>NW_028139085.1:0-435985 GCF_964270905.1 Leucopleurus acutus | reverse complement strand
CCTGATGCCAGAGGGCCCTCATCACCGAGGAGAGGAGGCTCCCAGCAGGCTCCAAGTGCCACCAGAGGGCTCATGTCCACAAGGCGAGGTGAGCAAGCCAGGCAGGAGTGACCTCACATCAGACGGCCCACCTCACAGATGGGTGAGGAACCCAGCCAGGATCAGACTCTCAACAGAGGGCCCACATCACCAAGGGGATGTGAACCAGGCAGGAGTCTCCTAAGACCATTGGTCCCACATCATCGAAAGGTGAGGAACCCAGCACATGTGGCCTCAAACCAGACGACACACATCACGAAGGGGCTGGGAGTGAGGCAGGCAGGAGGATCCTCACAACAGAGGGCCCAAAAATTTAAAAAAGTGAGGAATCCAGCAGTTGGAACCTCCCAGCAGGCGGCCAAGAGCACAGAGGCTATGGGATCCAGGCTTCTGTGAACTAACACCAGAGAGCCCACATCATGAAAATGTGAACAACCCAGCCGTTGGGACCTCAGAGCAGAAGGCCCACATCCCCATGGAGATGGGATCCTAAGAGGAGTGCCAAAGCATCACTGGGCTCACTAAGAAAAGTTGGTGAGCCCAGCAGTCAGGGCCTGATGCAAGAGGGCCCTCATCACCGGGGGGAAGAGATTCCCAGCACGCTCCAACTGCCACCACACGGCTGACTTCACCAAGGCAATGTGTGCCAGCCATGCAGGAGTGACCTATCAGCAGAGGGTCTCCCTCACAGGTGGGTGAGGAACAAAGCCAGGAACAGACTCTCACCAGGGGGTCCACATAACCACGTGGATGAGAACCAAGCAGGAGTGTCCTCACACTAGTGGGGCCACATCATCGAAAGGTGAGGAACCCAGCAAAAGTGGCCACAAACCAGAGGACCCACATCACCAAGGGGTTGAGAGTGAGGTAGGTGTCTGGACGGGCATATTTAACACTCATTTCCCACCAGGAAGAGGAATTAACCAAAGGCTCAGCGTGCCCTGCCAGAAGCAGATTAGGGCCTGAAGCAGTCTTGCGGGTTTGCGGCCAGCTCACAAGAAAGCGAGTTGAAGAAAGGAGCTCAGGGGCCCTGTAATTCACAAACCTGCAGAGTTATAAATGACAGATAACGTCCAAAAATATATTGAAGTAAGGCTGCGAAGAGGACTTGAAAGCGGGGCAGAATTGCAGGAAACCGATTTCAGGAGGTAGACTGGATTTGCATTTAAAGCATAGGAAAAGAGGCAGAACATCGACAATGATGCACTTGGCAACAAAGGGCGTATGAGTTTGTTCCTGAATATATTCAGGAAAAAACACATACGCCCTTTTTGGCAAACCAAGCAAGCTTGCAATGGAAATCCGAACTACTATGAAGTGTCACTTCCCCCCGGTCTAAAGGGCCATCTGAGAAAAGTGTAAAATCCAGAAAGGCAAGACAGGCCATGGGGAAAAAGGAGCCTTGTTATGCTGATGGGCGGGATGTACATTGCCAACAGCCACTCTGGAGAAGTGTATGGTGTTTCCTGATACATCTGAAAAACAAAGCAACAGAGTCTAGGGCATTTCCACTTATGGTCCTATAGCTTAGGGAAATTAAAATCAAAAAGACACAGCCACCCCAAAATTTACAACGGCTCTGTTTACAGGAGCCTCTTCTACAGTACAAGTTAAATATCCCAGAGAACAAATAATTGATAAAGAAGTTGCGGTACTTATGTACAACAGAATACCACTCAGCAATGAAATCTGTGTCACCAGGCCTGTACCAGCATAATGAGTGGATTGAGGCACGATGATTCTAAGTGAAATAAGTCACACAGAAAAAGAAACATCATAAGGTATCACTAATGCACGGAATGTAAACTTGGCTACACATGAACTGAATTACAAAACAGAACAGGGTCTCAAGTTTAGAAAACCAACTTATGCTTGCTTAAGGGGAAAGGTGAGTTGGGGTGCTGCATAAAACCAGAGTTTGAAATTAGCACAGATACCGTTCCATAAGCCAAATATGTAATAGACAAGACCTACCCCTTGCTCAACGAAATGGACTCAACAATGAGGTATCACCTCACACCTGTTAGAATGGGCATCATCTGAAAATCTACAAACAACAAATGCTGGAAAGGGTGTGGAGAAAAGGAAGCCTCTTCCACTATTGTTGGGAATATAAATTGATACAGTCACTATGGAGAACAATATGGAGTTTCTTAAGAAACTAATAATAGAATTACCATATGATACAGCGATCCCAGGACTGGACATATACCCAGACAAAACCATAAATCAAAAAGAGACATTCACCGCAATGTTCATTGCATCACTATTTACAATATCGAGGTAATGGAAGCAACCTAAATGCCCACAGACAGACGAATGCATAAAGATGTGGTACATATATAAAATGGAATATTACTAAGCCATGAAAGGAATGAAATTGGGTCATTTGTAGAGACGTCGATGGATCTAGAGACTGTCATACAGAGTGAAGTAAGTCAGAAAGAGAAAAACAAATCTTGTATATTCATGCATATATGTGGAACCTAGAAAAACTGTACAGATTAACCGTTTTGCAAGGCATAAATAGAGCAACAGATGTAGACAACAATCGTATGGACAACAAGGGGGGAAAGCTCTTGGAGGGGTGGTGGTGGGAGGAGTTGAGAGATTGGGATTGGCATGTAAACATTTATATGTATAAAATAGATAACCAATGAGAACCTGCTGTATAAAAATATAAAATAAAATTCAAAATTAAAAAGAAATAAAATTTAAAAAATAAAACAGAAAAAACAATTATTCCCTTCACATACATGTATTTATATGAATAAATTATTTCCATGCTTATATCTGTAAATACAAAAAAGAGGAATAAAATCTACCTTGAACCAAAAACGAAAAAGAGAAAAAAAAAACAGAACCCACCAGTTACTCAGAGGAAAACCGTATCAGGGCACTTGCTCCAGTTGTAAACAATTCTGAAGTTGGTCAGTGGTGGGGAATCGTCTCCCATTCAGCCAGCAGCCCCCACACAACAAGCGTCCTCATTGCAAAGCTGGGGCACCGTGCCGAGGCATCTGTGAGTAAACGTGAGCTGAACCCCAGGCCAGTTGCTGCTGAACTGTTCCCGCCCTTCCCAGGTAAAACACCTGAATATATACAAGGACTTGAAAGCCTAGAGGAAGGGCCATGGAGCCACACGAGTGACAGCATGCCAGCTGACTTGGTGCCTGCAGGCCAGCCAGGATGGTCCTGGCCCTGGGTGCTCTTCTGGAAGATTTCCATTTCCCTGCCTGAGATACCCGTCCTGTCCCTGCCCCCACTGCTTTTTTCCTTCCTCACCTCTGCCCAGGGAGAAATTCCAGCAGCAGGTATGGGTGACACATCCTCTTCTTTAGCAGGTGGCAGCCTGGCAACTGCTGCAGAAAGTCCAGCAGAGCCCCACTCACACTGGGCCACCCACAAAGCCGTGGCCTCTCACTCCCTCCCACCAGCCCAGCCCCGAGACTGCTGACAGGGCAGAGAAAATGGCGTCAGGCACAGCTGCAGGGGCTTTTGCTGCCTGGAGTGGTATTTATATTGATCTCAACCCAGGCACACCTGGGGAGGGCTGGCCGGCATGGTAAGGCTGCCCAGGTCAGCCAATCATCACCCCTCAGGGGCTCACAGTTGCAGACAATGGAACTTGCTGAACCGGCCAGGTCCAAGGAACAGGTGTGGGCTCCTGAGAGTCAGGATAGACAAGGGGCTGCAGCTTTGGCTTGTTTTCTAATCATTTTATCTGGCCCATGAGTGGGAGACAACTTCAAGAAAACCCTCTCCTAATGAGAGGAACCCAGGAGTCAGGGAGAGGAGGGGTGGGTGGTGGTTGGAGACAGAGGCCTGGTGCCCTGGGTGCAGTGGAAGTCTCTGGAAGACCAGGTGGAGGGAGGCCACACAGAGTGATGCCCAGGGTCACAGACCTGTCGGAGCTGCTGTTTGTTAGTTCAAGTCCTGCTCTGAGGTGCTCTGTGTCAGCTCTGAGCGACAGGTGAGCTGGGGGTGCTCTTCAATGAGGGCTATGTGCACGGTTCCTGTGTGCCCAGCCCTGCCACGGTACCTGCAAGGGTAGCTCTGTATCCTGGGAGGGGCCTGACCATGAGAGCCCCGTGGGCTGGGTTGGGGGTGGGGTACCTGCCCAGGAGAGCTCCATATCCTGGGATTGGCCTGACCACGAGAGCCCCATGGGCTGCTGGGGACCTGGTAAAGGATGTCAGGACAGTCAGTGAAGCCACCGAGGATATACCTCCAGTTGCTCCTGATCCCTACACCCTGCTGGTCATTCTACCAACCACCAGGACATGGTATTCTGTATTAGTCTTCAATGATGCCTTCTTTTGTATTCCATTAGTCCCAGAGTCACAAGAAATTTTGGCTTGTGAGTGGCAGGACTCAACATACAACTAAAACAATACTTCCGGGCCGTCTTGCCCCAAGGGTTCAAAAATTCCCACACCATCTTTGGGGAAAGCTTAGCTAACGACCGAAAAGTTCTACCTCTGGAAAAGGAAACCCTCCTTCAATATGCAGACGACATTCTGATCGCCAGCCCTACTAAGGAGGCCTCTGAACTACCAAGCCAATAAAGGATAGAAGTTGTCCAAGAAAAAGCTCAAATATCACAGACTGCAGTGACCTGCCTGGGCTTCATTCTCACACAAGGTCAGAGAAGCCCATCCCAGGAAAGGGAAGAAACCATTTGCAGCCTTACCCCTTTCTAAAACTAGAAGACAGCTTAGGGGTTCCTGGGGAGGCCAGGGTTTGCTGCTTCTGGATCCCTAACTACAGTCTACTAGCTGGGCCTCTATATGAAACACTGAAAGGAAAAGATGATGATCCTTTTGAACAGAATCCAGAAGTGGCCTTTCAAGAATGGAAAGAGCAGTCAATTCAGACCCTTGCCCTGGAACTCCCTAATTGAGCTAAACCCTTTGACCTTTCCATTCCCGGTGAAAGGTGAATCGCCATTGGAGAATTAGTGCAAAAACTGGGACCACTTGAAATGGAACAACGCAAGAATGCCATCCAGGTAGGATAAACTACAGTCACCAAGGGGCTTGGCCCACTGCCACATCTGGCCAAGATACTGGCGGTATCTAAAAACCTGGAAATCAGCAGCCCAAAAGGCCACCTCCCTCCTAAGGGAAAAGGACCCCACGTGGTGATCCTAATCACCAACCATGCCCTGAAGTTGCAGGGTTCGCTCCGTGGGCACACCGACCTCGAGTGAGGAGGCCCTCCAACTCCAACATCCAGAGAGATAACCGGGGGCAACAGGGCACCATGACGACTCGTGTGAACATCACTTGACCTGGAGTTTCTCTCATAAAACAACAATAGTGTGTCCCGAAGGAGTAGACTACTGCTTGCAGGACTTCCTGCACCCGGAGGGGAGCTAATAATCTTGGCGGGGGAACCGTATATCACACCGTCACCATAGAAAAGCCTACAGACACCGTGATGATGGTGGCCAATAAGACCGGCTGGACTCCTGTTTACTTCAAAAGGCTGTTGACTCAGTGGCCATCATGGTCCTTGATCACCACTGACCCTGGACTGTCTGGGAGTTGAGCGGGCAGGGCTCTGACACCTGGTGCTGTTTTTACGTTAATTCAGGGGCCTAATTGAAGAAAGAGCAGACTACTGGTCAGAACATCTAGGCTGGCAGAAACGGTCAGCCTAAGGTGGCCGAACAAATGTGGGACGGGGTGAAACCGGCCCCCACAGCGTCTCTGCACATCTCTTTCCTGGACCCTTAAAGGTCATTAGAATCTATAACACTTCCAATGCTGGTGCTCAGGCGGACGAGCAGGGAGGCAGGGGTCCTGGGGCCAATCAACGTCACCTGGAGGCTGCTGGGGAGAAGTTCTGACCCTCGTCCCCTGGTATGAGGGCTCCCAACTCAGCACTCAGCAGTTACAGAAGAAGGGTCTGCACCCTCAGCACTCCAAGAATGAGGAACGGGACAAAAGGCAGAGGAGGGGTTTGTCCCCAGCAAAGCCCATTAAAAATCCCTGGGAGATAAAAATAGAATGTGGGCAATAAAGTCAAGTCTGACCTTTTTTATCCTTTGTGCTTTGTCTAATTTCACGTGCTCCTAGGGTCCCGCATGCAGAGGTTCCACACCCGGCACTTCAGACCAGATTTCCTGGTGCAGAATGGCTGGGTCGACACCTCAGCTCCTGGGGCCCAGTGCAGACTCCGAGATATAGAGCCTGAGCTGCAGCCAACCCGGCCCTTGAGAGCTCCGCCCCCTCCCTCTCACTGACTCTGACAGGATCTCTACACAGCAGCCCAGCCCACAGCCCACGGGGTAGTGCATGCTCTCACCTCTCCATTCTCTGATGAAAATATAAAGTTTCCTTTGCTTGGGAACCAAACTCAGTCTCTATCTGTTGGCCCCAATGACACTGGGCAGGGGGACCCTTGTTGGGGTCCACTCTGGAGGATCAGTAACAGAAATTGAGACTATTGTAACTTCAATGAACAGATGTGTGAGCCAAACTGTAGTTAACATAGAACAGTTTATAAGGCTCGGGTAAAATAAGATGTTTCTAACACTTCCATTTGATATTTCCATCACTTTATTATAAGCAAGTTCAGTGAAAAGGTTTGTCTTATTTGTCAGGTCAATATTAGAGAAATGAAGTGATTTCTTTCCAAGGATGTACATCTAATAATCTTGGTTAAAGCTTCAATCTTGTTTTAAATGCTTTTCCATTGAAAATGATACCTCTCTTTCAGCTCCCCCATTTCTGAGAAGTATAAAATCTTATAATTTATTATTACCAAAGGGGAAAGGTGGGAGGAGGGATAAATTAACAGTTTGGAATTAACACATACACACTGCTATGTATAAAATAGATCATCAACAAGGAACTACTGTATAGCACAGGGAACTACACTCAATATTGTGCAATAACCTATAAGGGGAAATAATCGGAAAAAGAATAGATATTTTTATTGACATCATCTATCAATGACAGTTAAAGTGTAACCTAAGGGAAGCCGGTGGTGAGTGCTTCTGACCCTGAAGACTTCAGTCATCTAAAGTTTGGACTCTGCCTACTTCCCAAGGCCCTTAATGAACATATGTGTAGCCGTAGCTTAAAAAACTCCCCAGTTTGGGTTTCGGGGAGACACTGATTTTGAAAAAGCCCTGGTGTTCTCCTTACATGAATGGGACTCTTCCTACTGCTAAAACATGTCTGTCACACCCAGAGGATGGTATACCGTCTGATCGGGAAGAGTTTGGAAAAGGCATCTCATCTCCTCATCTCCTGGTGCTCGGGTTCACCCCTCCAGCGTCTTTACTAACAGTCTCCCCACTTGGAGATGTCAACACTGTCAACATCCTGTTGCGTACAGTTTGGAATTTGTCCAGAGGATGAAGCGGAAGGATGAGGAACAATGAGAGACAAGTCCTAGGTGTTCAGACAGGCACATGTCACTCTAATTTCCAATCAGGAAGATGAATTGACCAAAGGCTAGGGTTGCCCATGGAAACAGTATAGGGCTTGAGGAAATCCCACTGCTTTGTGGCCAGTTCCCATAAACACAAGTTGAACAATGGAACTCAGGGGCAGTAAAATTCACGAAACTGCAGAGTTGAAAATATCTATCACTGAAAAATGTCTTGAGGAAAGTCAGAGAAAAGGATTGGCAAGCAAGGGAGAATGGCAGGAAAGGGATTTGAGGAGGTAGAAAGGATTCGCCATTAAGCACAAGAAAAGGGGCTGAACATTTCCGACATTGCAGTTGGCCAAAAAGGCTGTATGCGTTTTTTTCTGTATATATTCAAGAAAAGGGCATACACTTTTTTAGCCAACCAAACAGGTGGGCACTGGAAATCAATACTACAAAAGATATCACTTCGCATCAGTCAGAAGAGCCATCCTCATAAAGTGTAAACGCCAGAAATGCAGGACAGGGCAAGGAGAAGAGGGAGCCCTGTGAGGCTTATAGTGGAAATGTATATTGCCAACGGCCATTCTGGAGAAGTGTATTGTGTTTACTAAAGCATCTAAAAAATGAGCTACAGAGCATAGGGCACTTGCACTCATGGGCGTATATCTTGGGAAAAACAAAAATCGAGAGGACACAGGCACCCCAATGTTTACTGCCTCTCTGTTTAAAAGATCCTCGACTAGGATATAACTTAAATGTCTCTGGAGGGAAAAAATGGATAGAGATGTGGTACTTATGTAGAGTGGAATATTACTCAGCCTGGAAATCAATGAAATATGGCCAGTTGTAACAACTCCGGAGGAGTTACGTATGATCATTCTAAGTGACATAATTCAAAAAGAAAAAGACACATATCATAAGATATCACTTAAAGGTGGAATCCAAAATGGCTACACATGAAATAAATTACAAAACAAAAACATAGTCAAATATGTAGAAAACACGCGTAAGGCTGCTAAACGGGAAAGGTGGGGAGGGGTGAGGCATCATCCAGGAGGTTGAAATTAGCAAAGATACCATTCCAAATACCAAACTGATAATCAACAAGGCCTACACGGTAGCTAAAAGAACTGCACTCAGCACACTCAAGTCACCGGAAAAGAATATCTATGACTGGTAAGAATCTGAAAAAGAATTTATTGATGTCTCTCTGTACGTGAATCAAGTGGATGTACAGCAGCAAGAAACAGAGCTTTGAAAATCAGCTGTAACCAATATAGTAATAAATTGAAAAAAATAAACGACAGAGAGACAGAGAAAACCTCTTACAACTTTTCCTCAGGGACGGTGATGCAACATGGATTGAACACATCTAGACCCACAGCAGGATGAGACATAAGGCTGGAAACTGTTCGCGCTAAGAGAAATGTGAGGTTGGGTGAGGAAATGCACACCCTTTAAAGTAATACTACCTGGTACCCATTCAATGGGTCCCAAATCTGCAGGTTCAAGGAATCTTCCTACAGCTAAAACATGCATGGAAAACCCAGAGGACTGTACACCATGTGATCGGGAGATGTGTCTAAAATGCACCTCATTTATCCTCTCCTGGTGCTCCTGTTCATCATTCCAGCCACGTTACTTAGAATCTCCCCACTTAGAGAATCAGCACATTTAAACTTCTGTTTCACACATTTTGCAAATTGTGAGGAGGATGAACGGGAAGAGGGGGAAACAATGAGAGAATAGTTGTAGGGGTTTGGACGGGCACATGTCACTCTAATTTCCCATTAAGAATAAGAATTAAAAAAAGGCTCAGCCCGCCTCGCCGGAGCCAAAATAGGGCCTGAAGCAATCCTGCAGTTTTGAGGCCAGCTCACAAAAGAGCAACTTAAAAAATGGAGCTCAGGGTCACTGCAATTCACAAACCTGCAGAGTTATAAATGAAAACTAACGTCCAAAAATATGTTGAGGTAAGGCAAAGAAGAGGATCTGAATGCAAGACAGAATTGCAAGAAACAGATTTCAAGAGATAGATTGGACTCACCTTTAAAGCACATGAAAAGCGGCAGAATTTCGACAATGATGCAGTTGGCCCAAAAGGGAGTATGCGTTATTTCCTGAATATATCCAGGAAAAAACGCATACGCACTTTATGGGCAACCAAGCAAGCAAGCAATGCAAATGTGCACAACAAAGAAGTCTCATTTCCCACCGGTCAAAAGGGCCATCCGAAAAAATTGTAAACACCAGAAATGCAGGACAGGCCATGGAGAACAGGGAGCCTTTATACGCTGATGGACAGTGTGTGAACTGCCGAGAGCCACTCTGGAGAAGTGTATGGTGGTTCCTAAATCATCTAAAAAAGAGAGCTACAATTTCTATGGAAGATGAAAAGGAATAGGGAGAACCAATGAGAGACTAGCTGGAGGTGTCTGGACGGGCAAATTTAACTCTCACTTCCCACGAGGAAGAGGAATTAACCAAAGGCTCAGCGTGCCATGCCGTAACCAGAAGAGGTCCTGAAGCAATCATGCAGTGTTGCGGCCAGCTCACAAGAAAGCGAGTTAAAGAAAGGAGCTCAGGGGCACTGTAATTCACAAACCTGCAGAGTTATAAATGACAGCTATCGTCCAAAAATATATTGAAGTGAGGCTGCCAAGAGGACTTGAAAGTGGGGCAGAATTGCAAAAAACGGATTTCAGGAGGTAGACTGGAATTGCATTTAAAGCATAAGAAAAGAGGCAGAACATCCACAATGATGCACTTGGCCAAAAAGGCCCTATACCTTTTTTCCTGAATATATTCAGGAAAAAACGCATATGCCCGTTTTCGCCAACAAAGCAAGCTTGCAAAGGACATCTGCACTAAAATGAAGTCTCACTTCCCCCCGGTCAAAAGGGCCATCTAAAAAAAAGTGTAAAATCCAGAAAGGCATGACAGGCCATGGAGAACTGGGAGACTTGTTATTCTGATGGGCGGAATGTAAATTGCCAACAGCCACTCTGGAGAAGTATATGGTATTTCCTGAAACATCTAAAAAACAAAGCAACAGAGCCTAGGGCACTTCCACTTATGGTCCTATAGCTTAGGGAAATTATAATCAAAAAGACACAGCCACCCCAAACTTTGGGACGGCTCTTTTTACAAGAACCTCGTTTACGGTACAAGTTCAATATCACAGAAAGCGAAAAATGGATAAAGAAGTTGTGGTACTTACGTACAGTGCAATATCACTCAGCAATGAAATCTATGTCATCAGGCCCGTCGCAGCATAATGAGTGGATGCACGTACGATGATTCTAAGTGAAATAAGTCACACAGAAAAAGAAACATCATAAGATATCACTACTACACGGAATGTAAACTTGGCTACACAGGAACTGAATTACAAAACAGAACAGGGTCTCAAATGTAGAAAACCAACTTATGCTTGCTTAAGGGGAAAGGTGAGTTGGGGTGCTGCATGAAACCAGAGATTGAAATTAGCACAGATACCGTTCCATAAGCCAAATATGTAATAGACAAGAGCTACTCCTTGCTCAACGAAGTGGACTCAACACCCCATATTAAACGCCTAAGAATATACCTGACTAGAAATAATCTAAAAACCTACCAATTTATATGTCTCCGAAAGAGAATCAAGCGTGTGTACAGTGACATAAACGCAGCAGTGATAGGATTGGTGAGGTTCGGTGAGCAAATGCAGAACCTATGAAGTCATATTGCATGGTACCCATTCCATGGGTCTCAACTCTCCAGGTTTAAGGGATTCTTCCTTCAGCTAAAACATGCATGTGGAACCCAGAGTATGATCCACCGTGTGATCGGGAAACGTGTTCAAATGTGTCTAGTTTTCGTCCCCTGGTACTCGGGTGCAACATTCCAGATGCTTTACTAACACTCTCCCCACTTCGAGAGTCAGTGCCTTTAACGTCCTGTTTGGCCCAGTTTGCAATTTCTGTGGAAAATGAACAGGAATAGGGAGAACGAAAGAGAGACTAGCTGGAGGTGTCTGGACGGGCAAATTTAACTCTCATTTCCCACCAGGAAGAGGAATTAACCAAAGGCTCAGCGTGCCGTGCCGGAACCACACTAGGGCCTGAAGCAATCCTGCGGTGTTGCGGCCAGCTCACAAAAAAGTGAGTTGAAGAAAGGAGCTCAGGGGCACTGTAATTCACAAACCTGCAGAGTTATAAATGACAGCTATCGTCCAAAAATATATTGAAGTAAGGCTGCCAAGAGGACTTGAAAGTGGGGCAGAATTGCAGGAAACCGATTTCAGGAGGTAGACGGGAATTGCATGTAAAGCATAAGAAAAGAGGCAGAACGTCCACAATGATGCACTTGGCCAAAAAGGGTGTATGCGTATTTTCCTGAATATATTCAGGAAAAAACGCATACGCCCTTTTTGGCCAACCAAGCAAGCTTGCAAACGAAATCTGCACTACAATGAAGTCTCACTGCCCTTCCGGTCAAAAGGGCCATCTTAAAAAAGTGTAAAATCCAGAAAGGCAGGACAGGCCATGGAGAACTGGGAGCCTTGTTATGCTGATGGGCGGGATGTAAATTGCCAACAGCCACTCTGGAGAAGTGTATGGTGTTTCCTGAAACATCTAAAAAACTAAGCAACAGAGCCTAGGGCACTTCCACTTATGGTCCTATAGCTTAGGGAAATTAAAATCAAAAAGACACAGCCACCGCAAAGTTTGGGCCGGCTCTGTTTACAAGAACCTCGTTTACGGTACAAGTTCAATATCACAGAAAGTGAAAAATGGATAAAGAAGTTGTGGTACTTACGTACAATGCAATATCATTCAGCAATGAAATCTATGTCATCAGGCCCGTAGCAGCATAATGAGTGGATGCAGGTATGATGAGTCTAAGTGAAATAAGTCACACAGAAAAAGAAACATCATAAAATATCACTACTACACGGAATGTAAACTTGGCTACACAGGAACTGAATTACAAAACAGAACAGGGTCTCAAATGTAGAAAACCAACTTATGCTTGCTTAAGGGGAAAGGTGAGTTGGGGTGCTGCATAAAACCAGAGATTGAAATTAGCACAGATACCGTTCCATAAGCCAAATATGTAATAGACAAGAGCTACTCCTTGCTCAACGAAGTGGACTCAACACCCCATATTAAACGCTTAAGAATACACCTGACTAGAAATAATCTTAAAAAGTACGAATTTATATGTCTCCGAAAGAGAATCAAGCGTGTGTACAACGGAATAAACGCAGCAGTGATAGGATTGGTGAGGTTCGGTGAGCAAATGCAGACCCTTTGAAGTCATATTGCATGGTACCCATTCCATGGGTCTCAACTCTCCAGGTTTAAGGGATTCTTCCTTCAGCTAAAACATGCATGTGGAACCCAGAGTAGGATCCACCGTGTGATCGGGAAACGTGTTCAAATGTGTCTCAGTTTTCCTCCCCTGGTACTCGGGTGCAACACTCCAGACGCTTTACTAACACCCTCCCCACTTGGAGAGTCAGTGCCTTTAACCTCCTGTATGGCCCAGTTTGCAATTTCTGCGGAGAATGTACAGGAATAGGGAGAACCAATGATAAACTAGCTGGAGGTGTCTGGACGGGCAAATTTAACTCTCATTTCCCACCAGGAAGAGGAATTAACCAAAGGCTCAGCGTGCCGTGCCGGAACCACACTAGGGCCTGAAGCAATCCTGCGGTGTTGCGGCCAGCTCACAAGAAAGCGAGTTGAAGAAAGAAGCTCTGGGGCACTGTAATTCACAAACCTGCAGAGTTATAAATGACAGCTATCGTCCAAAAATATATTGAAGGAAGGCTGCCAAGAGGACTTGAAAGCGGGGCAGAATTGCAGGAAACCGATTTCAGGAGGTAGACGGGAATTGCATGTAAAGCATAGGAAAAGAGGCAGAACGTCCACAATGATGCACTTGGCCAAAAAGGGCGTATGCGTTTTTTCCTGAATATATTCAGGAAAAAACGCATACGCCCTTTTTGGCCAACCAAGCAAGCTTGCAAAGGAAATCTGCACTACAATGAAGTCTCGCTGCCCCCTGGTCAAAAGGGCCATATGAAAAAAGTGTAAAATCCAGAAAGGCAGGACAGGCCATGAAGAACTGGGAGCCTTGTTATGCTGATGGGCGGGATGTAAATTGCCAACAGCCACTCTGGAGAAGTGTATGGTGTTTCCTGTAACATCTAAAAAACTAAGCAACAGAGCCTAGGGCACTTCCACTTATGGTCCTATAGCTTAGGGCAATTAAAATCAAAAAGACACAGCCACCCCAAAGTTTGGGACGGCTCTGTTTACAAGAATCTTGTTTACGGTACAAGTTCAATATCACAAAAGCGAAAAATGGATAAAGAAGTTGTGGTACTTACGTACAATGCAATATCACTCAGCAATGAAATCTATGTCATCAGGCCCGTAGCAGCATAATGAGTGGATGCAGGTATGATGAGTCTAAGTGAAATAAGTCACACAGAAAAAGAAACATCATAAGATATCACTACTACACGGAATGTAAACTTGGTTACACAGGAACTGAATTACAAAACAGAACAGGGTCCCAAATGTAGAAAACCATCTTATGCTTGCTTAAGGGGAAAGGTGAGTTGGGGTGCTGCATGAAACCAGAGATTGAAATTAGCACAGATACCGTTCCATAAGCCAAATATGTAATAGACAAGAGCTACTCCTTGCTGAACGAAGTGGACTCAACACCCCATATTAAACGCCTAAGAATATACCTGACTAGAAATAATCTTAAAACCTACGGATTTATATGTCTCCGAAAGAGAATCAAGCGTGTGTACAGTGGCATAAACGCAGCAGTGATAGGATTGGTGAGGTTCGGTGAGCAAATGCAGACCCTTTGAAGTCATATTGCATGGTACCCATTCCATGGGTCTCAACTCTCCAGGTTTAAGGGATTCTTCCTTCAGCTAAAACATGCATGTGGAACCCAGAGTATGATCCACCGTGTGATCGGGAAACGTGTTCAAATGTGTCTCGTTTTCATCCCCTGGTACTCGGGTGCAACATTCCACATGCTTTACTAACACTCTCCCCACTTGGAGAGTCAGTGCCTTTAACCTCCTGTTTGGCCCAGTTTGTAATTTCTGTGGAAAATGAACAGGAATAGGGAGAACGAAAGAGAGACTAGCTGGAGGTGTCTGGACGGGCAAATTTAACTCTCATTTCCGACCAGAAAGAGGAATTAACCAAAGGCTCAGCATGCCGTGCCGGAACCACACTAGGGCCTGAAGCAATCCTGCGGTGTTGCGGCCAGCTCACAAGAAAGCGAGTTGAAGAAAGGAGCTCAGGGGCCCTGTAATTCACAAACCTGCAGAGTTATAAATGACAGCTATCGTCCAAAAATATATTGAACTAAGGCTGCCAAGAGGACTTGAAAGCGGGGCAGAATTGCAGGAAACCGATTTCAGGAGGTAGACGGGAATTGCATGTAAAGCATAGGAAAAGAGGCAGAACGTCCACAATGATGCACTTGGCCAAAAAGGGCGTATGTGTTCTTTCCTGAATATATTCAGGAAAAAACGCATACGCCCTTTTTCGCCAACCAAGCAGGCTTGCAAAGGAAATCTGCACTACAATGAAGTCTCACTGCACCCCGGTCAAAAGGGCCATCTGAAGAAAGTGTAATATCCAGAAAGGCAGGACTTGGCATGGAGAACTGGGAGCCTTGTTATGCTGATGGGCGGGATGTAAATTGCCAACAGCCACTCTGGAGAAGTGTATGGTGTTTCCTGAAACATCTAAAAAACAAAGCAACAGAGCCTAGGGCACTTCCACTTATGGTCCTATAGCTTAGGGAAATTAAAATCAAAAAGACACAGCCTCCCCAAACTTTGGGACGGCTCTGTTTACAAGAACCTCGTTTACTGTACAAGTTCAATATCACAGAAAGCGAAAAATGGATACAGAAGTTGTGGTACTTACGTACAATGCAATATCACTCAGCAATGAAATCTATGTCATCAGGCCCGTAGCAGAATAATGAGTGGATTCAGGTATGATGATTCTAAGTGAAATAAGTCACACAGAAAAAGAAACATCATAAGATATCACTACTACACGGAATGTAAACTTGGCTACACAGGAACTGAATTACAAAACAGAACAGGGTCTCAAATGTAGAAAACCAACTTATGCTTGCTTAAGGGGAAAGGTGAGTTGGGGTGCTGCATGAAACCAGAGATTGAAATTAGCACAGATACCATTCCATAAGCCAAATATGCAATAGACAAGAGCTACTCCTTGCTGAACAAAGTGGACTCAACACCCCATATTAAACGCCTAAGAATATACCTGACTAGAAATAATCTTAAAACCTACGGATTTATATGTCTCCGAAAGAGAATCAAGCGTGTGTACAGCGGCATAAACGCAGCAGTGATAGGATTGGTGAGGTTCGGTGAGCAAATGCAGACCCTTTGAAGTCATATTGCATGGTACGCATTCCATGGGTCTCAACTCTCCAAGTTTAAGGGATTCTTCCTTCAGCTAAAACATGCATGTGGAACACAGAGTATGATCCACCGTGTGATCAGGAAACGTGTTCAAATGTGTCTCAGTTTTCGTCCCCTGGTACTCGGGTGCAACACTCCAGACGCTTTACTAACACTCTCTCCACTTGGAGAGTCAGTGCCTTTAACCTCCTGTATGGCCCAGTTTGCAATTTCTGCGGAAAATGTACAGGAATAGGGAGAACCAATGATAAACTAGCTGGAGGTGTCTGGACGGGCAAATTTAACTCTCATTTCCCACCAGGAAGAGGAATTAACCAAAGGCTCAGCGTGCCGTGCGGGATCCACACTAGGGCCTGAAGCAATCCTGCGGTGTTGCGGCCAGCTCACAAAAAAGCGAGTTGAAGAAAGGAGCTCAGGGGCACTGTAATTCACAAACCTGCAGAGTTATAAATGACAGCTATCGTCCAAAAATATATTGAAGTAAGGCTGCCAAGAGGACTTGAAAGTGGTGCAGAATTGCACGAAACCGATTTCAGGAGGTAGACTGGAATTGCATGTAAAGCATAGGAATAGAGGCACAACGTCCACAAGGATGCACTTGGCCAAAAAGGGCGTATGCGTTTTTTCCTGAATATATTCAGGAAAAAACGCATACGCCCTTTTTGGCCAACCAAGAAAGCTTGCAAAGGAAATCTGCACTACAATGAAGTCTCACTGCCGCCCAGTCAAAAGGGCCATCTGAAAAATGTGTAAAATCCAGAAAGGCAGGACAGGCCATGGACAACTGGGAGCCTTGTTATGCTGATGGGCGGGATGTAAATTGCCAACAGCCACTCTGGAGAAGTGTATGGTGTTTCCTGAAACATCTAAAAAACAAAGCAACAGAGCCTAGGGCACTTCCACTTATGGTCCTATAGCTTAGGGAAATTAAAATCAAAAAGACACAGCCACCCCAAAGTTTGGGATGGCTCTGTTTACAAGAACCTCGTTTATGGTACAAGTTCAATATCACAGAAAGCGAAAAATGGATAAAGAAGTTGTGGTACTTACGTACAATGCAATATCACTCAGCAATGAAATCTATGTCATCAGGCCCGTAGCAGCATAATGAGTGGATTCAGGTACGATGATTATAAGTGAAATAAGTCACACAGAAAAAGAAACATCATAAGATATCACCAATACACGGAATGTAAACTTGGCTACACAGGAACTGAATTACAAAACAGAACAGGGTCTCAAATGTAGAAAACCAACTTATGCTTGCTTAAGGGGAAAGGTGAGTTGGGGTGCTGCATGAAACTAGAGATTGAAATTAGCACAGATACCGTTCCATAAGCCAAATATGTAATAGACAAGAGCTACTCCTTGCTGAACGAAGTGGACTCAACACCCCATATTAAACGCCTAAGAATATACCTGACTAGAAATAATCTTAAAACCTACGGATTTATATGTCTCCGAAAGAGAATCAAGCGTGTGTACAGCGGCATAAACGCAGCAGTGATAGGATTGGTGAGGTTCGGTGAGCAAATGCAGACCCTTTGAAGTCATATTGCATGGTACCCATTCCATGGGTCTCAACTCTCCAGGTTTAAGGGATTCTTCCTTCAGCTAAAACATGCATGTGGAACCCAGAGTATGATCCACCGTGTGATCGGGAAACGTGTTCAAATGTGTCTCGTTTTCATCCCCTGGTACTCGGGTGCAACATTCCACATGCTTTACTAACACTCTCCCCACTTGGAGAGTCAGTGCCTTTAACCTCCTGTTTGGCCCAGTTTGTAATTTCTGTGGAAAATGAACAGGAATAGGGAGAACGAAAGAGAGACTAGCTGGAGGTGTCTGGACGGGCAAATTTAACTCTCATTTCCCACCAGGAAGAGGAATTAACCAAAGGCTCAGCGTGCCGTGCCGGAACTACACTAGGGACTGAAGCAATCCTGCGGTGTTGCGGCCAGCTTACAAAAAAGCGAGTTGAAGAAACGAGCTCAGGGGCACTGTAATTCACAAACCTGCAGAGTTATAAATGACAGCGATCATCCAAAAATATATTGAAGTAAGGCTGCCAAGAGGACTTGAAAGCGGGGCAGAATTGCAGGAAATCGATTTCAGGAGGTACACTGGAATTGCATGTAAAGCATAGGAAAAGAGGCAGAACGTCCACAATGATGCACTTGGCCAAAAAGGGCGTATGCGTTTCTTCCTGAATATATTCAGGAAAAAATGCATACGCCCTTTTTGGCCAACCAAGCAAGCTTGCAAAGGATATCTGCACTACAATGAAGTCTCACTGCCCCCCGGTCAAAAGGGCCATCTGAAAAAAGTGTAAAATCCAGAAAGGCAGGACAGGCCATGGAGAACTGGGAGCCTTGTTATGCTGATGGGCGGGATGTAAATTGCCAACAGCCACTCTGGAGAAGTGTATGGTGTTTCCTGAAACATCTAAAAAACAAAGCAACAGAGCCTAGGGCACTTCCACTTATTGTCCTATAGCTTAGGGAAATTAAAATCAAAAAGACACAGTCACCCCAAAGATTGGGACGGCTCTGTTTACAAGAACCTCGTTTACGGTACAAGTTCAATATCGCAAAAAGCGAGAAATGGATAAAGAAGTTGTGGTACTTACGTACAATGTAATATCACTCAGCAATGAAATCTATGTCATCAGGCTCGTAGCAGCATAATGAGTGGATTCAGGTATGATGATTCTAAGTGAAATAAGTCACACAGAAAAAGCAACACCATAAGATATCACTACTACACGGAAGGTAAACTTGGCTACACAAGAACTGAATTACAAAACAGAACAGGGTCTCAAATGTAGAAAACCAACTTATGCTTGCTTAAGGGGAAAGGTGAGTTGGGGTGCTGCATGAAACCAGAGATTGAAATTAGCACAGATACCGTTCCATAAGCCAAATATGTAATAGACAAGAGCTACTCCTTGCTGAACGAAGTGGACTCAACACCCCATATTAAACGCCTAAGAATATACCTAACTAGTAAGAATATTAAAACCTACCGATTTATATGTCTCTGAAAAAGAATCAAGCGTGTGTACGGCGGCATAAACGCAGCAGTGATAGGATTGGTGAAGTTCGGTGAGCAAATGCAGACCCTTTGAAGTCATATTGCATGGTACCCATTCCATGGGTCTCAACTCTCCAGGTTTAAGGGATTCTTCCTTCAGCTGAAACATGCATGTGGAACACAGAGTATGATCCACCGTGTGATCAGGAAACGTGTTCAAATGTGTCTCAGTTTTCGTCCCCTGGTACTCGGGTGCAACATTCAAGACGCTTTACTAACACTCTCCCCACTTGGAGAGTCAGTGTCTTTAAACTCCTGTTTGGCCCAGTTTGCAATTTCTGCGGAAAATGTACAGGAATAGGGAGAACCAATGAGAGACTAGCTGGAGGTGTGTGGACGGGCAAATTTAACTCTCATTTCCCACCAGGAAGAGGAATTAACCAAAGGCTCTGCGTGCCGTGCCGGAATGACACTAGGGCCTGAAGCAATCCTGCGGTGTTGCGGCCAGCTCACAAGAAAGCGAGTTGAAGAAAGGAGCTCAGGGGCACTGTAATTCACAAACCTGCAGAGTTATAAATGACAGCTATCGTCCAAAAATATATTGAAGTAAGGCTGCCAAGAGGACTTGAAAGTGGTGCAGAATTGCACGAAACCGATTTCAGGAGGTAGACGGGAATTGCATGTAAAGCATAGGAAAAGAGGCAGAACGTCCACAACGATGCACTTGGCCAAAAAGGGCGTATGCGTTTTTTCCTGAATATATTCAGGAAAAAAAGCATACGCCCTTTTTGGCCAACCAAGAAAGCTTGCAAAGGAAATCTGCACTACAATGAAGTCTCACTGCCCCCCGGTCAAAAGGGCCATCTTAAAAAGGTGTAAAATCCAGAAAGGCAGGACAGGCCATGGAGAACTGGGAGCCTTGTTATGCTGATGGGCGGGATGTAAATTGCCAACAGCCACTCTGGAGAAGTGTATGGTGTTTCCTGAAACATCTAAAAAACAAAGCAACAGAGCCTAGGGCACTTCCACTTATGGTCCTATAGCTTAGGGAAATTAAAATCAAAAAGACACAGCCACCCCAAAGTTTGGGACGGCTCTGTTTACAAGAACCTCGTTTACGGTACAAGTTCAATATCACAGAAAGCGAAAAATGGATAAAGAAGTTGTGGTACTTACGTACAATGCAATATCACTCAGCAATGAAATCTATGTTATCAGGCCCGTCGCAGCATAATGAGTGGATTCAGGTACGATGATTCTAAGTGAAATAAGTCACACAGAAAAAGAAACATCATAAGATATCACTACTACACGGAATGTAAACTTGGCTACACAGGAACTGAATTACAAAACAGAACAGGGTCTCAAATGTAGAAAACCAACTTATGCTTGCTTAAGGGGAAAGGTGAGTTGGGGTGCTGCATAAAACCAGAGATTGAAATTAGCACAGATACCGTTCCATAAGCCAAATATGTAATAGACAAGAGCTACTCCTTGCTCAACGCAGTGGACTCAACACCCCATATTAAACGCCTAAGAATATACCTGACTAGAAATAATCTTAAAACCTACGGATTTATATGTCTCCGAAAGATAATCAAGCGTGTTTACAGCGCCATAAACGCAGCAGTGATAGGATTGGTGAGTTTCGGTGAGCAAATGCAGACCCTTTGAAGTCATATTGCATGGTACCCATTCCATGGGTCTCAACTCTCCAGGTTTAAGGGATTCTTCATTCAGCTAAAACATGCATGTGGAACCCAGAATATGATCCACCGTGTGATCGGGAAACGTGTTCAAATGTGTCTCGTTTTCGTCCCCTGGTACTCGGGTGCAACATTCCAGATGCTTTACTAACACTCTCCCCACTTGGAGAGTCAGTGCCTTTAACCTCCTGTTTGGCCCAGGTTGTAATTTCTGTGGAAAATGAACAGGAATAGGGAGAACCAAAGACAGAATAGCTGGAGGTGTCTGGACGGGCAAATTTAACTCTCATTTCCCACCAGGAAGAGGAATTAACCAAACGCTCAGCGTGCCGTGCCGGAACCACACTAGGGCCTGAAGCAATCCTGCGGTGTTGCGGCCAGCTCACAAGAAAACGAGTTGAAGAAACGAGCTCAGGGGCACTGTAATTCACAAACCTGTAGAGTTATAAATGATAGCTATCGTCCAAAAATATATTGAAGTAAGGCTGCCAAGAGGACTTGAAAGCGGGGCAGAATTGCAGGAAACCGATTTCAGGAGGTAGACGGGAATTGCATGTAAAGCATAGGAAAAGAGGCAGAACGTCCACAATGATGCACTTGGCCAAAAAGGGTGTATGCGTTTCTTCCTGAATATATTCAGGAAAAAACGCATACGCCCTTTTTGGCCAACCAAGCAAGTTACAAAGGAAATCTGCACTACAATGAAGTCTCACTGCCCCCCGGTCAAAAGGGCCATCTTAAAAAAGTGTAAAATCCAGAAAGGCAGGACAGGCCATGGAGAACTGGGAGCCTTGTTATGCTGGTGGGCGGGATGTTAACAGCCAACAGCCACTCTGGAGAAGTGTATGGTGTTTCCTGAAACATCTAAAAAACAAAGCAACAGAGCCTAGGGCACTTCCACTTATGGTCCTATAGGTTAGGGAAATTAAAATCAAAAAGACACAGCCACCCCAAAGTTTGGGCCAGCTCTGTTTACAAAACCTCGTTTACTGTACAAGTTCATATCGCAGAAAGCGAAAAATGGATAAGGAAGTTGTGGTACTTACATAGAATGCAATATCACTCAGCAATGAAATCTATGTCATCAGGCCCGTAGCAGCATAATGAGTGGATTCAGGTACGATGATTCTAAGTGAAATAAATCACACAGAAAAAGAAACATCATAAGATATCACTACTACCCGTAATGTAAACTTGGCTACACAGGAACTGAATTACAAAACAGAACAGGGTCTCAAATGTAGAAAACCAACTTATGCTTGCTTAAGGGGAAACGTGAGTTGCGGTGCGGCATAAAACCAGAGATTGAAATTAGCACAGATACCATTCCATAAGCCAAATATGTAATAGGCTAGAGCTACTCCTTGCTCAACGAAGTGGACTCAACACCCCATAATAAACGCCTAAGAATATACCTGACTAGTAAGAATCTTAAAACCTTTGGATTTATATGTCTCCAAAAGAGAATCAAGCGTGTGTACAGTGGCATAAACGTAGCAGTGATAGGATTGGTGAGGTTCAGTGAGCAAATGCAGGCCCTTTGAAGTCATATTGCATGGTACCCATTCCATGGGTCTCAACTCTCCAGGTTTAAGGGATTCTTCCTTCAGCTAAAACATGCATGTGGAACCCAGAGTATGATCCATCGTGTGATCGGGAAACGTGTTCAAATGTGTCTCAGTTTTCGTCCCCTGGTACTCGGGTGCAACATTCCAGACGCTTTACTAACACTCTCCACACTTGGAGAGTCAGTGCCTTTAACCTCCTGGTTGGCCCAGTTTGCAATTTCTGCGTAAGATGAACAGGAATAGGGAGAACCAATGAGAGACTAGGTGGAGGTGTCTGGACGGGCAAATTTAACTCTCATTTCCCACCAGGAAGAGGAATTAACCAAAGGCTCAGCGTACCATACCAGAAGCACACTAGGGCCTGAAGCAATCCTGCGGTGTTGCAGCGAGCTCACAAGAAAGCAAGTTGAAGAAAGGAACTCAGGGGTACTGTAATTCACAAACCTACAGAGTTATAAATGACAGCTATCGTCCAAAAATATATTGAAGTAAGGCTGCCAAGAGGACTTGAAAGTGGGGCAGAATTGCAGGAAACCGATTTCAGGAGGTAGACTGGAATTGCATGTAAAGCATAGGAAAAGAGGCAGAACGTGCACAATGATGCACTTGGCCAAAAAGGGCGTATGCGTTTTTTCCTGAATATATTCAGGAAAAAACGCATACGCCCTTTTTGGCCAACCAAGCAAGCTTGCAAAGGAAATCTGCACTACAATGAAGTCTTACTGCTCCCCAGTCAAAAGGCTATCTGAAAAAAGTGTAAAATCCAGAAAGGCAGGACAGGCCATGGAGAACTGGGAGCATTGTTATGCTGATGGGCGGGATGTAAATTGCCAACAGCCACTCTGGAGAAGTGTATGGTGTTTCCTGAAACATCCAAAAAACAAATCAACAGAGCCTAGGGCATTTCCACTTATGGTCCTATAGCTTAGGGAATTAAAATCAAAAAGACACAGCCACCCCAAAGCTTGGGACGGCTCTGTTTACAAGAACCTCGTTTACGGTACAAGTTCAATATCACAGAAAGAGAAAAATGGATAAAGAAGTTGTGGTACTTACGTACAATGCAATATCACTCAGCAATGAAATCTATGTCATCAGGCCCGTAGCAGAATAATGAGTGGATTCAGGTACGATGATTGTAAGTGAAATAAGTCACACAGAAAAAGAAACATCATAAGATATCACTAATACACGGATTGTAAACTTGGCTACACAAGAACTGAATTACAAAACAGAACAGGGTGTCAAATGTAGAAAACCAACTTATGCTTGCTTAAGGGGAAAGGTGAGTTGGGGTGCTGCATAAAACCAGAGATTGAAATTAGCACAGATACCGTTCCATAAGCCAAATATGTAATAGAAAAGAGCTACTCCTTGCTCAACGAAGTGGACTCAAAACCCCATATTAAACGCCTAAGAATATACCTGACTAGAAATAATCTTAAAACCTACGGAATTATATGTCTCCGAAAGAGAATCAAGCGTGTGTACAGCGGCATAAACGCAGCAGTGATAGGATTGGTGAGGTTCGGTGAGCAAATGCAGACCCTTTGAAGTCATATTGCATGGTACCCATTCCATGGGTCTCAACTCTCCAGGTTTAAGGGATTCTTCCTTCAGCTAAAACATGCATGTGGAACCCAGAGTATGATCCACCGTGTGATCGGGAAACGTGTTCAAATGTGTCTCAGTTTTCGTCCCCTGGTACTCGGGTGCAACATTCCAGACGCTTTACTAACACTCTCCACACTTGGAGAGTCAGTGCCTTTAACCTCCTGGTTGGCCCAGTTTGCAATTTCTGCGTAAGATGAACAGGAATAGGGAGAACCAATGAGAGACTAGGTGGAGGTGTCTGGACGGGCAAGTTTAACTCTCATTTCCCACCAGGAAGAGGAATTAACCAAAGGCTCAGCATGCCATACCAGAAGCACACCAAGGCCTGAAGCAATCCTGCGGTGTTGCAGCGAGCTCACAAGAAAGCAAGTTGAAGAAAGGAACTCAGGGGTACTCTAATTCACAAACCTACAGAGTTATAAATGACAGCTGTCGTCCAAAAATATATTGAAGTAAGGCTGCCAAGAGGACTTGAAAGTGGGGCAGAATTGCAGGAAACCGATTTCAGGAGGTAGACTGGAATTGCATGTAAAGCATAGGAAAAGAGGCAGAACGTGCACAATGATGCACTTGGCCAAAAAGGGCGTATGCGTTTTTTCCTGAATATATTCAGGAAAAAACGCATACGCCCTTTTTGGCCAACCAAGCAAGCTTGCAAAGGAAATCTGCACTACAATGAAGTCTCACTGCTCCCCGGTCAAAAGGCTATCTGAAAAAAGTGTAAAATCCAGAAAGGCAGGGCAGGCCATGGAGAACTTGGAGCCTTGTTCTTCTGATGGGCGGGATGTAAATTGCCAACAGCCACTCTGGAGAAGTGTATGGTGTTTCCTGAAACATCCAAAAAACAAAGCAACAGAGCCTAGGGCACTTCCACTTATGGTCCTATAGCTTAGGGAATTAAAATCAAAAAGACACAGCCACCCCAAAGCTTGGGACGGCTCTGTTTACAAGAACCTCGTTTACGGTACAAGTTCAATATCACAGAAAGAGAAAAATGGATAAAGAAGTTGTGGTACTTACGTACAATGCAATATCACTCAGCAATGAAATCTATGTCATCAGGCCCGTAGCCTCATAATGAGTGGATTCAGGTACGATGATTCTAAGTGAAATAAATCACACAGAAAAAGAAACATCATAAGATATCACTACTACACGTAATGTAAACTTGGCTACACAGGAACTGAATTACAAAACAGAACAGGGTCTCAAATGTAGAAAACCAACTTATGCTTTCTTAAGGGGAAAGGTGAGTTGCGGTGCGGCATAAAACCACAGATTGAAATTAGCACAGATACCGTTCCATAAGCCAAATATGTAATAGACAAGAGCTACTCCTTGCTCAACGAAGTGGACTCAACACCCCATAATAAACGCCTAAGAATATACCTTACTAGTAAGAATCTTAAAACCTTTGGATTTATATGTCTCCAAAAGAGAATGAAGCGTGTGTACAGCGGAATAAACGCAGCAGTGATAGGATTGGTGAGGTTCAGTGAGCAAATGCAGGCCCTTTGAAGTCATATTGCATGGTACCCATTCCATGGGTCTCAACTCTCCAGGTTTAAGGGATTCTTCCTTCAGCTAAAACATGCATGTGGAACCCAGAGTATGATCCACCGTGTGATCGGGAAACGTGTTCAAATGTGTCTCAGTTTTCGTCCCCTGGTACTCGGGTGCAACATTCCAGACGCTTTACTAACACTCTCCACACTTGGAGAGTCAGTGCCTTTAACCTCCTGGTTGGCCCAGTTTGCAATTTCTGCGTAAGATGAACAGGAATAGGGAGAACCAATGAGAGACTAGGTGGAGGTGTGTGGACGGGCAAATTTAACTCTCATTTCCAACCAGGAAGAGGAATTAACCAAAGGCTTGGCGTGCCATACCAGAAGCACACTAGGGCCTGAAGCAATCCTGCGGTGTTGCAGCGAGCTCACAAGAAAGCAAGTTGAAGAAAGGAACTCAGGGGTACTGTAATTCACAAACCTACAGAGTTATAAATGACATCTATCGTCCAAAAATATATTGAAGTAAGGCTGCCAAGAGGACTTGAAAGTGGGGCAGAATTGCAGGAAACCGATTTCAGGAGGTAGACTGGAATTGCATGTAAAGCATAGGAAAAGAGGCAGAACGTGCACAATGATGCACTTGGCCAAAAAGCGCGTATGCGTTTTTTCCTGAATATATTCAGGAAAAAACGCATACGCCCTTTTTGGCCAACCAAGCAAGCTTGCAAAGGAAATCTGCACTACAATGAAGTCTCACTGCTCCCCAGTCAAAAGGCTATCTGAAAAAAGTGTAAAATCCAGAAAGGCAGGGCAGGCCATGGAGAACTTGGAGCCTTGTTCTTCTGATGGGCGGGATGTAAATTGCCAACAGCCACTCTGGAGAAGTGTATGGTGTTTCCTGAAACATCCAAAAAACAAAGCAACAGAGCCTAGGGCACTTCCACTTATGGTCCTATAGCTTAGGGAATTAAAATCAAAAAGACACAGCCACCCCAAAGCTTGGGACGGCTCTGTTTACAAGAACCTCGTTTACGGTACAAGTTCAATATCACAGAAAGAGAAAAATGGATAAAGAAGTTGTGGTACTTACGTACAATGCAATATCACTCAGCAATGAAATCTATGTCATCAGGCCCGTAGCCTCATAATGAGTGGATTCAGGTATGATGATTCTAAGTGAAATAAATCACACAGAAAAAGAAACATCATAAGATATCACTACTACACGTAATGTAAACTTGGCTACACAGGAACTGAATTACAAAACAGAACAGGGTCTCAAATGTAGAAAACCAACTTATGCTTGCTTAAGGGGAAATGTGAGTTGCGGTGCGGCATAAAACCACAGATTGAAATTAGCACAGATACCGTTCCATAAGCCAAATATGTAATAGACAAGAGCTACTCCTTGCTCAACGAAGTGGACTCAACACCCCATAATAAACGCCTAAGAATATACCTTACTAGTAAGAATCTTAAAACCTTTGGATTTATATGTCTCCAAAAGAGAATCAAGCGTGTGTACAGCGGCATAAACGCAGCAGTGATAGGATTGGTGAGGTTCAGTGAGCAAATGCAGGCCCTTTGAAGTCATATTGCATGGTACCCATTCCATGGGTCTCAACTCTCCAGGTTTAAGGGATTCTTCCTTCAGCTAAAACATGCATGTGGAACCCAGAGTATGATCCACCGTGTGATCGGGCAACGTGTTCAAATGTGTCTCAGTTTTCGTCCCCTGGTACTCGGGTGCAACATTCCAGACGCTTTACTAACACTCTCCACACTTGGAGAGTCAGTGCCTTTAACCTCCTGGTTGGCCCAGTTTGCAATTTCTGCGTAAGATGAACAGGAATAGGGAGAACCAATGAGAGACTAGGTGGAGGTGTGTGGACGGGCAAATTTAACTCTCATTTCCAACCAGGAAGAGGAATTAACCAAAGGCTTGGCGTGCCATACCAGAAGCACACTAGGGCCTGAAGCAATCCTGCGGTGTTGCAGCGAGCTCACAAGAAAGCAAGTTGAAGAAAGGAACTCAGGGGTACTGTAATTCACAAACCTACAGAGTTATAAATGACAGCTATCGTCCAAAAATATATTGAAGTAAGGCTGCCAAGAGGACTTGAAAGTGGGGCAGAATTGCAGGAAACCGATTTCAGGAGGTAGACTGGAATTGCATGTAAAGCATAGGAAAAGAGGCAGAACGTGCACAATGATGCACTTGGCCAAAAAGGGCGTATGCGTTTTTTCCTGAATATATTCAGGAAAAAACGCATACGCCCTTTTTGGCCAACCAAGCAAGCTTGCAAAGGAAATCTGCACTACAATGAAGTCTTACTGCTCCCCAGTCAAAAGGCTATCTGAAAAAAGTGTAAAATCCAGAAAGGCAGGACAGGCCATGGAGAACTGGGAGCCTTGTTCTTCTGATGGGCGGGATGTAAATTGCCAACAGCCACTCTGGAGAAGTGTATGGTGTTTCCTGAAACATCCAAAAAACAAATCAACAGAGCCTAGGGCATTTCCACTTATGGTCCTATAGCTTAGGGAATTAAAATCAAAAAGACACAGCCACCCCAAAGCTTGGGACGGCTCTGTTTACAAGAACCTCGTTTACGGTACAAGTTCAATATCACAGAAAGAGAAAAATGGATAAAGAAGTTGTGGTACTTACGTACAATGCAATATCACTCAGCAATGAAATCTATGTCATCAGGCCCGTAGCAGAATAATGAGTGGATTCAGGTACGATGATTGTAAGTGAAATAAGTCACACAGAAAAAGAAACATCATAAGATATCACTAATACACGGATTGTAAACTTGGCTACACAAGAACTGAATTACAAAACAGAACAGGGTGTCAAATGTAGAAAACCAACTTATGCTTGCTTAAGGGGAAAGGTGAGTTGGGGTGCTGCATAAAACCAGAGATTGAAATTAGCACAGATACCGTTCCATAAGCCAAATATGTAATAGAAAAGAGCTACTCCTTGCTCAACGAAGTGGACTCAAAACCCCATATTAAACGCCTAAGAATATACCTGACTAGAAATAATCTTAAAACCTACGGATTTATATGTCTGCGAAAGAGAATCAAGCGTGTGTACAGCGGCATAAACGCAGCAGTGATAGGATTGGTGAGGTTCGGTGAGCAAATGCAGACCCTTTGAAGTCATATTGCATGGTACCCATTCCATGGGTCTCAACTCTCCAGGTTTAAGGGATTCTTCCTTCAGCTAAAACATGCATGTGGAACCCAGAGTATGATCCACCGTGTGATCGGGAAACGTGTTCAAATGTGTCTCAGTTTTCGTCCCCTGGTACTCGGGTGCAACATTCCAGACGCTTTACTAACACTCTCCACACTTGGAGAGTCAGTGCCTTTAACCTCCTGGTTGGCCCAGTTTGCAATTTCTGCGTAAGATGAACAGGAATAGGGAGAACCAATGAGAGACTAGGTGGAGGTGTCTGGACGGGCAAGTTTAACTCTCATTTCCCACCAGGAAGAGGAATTAACCAAAGGCTCAGCATGCCATACCAGAAGCACACCAAGGCCTGAAGCAATCCTGCGGTGTTGCAGCGAGCTCACAAGAAAGCAAGTTGAAGAAAGGAACTCAGGGGTACTCTAATTCACAAACCTACAGAGTTATAAATGACAGCTATCGTCCAAAAATATATTGAAGTAAGGCTGCCAAGAGGACTTGAAAGTGGGGCAGAATTGCAGGAAACCGATTTCAGGAGGTAGACTGGAATTGCATGTAAAGCATAGGAAAAGAGGCAGAACGTGCACAATGATGCACTTGGCCAAAAAGGGCGTATGCGTTTTTTCCTGAATATATTCAGGAAAAAACGCATACGCCCTTTTTGGCCAACCAAGAAAGCTTGCAAAGGAAATCTGCACTACAATGAAGTCTCACTGCTCCCTGGTAAAAAGGCTATCTGAAAAAAGTGTAAAATCCAGAAAGGCAGGGCAGGCCATGGAGAACTTGGAGCCTTGTTCTTCTGATGGGCGGGATGTAAATTGCCAACAGCCACTCTGGAGAAGTGTATGGTGTTTCCTGAAACATCCAAAAAACAAAGCAACAGAGCCTAGGGCACTTCCACTTATGGTCCTATAGCTTAGGGAATTAAAATCAAAAAGACACAGCCACCCCAAAGCTTGGGACGGCTCTGTTTACAAGAACCTCGTTTACGGTACAAGTTCAATATCACAGAAAGAGAAAAATGGATAAAGAAGTTGTGGTACTTACGTACAATGCAATATCACTCAGCAATGAAATCTATGTCATCAGGCCCGTAGCCTCATAATGAGTGGATTCAGGTACGATGATTCTAAGTGAAATAAATCACACAGAAAAAGAAACATCATAAGATATCACTACTACACGTAATGTAAACTTGGCTACACAGGAACTGAATTACAAAACAGAACAGGGTCTCAAATGTAGAAAACCAACTTATGCTTGCTTAAGGGGAAAGGTGAGTTGCGGTGCGGCATAAAACCACAGATTGAAATTAGCACAGATACCGTTCCATAAGCCAAATATGTAATAGACAAGAGCTACTCCTTGCTCAACGAAGTGGACTCAACACCCCATAATAAACGCCTAAGAATATACCTTACTAGTAAGAATCTTAAAACCTTTGGATTTATATGTCTCCAAAAGAGAATCAAGCGTGTGTACAGCGGCATAAACGCAGCAGTGATAGGATTGGTGAGGTTCAGTGAGCAAATGCAGGCCCTTTGAAGTCATATTGCATGGTACCCATTCCATGGGTCTCAACTCTCCAGGTTTAAGGGATTCTTCCTTCAGCTAAAACATGCATGTGGAACCCAGAGTATGATCCACCGTGTGATCGGGAAACGTGTTCAAATGTGTCTCAGTTTTCGTCCCCTGGTACTCGGGTGCAACATTCCAGACGCTTTACTAACACTCTCCACACTTGGAGAGTCAGTGCCTTTAACCTCCTGGTTGGCCCAGTTTGCAATTTCTGCGTAAGATGAACAGGAATAGGGAGAACCAATGAGAGACTAGGTGGAGGTGTGTGGACGGGCAAATTTAACTCTCATTTCCAACCAGGAAGAGGAATTAACCAAAGGCTTGGCGTGCCATACCAGAAGCACACTAGGGCCTGAAGCAATCCTGCCGTGTTGCAGCGAGCTCACAAGAAAGCAAGTTGAAGAAAGGAACTCAGGGGTACTGTAATTCACAAACCTACAGAGTTATAAATGACATCTATCGTCCAAAAATATATTGAAGTAAGGCTGCCAAGAGGACTTGAAAGTGGGGCAGAATTGCAGGAAACCGATTTCAGGAGGTAGACTGGAATTGCATGTAAAGCATAGGAAAAGAGGCAGAACGTGCACAATGATGCACTTGGCCAAAAAGGGCGTATGCGTTTTTTCCTGAATATATTCAGGAAAAAACGCATACGCCCTTTTTGGCCAACCAAGCAAGCTTGCAAAGGAAATCTGCACTACAATGAAGTCTCACTGCTCCCCGGTCAAAAGGCTATCTGAAAAAAGTGTAAAATCCAGAAAGGCAGGGCAGGCCATGGAGAACTTGGAGCCTTGTTCTTCTGATGGGCGGGATGTAAATTGCCAACAGCCACTCTGGAGAAGTGTATGGTGTTTCCTGAAACATCCAAAAAACAAAGCAACAGAGCCTAGGGCACTTCCACTTATGGTCCTATAGCTTAGGGAATTAAAATCAAAAAGACACAGCCACCCCAAAGCTTGGGACGGCTCTGTTTACAAGAACCTCGTTTACGGTACAAGTTCAATATCACAGAAAGAGAAAAATGGATAAAGAAGTTGTGGTACTTACGTACAATGCAATATCACTCAGCAATGAAATCTATGTCATCAGGCCCGTAGCCTCATAATGAGTGGATTCAGGTACGATGATTCTAAGTGAAATAAATCACACAGAAAAAGAAACATCATAAGATATCACTACTACACGTAATGTAAACTTGGCTACACAGGAACTGAATTACAAAACAGAACAGGGTCTCAAATGTAGAAAACCAACTTATGCTTGCTTAAGGGGAAATGTGAGTTGCGGTGCGGCATAAAACCACAGATTGAAATTAGCACAGATACCGTTCCATAAGCCAAATATGTAATAGACAAGAGCTACTCCTTGCTCAACGAAGTGGACTCAACACCCCATATTAAACGCCTAAGAATATACCTTACTAGTAAGAATCTTAAAACCTTTGGATTTATATGTCTCCAAAAGAGAATCAAGCGTGTGTACAGCGGCATAAACGCAGCAGTGATAGGATTGGTGAGGTTCAGTGAGCAAATGCAGGCCCTTTGAAGTCATATTGCATGGTACCCATTCCATGGGTCTCAACTCTCCAGGTTTAAGGGATTCTTCCTTCAGCTAAAACATGCATGTGGAACCCAGAGTATGATCCACCGTGTGATCGGGAAACGTGTTCAAATGTGTCTCAGTTTTCGTCCCCTGGTACTCGGGTGCAACATTCCAGACGCTTTACTAACACTCTCCACACTTGGAGAGTCAGTGCCTTTAACCTCCTGGTTGGCCCAGTTTGCAATTTCTGCGTAAGATGAACAGGAATAGGGAGAACCAATGAGAGACTAGGTGGAGGTGTGTGGACGGGCAAATTTAACTCTCATTTCCAACCAGGAAGAGGAATTAACCAAAGGCTTGGCGTGCCATACCAGAAGCACACTAGGGCCTGAAGCAATCCTGCCGTGTTGCAGCGAGCTCACAAGAAAGCAAGTTGAAGAAAGGAACTCAGGGGTACTGTAATTCACAAACCTACAGAGTTATAAATGACAGCTATCGTCCAAAAATATATTGAAGTAAGGCTGCCAAGAGGACTTGAAAGTGGGGCAGAATTGCAGGAAACCGATTTCAGGAGGTAGACTGGAATTGCATGTAAAGCATAGGAAAAGAGGCAGAACGTGCACAATGATGCACTTGGCCAAAAAGGGCGTATGCGTTTTTTCCTGAATATTCAGGAAAAAACGCATACGCCCTTTTTGGCCAACCAAGCAAGCTTGCAAAGGAAATCTGCACTACAATGAAGTCTCACTGTTCCCCAGTCAAAAGGCTATCTGAAAAAAGTGTAAAATCCAGAAAGGCAGGACAGGCCATGGAGAACTGGGAGCCTTGTTCTTCTGATGGGCGGGATGTAAATTGCCAACAGCCACTCTGGAGAAGTGTATGGTGTTTCCTGAAACATCCAAAAAACAAAGCAACACAGCCTAGGGCACTTCCACTTATGGTCCTATAGCTTAGGGAATTAAAATCAAAAAGACACAGCCACCCCAAAGCTTGGGACGGCTCTGTTTACAAGAACCTCGTTTACGGTACAAGTTCAATATCACAGAAAGAGAAAAATGGATAAAGAAGTTGTGGTACTTACGTACAATGCAATATCACTCAGCAATGAAATCTATGTCATCAGGCCCGTAGCAGAATAATGAGTGGATTCAGGTACGATGATTCTAAGTGAAATAAGTCACACAGAAAAAGAAACATCATAAGATATCACTACTACACGGAATGTAAACTTGGCTACACAGGAACTGAATTACAAAACAGAACAGGGTCTCAAATGTAGAAAACCAACTTATGCTTGCTTAAGGGGAAAGGTGAGTTGGGGTGCCGCATAAAACCAGAGATTGAAATTAGCACAGATACCGTTCCATAAGCCAAATATGTAATAGACAAGAGCTACTCCTTGCTCAAAGAAGTGGACTCAACACCCCATAATAAACGCCTAAGAATATACCTGACTAGTAAGAATCTTAAAACCTTTGGATTTATATGTCTCCAAAAGAGAATCAAGCGTGTGTACAGCGGCATAAACGCAGCAGTGATAGGATTGGTGAGGTTCCGTGAGCAAATGCAGGCCCTTTGAAGTCATATTGCATGGTACCCATTCCACGGGTCTCAACTCTCCAGGTTTAAGGGATTCTTCCTTCAGCTGAAACATGCATGTGGAACACAGAGTATGATCCACCCTGTGATCAGGAAACGTGTTCAAATGTGTCTCAGTTTTCGTCCCCTGGTAATCGGGTGCAACATTCAAGACGCTTTACTAACACTCTCCCCACTTGGAGAGTCAGTGCCTTTAAACTCCTGTTTGGCCCAGTTTGCAATTTCTGCGGAAAATGTACAGGAATAGGGAGAACCAATGAGAGACTAGCTGGAGGTGTGTGGACGGGCAAATTTAACTCTCATTTCCCACCAGAAAGAGGAATTAACCAAAGGCTCAGCGTGCCGTGCCGGAACCACACTAGGGCCTGAAGCAATCCTGCGGTGTTGCGGCCAGCTCACAAGAAAGCGAGTTGAAGAAAGGAGCTCAGGGGCACTGTAATTCACAAAACTGCAGAGTTATAAATGACAGCTATCGTCCAAAAATATATTGAAGTGAGGCTGCCAAGAGGACTTGAAAGCGGGGCAGAATTGCAGGAAACCGATTTCAGGAGGTAGACGGGAATTGCATGTAAAGCATAGGAAAAGAGGCAGAACGTCCACAATGATGCACTTGGCCAAAAAGGGCGTATGCGTTTCTTCCTGAATATATTCAGGAAAAAACGCATACGCCCTTTTTGGCCAACCAAGCAAGTTGCAAAGGAAATCTGCACTACAATGAAGTCTCACTGCCCCCCGGTCAAAAGGGCCATCTGAAAAAAGTGTAAAATCCAGAAAGGCAGGACAGGCCATGGAGAAATGGGAGCCTTGTTATGCTGGTGGGCGGGATGTAAACTGCCAACAGCCACTCTGGAGAAGTGTATGGTGTTTCCTGAAACATCTAAAAAACAAAGCAACAGAGCCTAGGGCACTTCCACTTATGGTCCTATAGCTTAGGGAAATTAAAATCAAAAAGACACAGCCACCCCAAAGTTTGGGCCAGCTCTGTTTACAAGAACCTCGTTTACTGTACAAGTTTATATCACAGAAAGCGAAAAATGGATAAGGAAGTTGTGGTACTTACATACAATGCAATATCACTCAGCAATGAAATCTATGTCATCAGGCCCGTAGCAGCATAATGAGTGGATTCAGGTACGATGATTCTAAGTGAAATAAATCACACAGAAAAAGAAACATCATAAGATATCACTACTACACGGAATGTAAACTTGGCTACACAGGAACTGAATTACAAAACAGAACAGGGTCTCAAATGTAGAAAACCAACTTATGCTTGCTTAAGGGGAAACGTGAGTTGCGGTGCGGCATAAAACCAGAGATTGAAATTAGCACAGATACCGTTCCATAAGCCAAATATGTAATAGACAAGAGCTACTCCTTGCTCAACGAAGTGGACTCAACACCCCATAATAAACGCCTAAGAATATACCTGACTAGTAAGAATCTTAAAACCTTTGGATTTATATGTCTCCAAAAGAGAATCAAGCGTGTGTACAGCGGCATAAACGCAGCAGTGATAGGATTGGGGAGGTTCAGTGAGCAAATGCAGGCCCTTTGAAGTCATATAGCATGGTACCCATTCCATGGGTCTCAACTCTCCAGGTTTAAGGGATTCTTCCTTCCGCTAAAACATGCATGTGGAACCCAGAGTATGATCCATCGTGTGATCGGGAAACGTGTTCAAATGTGTCTCAGTTTTCGTCCCCTGGTACTCGGGTGCAACATTCCAGACGCTTTACTAACACTCTCCACACTTGGAGAGTCAGTGCCTTTAACCTCCTGGTTGGCCCAGTTTGCAATTTCTGCGTAAGATGAACAGGAATAGGGAGAACCATTGAGAGACTAGGCGGAGGTGTCTGGACGGGCAAATTTAACTCTCATTTCCCACCAGGAAGAGGAATTAACCAAAGGCTCAGCGTGCCATACCAGAAGCACACTAGGGCCTGAAGCAATCCTGCGGTGTTGCAGCGAGCTCACAAGAAAGCAAGTTGAAGAAAGGAACTCAGGGGTACTGTAATTCACAAACCTACAGAGTTATAAATGACAGCTATCGTCCAAAAATATATTGAAGTAAGGCTGCCAAGAGGACTTGAAAGTGGGGCAGAATTGCAGGAAACCGATTTCAGGAGGTAGACTGGAATTGCATGTAAAGCATAGGAAAAGAGGCAGAACGTGCACAATGATGCACTTGGCCAAAAAGGGCGTATGCGTTTTTTCCTGAATATATTCAGGAAAAAACGCATACGCCCTTTTTGGCCAACCAAGCAAGCTTGCAAAGGAAATCTGCACTACAATGAAGTCTTACTGCTCCCCAGTCAAAAGGCTATCTGAAAAAAGTGTAAAATCCAGAAAGGCAGGACAGGCCATGGAGAACTGGGAGCCTTGTTCTTCTGATGGGCGGGATGTAAATTGCCAACAGCCACTCTGGAGAAGTGTATGGTGTTTCCTGAAACATCCAAAAAACAAATCAACAGAGCCTAGGGCATTTCCACTTATGGTCCTATAGCTTAGGGAATTAAAATCAAAAAGACACAGCCACCCCAAAGCTTGGGACGGCTCTGTTTACAAGAACCTCGTTTATGGTACAAGTTCAATATCACAAAAAGCGAAAAATGGATAAAGAAGTTGTGGTACGTACGTACAATGCAATATCACTCAGCAATGAAATCTATGTCATCAGGCCCGTAGCAGCATAATGAGTGGATTCAGGTACGATGATTCTAAGTGAAATAAGTCACACAGAAAAAGAAACATCATAAGATATCACTACAACATGGAATGTAAAGTTGGCTACACAGGAACTGAATTACAAAACAGAACAGGGTCTCAAATGTAGAAAACCAACTTATGCTTGCTTAAGGGGAAAGGTGAGTTGGGGTGCCGCATAAAACCAGAGATTGAAATTAGCACAGATACCGTTCCATAAGCCAAATATGTAATAGACAAGAGCTACTCCTTGCTCAAAGAAGTGGACTCAACACACCATATTAAACGCCTAAGAATATACCTGACTAGTAAGAATATTAAAACCTACCGATTTATATGTCTCCCAAAGAGAATCAAGCGTGTGTACGGCGGCATAAACGCAGCAGTGATAGGATTGGTGAGGTTCGGTGAGCAAATGCAGACCCTTTGAAGTCATATTGCATGGTACCCATTCCATGGGTCTCAACTCTCCAGGTTTAAGGGATTCTTCCTTCAGCTAAAACATGCATGTGGAACACAGAGTATGACCCACCGTGTGATCGGGAAACGTGTTCAAATGTGTCTCAGTTTTCGTCCCCTGGTACTCGGGTGCAACATTCCAGATGCTTTACTAACACTCTCCCCACTTGGAGAGTCAGTGCCTTTAACCTCCTCTTTGGCCCAGTTTGCAATTTCTGTGGAAAATGAACAGGAATAGGGAGAACCAATGAGAGACTAGGTGGAGGTGTCTGGACGGGCAAATTTAACTCTCATTTCCCACCAGGAAGAGGAATTAACCAAAGGCTCAGCATGCCGTGCCGTAACCAAACTAGGGCCTGAAGCAATCCTGCGGTGTTGCGGCCAGCTCACAAGAAAGCGAGTTGAAGAAAGGAGCTCAGGAGCACTGTAATTCACAAACCTGCAGAGTTATAAATGACAGCTATCCTCCAAAAATATATTGAAGTAAGGCTGCCAAGAGGAGTTGAAAGCGGGGCAGAATTGCAGGAAACCGATTTCAGGAGGTAGACTGGAATTGCATGTAAAGCATAGGAAAAGAGGCAGAACGTCCACAATGATGCACTGGGCCAAAAAGGGCGTATGCGTTTTTTCCTGAATATATTCAGGAAAAAACGCATACGCCCTTTTTGGCCAACCAAGCAAGCTTGCAAAGGAAATCTGCACTACAATGAAGTCTCACTGCCTCCTGGTCAAAAGGGCCATCTGAAAAAAGTGTAAAATCCAGAAAGGCAGGACAGGCCAAGGAGAACTGGGAGCCTTGTTATGCTGATGGGCGGGATGTAAATTGCCAGCAGCCACTCTGGAGAAGTGTATGGTGTTTCCTGAAACATCCAAAAAACAAAGCAACAGAGCCTAGGGCACTTCCACTTATGGTCCTATAGCTTAGGGAAATTAAAATCAAAAAGACACAGCCACCCCAAAGTTTGGGACGGCTCTGTTTACAAGAACCTCGTTTACGGTACAAGTTCAATATCACAGAAAGCGAAAAATGGATAAAGAAGTTGTGGTACTTACGTACAATGCAATATCACTCAGCAATGAAATCTATGTCATCAGGCCCATAGCAGCATAATGAGTGGATTCAGGTACGATGATTCTAAGTGAAATAAGTCACACAGAAAAAGAAACATCATAAGATATCACTACTACACGGAATGTAAACTTGGCTACACAGGAACTGAATTACAAAACAGAACATGGTGTCAAATGTAGAAAACCAACTTATGCTTGCTTAAGGGGAAAGGTGAGTTGGGGTGCTGCATAAAACCAGAGATTGAAATTAGCACAGATACCGTTCCATAAGCCAAATATGTAATAGACAAGAGCTACTCCTTGCTCAACGAAGTGGACTCAACATCCCATATTAAACGCCTAACAATATACCTGACTAGTAAGAATCTTAAAACCTATGGATTTATATGTCTCCGAAAGAGAATCAAGCGTGTGTACAGTGGCATAAACGCAGCAGTGATAGGAGTGGTGAGGTTCGGTGAGCAAATGCAGACCCTTTGAAGTCATATTGCATGGTACCCATTCCATGGGTCTCAACTCTCCAGGTTTAAGGGATTCTTCCTTCAGCTAAAACATGCATGTGGAACCCAGAGTATGATCCACCGTGTGATCGGGAAACGTGTTAAAATGTGTCTCAGTTTTCCTCCCCTGGTACTCGGGTGCAACATTCCAGACGCTTTACTAACCCTCCCCCACTTGGAGAGTGAGTGCCTTTAACCTCCTGTTTGGCCCAGTTTGCAATTTCTGCGTAAGATGAACAGGAATAGGGATAACCAATGAGAGACTAGCTGGAGGTGTCTGGACGGGCAAATTTAACTCTCATTTCCCACCAGGAAGAGGAAATAACCAAAGGCTCAGCGTGCCATGCCAGAAGCACACTAAGGCCTAAAGCAATCCTGTGGTGTTGCGGCCAGCTCACAAGAAAGCGAGTTGAAGAAAGGAGCTCAGGGGCACTGTAATTCACCAACCTGCAGAGTTATAAATGACAGCTATCTTCCAAAAATATATTGAAGTAAGGCTGCCAAGAGGAGTTGAAAGCGGGGCAGAATTGCAGGAAACCGATTTCAGGAGGTAGACTGGAATTGCATGTAAAGCATAGGAAAAGAGGCAGAACGTCCACAATGATGCACTTGGCCAAAAAGGGCGTATGCGTTTTTTCCTGAATATATTCAGGAAAAAACGCATACGCCCTTTTTGGCCAACCAAGCAAGCTTGCAAAGGAAATCTGCACTACAATGAAGTCTCACTGCCTCCTGGTCAAAAGGGCCATCTGAAAAAAGTGTAAAATCCAGAAAGGCAGGACAGGCCAAGGAGAACTGAGAGCCTTGTTATGCTGATGGGCGGGATGTAAATTGCCAGCAGCCACTCTGGAGAAGTGTATGGTGTTTCCTGAAACATTCAAAAAACAAAGCAACAGAGCCTAGGGCACTTCCACTTATGGTCCTATAGCTTACGGAAATTAAAATCAAAATGACACAGCCACCCCAAAGTTTGGGACGGCTCTGTTTACAAGAACCTCGTTTACGGTACAAGTTCAATATCACAGAAAGTGAAAAATGGATAAAGAAGTTGTGGTACTTACGTACAATGCAATATCACTCAGCAATGAAATCTATGTCATCAGGCCCATAGCAGCATAATGAGTGGATACAGGTACGATGATTCTAAGTGAAATAAGTCACACAGAAAAAGAAACATCATAAGATATCACTACTACACGGAATGTAAACTTGGCTACACAGGAACTGAATTACAAAACAGAACAGGGTGTCAAATGTAGAAAACCAACTTATGCTTGCTTAAGGGGAAAGGTGAGTTTGGGTGCTGCATAAAACCAGAGATTGAAATTAGCACAGATACCGTTCCATAAGCCAAATATGTAATAGACAAGAGCTACTCCTTGCTCAACGAAGTGGACTCAACACCCCATATTAAACGCCTAACAATATACCTGACTAGTAAGAATCTTAGAACCTATGGATTTATATGTCTACGAAAGAGAATCAAGCGTGTGTACAGCGCTATAAACGCAGCAGTGATAGGATTGGTGAGGTTCGGTGAGCAAATGCAGACCCTTTGAAGTCATATTGCATGGTACCCATTCCATGGGTCTCAACTCTCCATGTTTAAGGGATTCTTCCTTCAGCTAAAACATGCATGTGGAACCCAGAGTATGATCCACCGTGTGATCGGAAAACGTGTTCAAATGTGTCTCAGTTTTCGTCCCCTGGTACTCGGGTGCAACATTCCAGACGCTTTACTAACACTCTCCCCACTTGGAGAGTCAGTGCCTTTAACCTCCTGTTTGGCCCAGTTTGCAATTTCTGTGGAAAATGAACAGGAATAGGGAGAACCAATGAGAGACTAGGTGGAGGTGTCTGGACGGGCAAATTTAACTCTCATTTCCCACCAGGAAGAGGAATTATCCAAAGGCTCAGCATGCCATGCCAGAACCAAACTAGGGCCTGAAGCAATCCTGCGGTGTTGCGGCCAGCTCACAAGAAAGCGAGTTGAAGAAAGGAGCTCAGGGGCACTGTAATTCACAAACCTGCAGAGTTATAAATGACAGCTATCTTCCAAAAAAAAATGAAGTAAGGCTGCCAAGAGGCGTTGAAAGCGGGGCAGAATTGCACGAAACCGATTTCAGGAGGTAGACTGGAATTGCATGTAAAGCATAGGAAAAGAGGCAGAACGTCCACAATGATGCACTTGGTCAAAAAGGGCGTATGCGTTTTTTCCTGAATATATTCAGGAAAAAACGCATACGCCCTTTTTGGCCAACCAAGCAAGCTTGCAAAGGAAATCTGCACTACAATGAAGTCTCACTGCCCCCCCAGGTCAAAAGGGCCATCTGAAAAAAGTGTAAAATCCAGAAAGGCAGGACAGGCCATGGAGAACTGGGAGCCTTGTTATGCTGATGGTTGGGATGAAAATTACCAGCAGCCACTCTGGAGAAGTGTATGGTGTTTCCTGAAACATCCAAAAAACAAAGCAACAGAGCCTAGGGCACTTCCACTTATGGTCCTATAGCTTAGGGAAATTAAAATCAAAAAGACACAGGCACCACAAAGTTTGGGACGGCTCTGTTTACAAGAACCTCGTTTACGGTACAAGTTCAATATCACAGAAAGCGAAAAATGGATAAAGAAGTTGTGGTACTTACGTACAATGCAATATCACTCAGCAATGAAATCTATGTCATCAGGCCCGTAGCAGAATAATGAGTGGATTCAGGTATGATGATTCTAAGTGAAATAAGTCACACAGAAAAAGAAACACCATAAGATATCACTACTACACGGAAGGAAAACTTGGCTACACAAGAACTGAATTACAAAACAGAACAGGGTCTCAAATGTAGAAAACCAACTTATGCTTGCTTAAGGGGAAAGGTGAGTTGGGGTGCCGCATAAAACCAGAGATTGAAATTAGCACAGATACCGTTCCATAAGCCAAATATGTAATAGACAAGAGCTACTCCTTGCTCAAAGAAGTGGACTCAACACACCATATTAAACGCCTAAGAATATACCTGACTAGTAAGAATATTAAAACCTACCGATTTATATGTCTCCCAAAGAGAATCAAGCGTGTGTACGGCGGCATAAACGCAGCAGTGATAGGATTGGTGAGGTTCGGTGAGCAAATGCAGACCCTTTGAAGTCATATTGCATGGTACCCATTCCATGGGTCTCAACTCTCCAGGTTTAAGGGATTCTTCCTTCAGCTAAAACATGCATGTGGAACACAGAGTATGACCCACCGTGTGATCGGGAAACGTGTTCAAATGTGTCTCAGTTTTCGTCCCCTGGTACTCGGGTGCAACATTCCAGATGCTTTACTAACACTCTCCCCACTTGGAGAGTCAGTGCCTTTAACCTCCTCTTTGGCCCAGTTTGCAATTTCTGTGGAAAATGAACAGGAATAGGGAGAACCAATGAGAGACTAGGTGGAGGTGTCTGGACGGGCAAATTTAACTCTCATTTCCCACCAGGAAGAGGAATTAACCAAAGGCTCAGCATGCCGTGCCGTAACCAAACTAGGGCCTGAAGCAATCCTGCGGTGTTGCGGCCAGCTCACAAGAAAGCGAGTTGAAGAAAGGAGCTCAGGAGCACTGTAATTCACAAACCTGCAGAGTTATAAATGACAGCTATCCTCCAAAAATATATTGAAGTAAGGCTGCCAAGAGGAGTTGAAAGCGGGGCAGAATTGCAGGAAACCGATTTCAGGAGGTAGACTGGAATTGCATGTAAAGCATAGGAAAAGAGGCAGAACGTCCACAATGATGCACTGGGCCAAAAAGGGCGTATGCGTTTTTTCCTGAATATATTCAGGAAAAAACGCATACGCCCTTTTTGGCCAACCAAGCAAGCTTGCAAAGGAAATCTGCACTACAATGAAGTCTCACTGCCTCCTGGTCAAAAGGGCCATCTGAAAAAAGTGTAAAATCCAGAAAGGCAGGACAGGCCAAGGAGAACTGGGAGCCTTGTTATGCTGATGGGCGGGATGTAAATTGCCAGCAGCCACTCTGGAGAAGTGTATGGTGTTTCCTGAAACATCCAAAAAACAAAGCAACAGAGCCTAGGGCACTTCCACTTATGGTCCTATAGCTTAGGGAAATTAAAATCAAAAAGACACAGCCACCCCAAAGTTTGGGACGGCTCTGTTTACAAGAACCTCGTTTACGGTACAAGTTCAATATCACAGAAAGCGAAAAATGGATAAAGAAGTTGTGGTACTTACGTACAATGCAATATCACTCAGCAATGAAATCTATGTCATCAGGCCCATAGCAGCATAATGAGTGGATTCAGGTACGATGATTCTAAGTGAAATAAGTCACACAGAAAAAGAAACATCATAAGATATCACTACTACACGGAATGTAAACTTGGCTACACAGGAACTGAATTACAAAACAGAACATGGTGTCAAATGTAGAAAACCAACTTATGCTTGCTTAAGGGGAAAGGTGAGTTGGGGTGCTGCATAAAACCAGAGATTGAAATTAGCACAGATACCGTTCCATAAGCCAAATATGTAATAGACAAGAGCTACTCCTTGCTCAACGAAGTGGACTCAACACCCCATATTAAACGCCTAACAATATACCTGACTAGTAAGAATCTTAAAACCTATGGATTTATATGTCTCCGAAAGAGAATCAAGCGTGTGTACAGTGGCATAAACGCAGCAGTGATAGGAGTGGTGAGGTTCGGTGAGCAAATGCAGACCCTTTGAAGTCATATTGCATGGTACCCATTCCATGGGTCTCAACTCTCCAGGTTTAAGGGATTCTTCCTTCAGCTAAAACATGCATGTGGAACCCAGAGTATGATCCACCGTGTGATCGGGAAACGTGTTAAAATGTGTCTCAGTTTTCCTCCCCTGGTACTCGGGTGCAACATTCCAGACGCTTTACTAACCCTCCCCCACTTGGAGAGTGAGTGCCTTTAACCTCCTGTTTGGCCCAGTTTGCAATTTCTGCGTAAGATGAACAGGAATAGGGATAACCAATGAGAGACTAGCTGGAGGTGTCTGGACGGGCAAATTTAACTCTCATTTCCCACCAGGAAGAGGAAATAACCAAAGGCTCAGCGTGCCATGCCAGAAGCACACTAAGGCCTAAAGCAATCCTGTGGTGTTGCGGCCAGCTCACAAGAAAGCGAGTTGAAGAAAGGAGCTCAGGGGCACTGTAATTCACCAACCTGCAGAGTTATAAATGACAGCTATCTTCCAAAAATATATTGAAGTAAGGCTGCCAAGAGGAGTTGAAAGCGGGGCAGAATTGCAGGAAACCGATTTCAGGAGGTAGACTGGAATTGCATGTAAAGCATAGGAAAAGAGGCAGAACGTCCACAATGATGCACTTGGCCAAAAAGGGCGTATGCGTTTTTTCCTGAATATATTCAGGAAAAAACGCATACGCCCTTTTTGGCCAACCAAGCAAGCTTGCAAAGGAAATCTGCACTACAATGAAGTCTCGCTGCCCCCCGGTCAAAAGGGCCATATGAAAAAAGTGTAAAATCCAGAAAGGCAGGACAGGCCATGAAGAACTGGGAGCCTTGTTATGCTGATGGGCGGGATGTAAATTGCCAACAGCCACTCTGGAGAAGTGTATGGTGTTTCCTGTAACATCTAAAAAACTAAGCAACAGAGCCTAGGGCACTTCCACTTATGGTCCTATAGCTTAGGGCAATTAAAATCAAAGAGACACAGCCACCCCAAAGTTTGGGACGGCTCTGTTTACAAGAATCTTGTTTACGGTACAAGTTCAATATCACAAAAGCGAAAAATGGATAAAGAAGTTGTGGTACTTACGTACAATGCAATATCACTCAGCAATGAAATCTATGTCATCAGGCCCGTAGCAGCATAATGAGTGGATGCAGGTATGATGAGTCTAAGTGAAATAAGTCACACAGAAAAAGAAACATCATAAGATATCACTACTACACGGAATGTAAACTTGGTTACACAGGAACTGAATTACAAAACAGAACAGGGTCCCAAATGTAGAAAACCATCTTATGCTTGCTTAAGGGGAAAGGTGAGTTGGGGTGCTGCATGAAACCAGAGATTGAAATTAGCACAGATACCGTTCCATAAGCCAAATATGTAATAGACAAGAGCTACTCCTTGCTCAACGAAGTGGACTCAACACCCCATATTAAACGCTTAAGAATATACCTGACTAGAAATAATCTTAAAAACTACGGATTTATATGTCTCCGAAAGAGAATCAAGCGTGTGTACAGCGGCATAAACGCAGCAGTGATAGGATTGGTGAGGTTCAGTGAGCAAATGCAGACCCTTTGAAGTCATATTGCATGGTACCCATTCCATGGGTCTCAACTCTCCAAGTTTAAGGGATTCTTCCTTCAGCTAAAACATGCATGTGGAACACAGAGTATGATCCACCGTGTGATCAGGAAACGTGTTCAAATGTGTCTCAGTTTTCGTCCCCTGGTACTCAGGTGCAACACTCCAGACGCTTTACTAACACTCTCCCCACTTGGAGAGTCAGTGCCTTTAACCTCCTGTATGGCCCAGTTTGCAATTTCTGCGGAAAATGTACAGGAATAGGGAGAACCAATGAGAAACTAGCTGGAGGTGTCTGGACGGGCAAATTTAACTCTCATTTCCGACCAGAAAGAGGAATTAACCAAAGGCTCAGCATGCCGTGCCGGAACCACACTAGGGCCTGAAGCAATCCTGCGGTGTTGCGGCCAGCTCACAAGAAAGCGAGTTGAAGAAAGGAGCTCAGGGGCCCTGTAATTCACAAACCTGCAGAGTTATAAATGACAGCTATCGTCCAAAAATATATTGAACTAAGGCTGCCAAGAGGACTTGAAAGCGGGGCAGAATTGCAGGAAACCGATTTCAGGAGGTAGACGGGAATTGCATGTAAAGCATAGGAAAAGAGGCAGAACGTCCACAATGATGCACTTGGCCAAAAAGGGCGTATGTGTTCTTTCCTGAATATATTCAGGAAAAAACGCATACGCCCTTTTTCGCCAACCAAGCAGGCTTGCAAAGGAAATCTGCACTACAATGAAGTCTCACTGCACCCCGGTCAAAAGGGCCATCTGAAGAAAGTGTAATATCCAGAAAGGCAGGACTTGGCATGGAGAACTGGGAGCCTTGTTATGCTGATGGGCGGGATGTAAATTGCCAACAGCCACTCTGGAGAAGTGTATGGTGTTTCCTGAAACATCTAAAAAACAAAGCAACAGAGCCTAGGGCACTTCCACTTATGGTCCTATAGCTTAGGGAAATTAAAATCAAAAAGACACAGCCTCCCCAAACTTTGGGACGGCTCTGTTTACAAGAACCTCATTTACTGTACAAGTTCAATATCACAGAAAGCGAAAAATGGATACAGAAGTTGTGGTACTTACGTACAATGCAATATCACTCAGCAATGAAATCTATGTCATCAGGCCCGTAGCAGAATAATGAGTGGATTCAGGTATGATGATTCTAAGTGAAATAAGTCACACAGAAAAAGAAACATCATAAGATATCACTACTACACGGAATGTAAACTTGGCTACACAGGAACTGAATTACAAAACAGAACAGGGTGTCAAATGTAGAAAACCAACTTATGCTTGCTTAAGGGGAAAGGTGAGTTGGGGTGCGGCATGAAACCAGAGATTGAAATTAGCACAGATACCGCTCCATAAGCCAAATATGTAATAGACAACAGCTACACCTTGCTCAACGAAGTGGACTCAACACCCCATATTAAACGCCTAAGAATATACCTGACTAGAAATAATCTTAAAACCTACGGATTTATATGTCTCCGAAAGAGAATCAAGCGTGTGTACAGCGGCATAAACGCAGCAGTGATAGGATTGGTGAGGTTCGGTGAGCAAATGCAGAACCTTTGAAGTCATATTGCATGGTACCCATTCCATGGGTCTCAACTCTCCAAGTTTAAGGGATTCTTCCTTCAGCTAAAACATGCATGTGGAACACAGAGTATGATCCACCATGTGATCAGGAAACGTGTTCAAATGTGTCTCAGTTTTCGTCCCCTGGTACTCGGGTGCAACACTCCAGACGCTTTACTAACACTCTCTCCACTTGGAGAGTCAGTGCCTTTAACCTCCTGTATGGCCAAGTTTGCAATTTCTGCGGAAAATGTACAGCAATAGGGAGAACCAATGATAAACTAGCTGGAGGTGTCTGGACGGGCAAATTTAACTCTCATTTCCCACCAGGAAGAGGAATTAACCAAAGGCTCAGCGTGCCGTGCCGGATCCACACTAGGGCCTGAAGCAATCCTGCGGTGTTGCGGCCAGCTCACAAAAAAGCGAGTTGAAGAAAGGAGCTCAGGGGCACTGTAATTCACAAACCTGCAGAGTTATAAATGACAGCTATCGTCCAAAAATATATTGAAGTAAGGCTGCCAAGAGGACTTGAAAGTGGTGCTGAATTGCACGAAACCGATTTCAGGAGGTAGAATGGAATTGCATGTAAAGCATAGGAAAAGAGGCAGAACGTCCACAACGATGCACTTGGCCAAAATGGGCGTATGCGTTTTTTCCTGAATATATTCAGGAAAAAACGCATACGCCCTTTTTGGCCAACCAAGAAAGCTTGCAAAGGAAATCTGCACTACAATGAAGTCTCACTGCCGCCCAATCAAAAGGGCCATCTGAAAAATGTGTAAAATCCAGAAAGGCAGGACAGGCCATGGAGAACTGGGAGCCTTGTTATGCTGATGGGCGGGATGTCAATTGCCAACAGCCACTCTGGAGAAGTGTATGGTGTTTCCTGAAACATCTAAAAAACAAAGCAACAGAGCCTAGGGCACTTCCACTTATGGTCCTATAGCTTAGGGAAATTAAAATCAAAAAGACACAGCCACCCAAAAGTTTGGGACGGCTCTGTTTACAAGAACCTCGTTTATGGTACAAGTTCAATATCACAGAAAGCGAAAAATGGATAAAGAAGTTGTGGTACTTACGTACAATGCAATATCACTCAGCAATGAAATCTATGTCATCAGGCCCGTAGCAGCATAATGAGTGGATTCAGGTACGATGATTCTAAGTGAAATAAGTCACACAGAAAAAGAAACATCATAAGATATCACCAATACACGGAATGTAAACTTGGCTACACAGGAACTGAATTACAAAACAGAACAGGGTCTCAAATGTAGAAAACCAACTTATGCTTGCTTAAGGGGAAAGGTGAGTTGGGGTGCTGCATGAAACCAGAGATTGAAATTAGCACAGATACCGTTCCATAAGCCAAATATGCAATAGACAAGAGCTACTCCTTGCTGAACGAAGTGGACTCAACACCCCATATTAAACGCCTAAGAATATACCTGACTAGAAATAATCTTAAAACCTACGGATTTATATGTCTCCGAAAGAGAATCAAGCGTGTGTACAGCGGCATAAACGCAGCAGTGATAAGATTGGTGAGGTTCGGTGAGCAAATGCAGACCCTTTGAAGTCATATTGCATGGTACCCATTCCATGGGTCTCAACTCTCCAGGTTTAAGGGATTCTTCCTTCAGCTAAAACATGCATGTGGAACCCAGAGTATGATCCACTGTGTGATCGGGAAACGTGTTCAAATGTGTCTCGTTTTCGTCCCCTGCTACTCGGGTGCAACATTCCAGATGCTTTACTGACACTCTCCCCACTTGGAGAGTCAGTGCCTTTAACCTCCTGTTTGGCCCAGTTTGTAATTTCTGTGGAAAATGAACAGGAAGAGGGAGAACGAAAGAGAGACTAGCTGGAGGTGTCTGGACGGGCAAATTTAACTCTCATTTCCCACCAGGAAGAGGAATTAACCAAAGGCTCAGCGTGCCGTGCCGGAACTACACTAGGGCCTGAAGCAATCCTGCGGTGTTGCGGCCAGCTCACAAGAAAGCGAGTTGAAGAAACGAGCTCAGGGGCAGTGTAATTCACAAACCGGCAGAGTTATAAATGACAGCGATCGTCCAAAAATATATTGAAGTAAGGCTGCCAAGAGGACTTGAAAGCGGGGCAGAATTGCATGAAATCGATTTCAGGAGGTAGATTGGAATTGCATGTAAAGCATAGGAAAAGAGGCAGAACGTCCACAATGATGCACTTGGCCAAAAAGGGCGTATGCGTTTTTTCCAGAATATATTCAGGAAAAAACGCATACGCCCTTTTTGGCCAACCAAGCAAGCTTGCAAAGGATATCTGCACTACAATGAAGTCTCACTGCCGCCCGGTCAAAAGGGCCATCTGAAAAAAGTGTAAAATCCAGAAAGGCAGGACAGGCCATGGAGAACTGGGAGCCTTGTTATGCTGATGGGCGGGATGTAAATTGCCAACAGCCACTCTGGAGAAGTGTATGGTGTTTCCTGAAACATCTAAAAAACAAAGCAACAGAGCCTAGGGCACTTCCACTTATGGTCCTATAGCTTAGGGAAATTAAAATCAAAAAGACACAGTCACCCCAAAGTTTGGGACGGCTCTGTTTACAAGAACCTCGTTTACGGTACAAGTTCAATATCGCAAAAAGCGAGAAATGGATAAAGAAGTTGTGGTACTTACGTACAATGCAATATCACTCAGCAATGAAATCTATGTCATCAGGCCCGTAGCAGCATAATGAGTGAATTCAGGTATGATGATTCTAAGTGAAATAAGTCACACAGAAAAAGAAACATCATAAGATATCACTACTACACGGAATGTAAACTTGGCTACACAGGAACTGAATTACAAAACAGAACAGGGTCTCAAATGTAGAAAACCAACTTATGCTTGCTTGAGGGGAAAGGTGAGTTGGGGTGCTGCATGAAACCAGAGATTGAAATTAGCACAGATACCGCTCCATAAGCCAAATATGTAATAGACAAGAGCTACTCCTTGCTCAACGAAGTGGACTCAACACCCCATATTAAACGCTTAAAAATACACCTGACTAGAAATAATCTTATAAACTACGGATTTATATGTCTCCGAAAGAGAATCAAGCGTGTGTACAGCGGCATAAACGCAGCAGTGATAGGATTGGTGAGGTTCAGTGAGTAAATGCAGACCCTTTGAAGTCATATTGCATGGTACCCATTCCATGGGTCTCAACTCTCCAAGTTTAAGGGATTCTTCCTTCAGCTAAAACATGCATGTGGAACACAGAGTATGATTCACCGTGTGATCAGGAAACATGTTCAAATGTGTCTCAGTTTTCATCCCCTGGTACTCGGGTGCAACACTCCAGACGCTTTACTAACACTCTCCCCACTTGGAGAGTCAGTGCCTTTAACCTCCTGTATGGCCCAGTTTGCAATTTCTGCGGAAAATGTACAGGAATAGGGAGAACCAATGAGAGACTAGCTGGAGGTGTCTGGACGGGCAAATTTAACTCTCATTTCCCACCAGGAAGAGGAAGTAACCAAAGGCTCAGCGTGCCATGCCAGAAGCACACTAGGGCCTGAAGCAATCCTGCGGTGTTGCGGCCAGCTCACAAGAAAGCGAGTTGAAGAAAGGAGCTCAGGGGCACTGTAATTCACAAACCTGCAGAGTTATAAATGACAGCTATCGTCCAAAAATATATTGAAGTAAGGCTGCCAAGAGGACTTGAAAGCGGGGCAGAATTGCAGGAAACCGATTTCAGGAGGTAGACGGGAATTGCATGTAAAGCATAGGAAAAGAGGCAGAACGTCCACAATGATGCACTTGGCCAAAAAGGGCGTATGTGTTCTTTCCTGAATATATTCAGGAAAAAACGCATACGCCCTTTTTGGCCAACCAAACAGGCTTGCAAAGGAAATCTACACTACAATGAAGTCTCACTGCCCCCCGGTCAAAAGGGCCATCTGAAAAAAGTGTAATATCCAGAAAGGCAGGACAGGCCATGGAGAACTGGGAGCCTTGTTATGCTGATGGGCGGGATGTAAATTGCCAACAGCCACTCTGGAGAAGTGTATGGTGTTTCCTGAAACATCTAAAAAACAAAGCAACAGAGCCTAGGGCACTTCCACTTATGGTCCTATAGCTTAGGGAAATTAAAATCAAAAAGACACAGCCACCCCAAAGTTTGGGAAGGCTCTGTTTACAAGAACCTCGTTTATGGTACAAGTTCAATATAACAGAAAGCAAAAAATGGATAAAGAAGTTGTGGTACTTACGTACAATGCAATATCACTCAGCAATGAAATCTATGTCATCAGGCCCGTAGCAGCATAATGAGTGGATTCAGGTATGATGATTCTAAGTGAAATAAGTCACACAGAAAAAGAAACATCATAAGATATCACTACTACACGGAATGTAAACTTGGCTACACAGGAACTGAATTACAAAACAGAACAGGGTCTCAAATGTAGAAAACCAACTTATGCTTGCTTAAGGGGAAAGGTGAGTTGGGGTGCTGCATGAAACCAGAGATTGAAATTAGCACAGATACCGCTCCATAAGCCAAATATGTAATAGACAACAGCTACACCTTGCTCAACGAAGTGGACTCAACACCCCATATTAAACGCCTAAGAATATACCTGACTAGAAATAATCTTAAAACCTACGGATTTATATGTCTCCGAAAGAGAATCAAGCGTGTGTACAGCGGCATAAACGCAGCAGTGATAGGATTGGTGAGGTTCGGTGAGCAAATGCAGACCCTTTGAAGTCATATTGCATGGTACCCATTCCATGGGTCTCAACTCTCCAAGTTTAAGGGATTCTTCCTTCAGCTAAAACATGCATGTGGAACACAGAGTATGATCCACCGTGTGATCAGGAAACGTGTTCAAATGTGTCTCAGTTTTCGTCCCCTGGTACTCGGGTGCAACACTCCAGACGCTTTACTAACACTCTCTCCACTTGGAGAGTCAGTGCCTTTAACCTCCTGTATGGTGCAGTTTGCAATTTCTGTGGAAAATGTACAGCAATAGGGAGAACCAATGAGAAACTAGCTGGAGGTTTCTGGACGGGCAAATTTAACTCTCATTTCCCACCAGGAAGTGGAATTAACCAAAGGCTCAGCGTGCCGTGCCGGATCCACACTAGGGCCTGAAGCAATCCTGCGGTGTTGCGGCCAGCTCACAAAAAAGGAAGTTGAAGAAAGGAGCTCAGGGGCACTGTAATTCACAAACCTGCAGAGTTATAAATGACAGCTATCGTCCAAAAATATATTGAAGTAAGGCTGCCAAGAGGACTTGAAAGTGGTGCAGAATTGCAGGAAACCGATTTCAGGAGGTAGACTGGAATTGCATGTAAAGCATAGGAAAAGAGGCAGAACGTCCACAACGATGCACTTGGCCAAAATGGGCGTATGCGTTTTTTCCTGAATATATTCAGGAAAAAACGTATACGCCCTTTTTGGCCAACCAAGAAAGCTTGCAAAGGAAATCTGCACTACAATGAAGTCTCACTGCCGCCCAGTCAAAGGGGCCATCTGAAAAATGTGTAAAATCCAGAAAGGCAGGACAGGCCATGGACAACTGGGAGCCTTGTTATGCTGATGGGCGGGATGTAAATTGCCAACAGCCACTCTGGAGAAGTGTATGGTGTTTCCTGAAACATCTAAAAAACAAGCAACAGAGCCTAGGGCACTTCCACTTATGGTCCTATAGCTTAGGGAATTTAAAATAAAAAAGACACAGCCACCCCAAAGTTTGGGACGGCTCTGTTTACAAGAACCTCGTTTATGGTACAAGTTCAATATCACAGAAAGCGAAAAATGGATAAAGAAGTTGTGGTACTTACGTACAATGCAATATCACTCAGCAATGAAATCTATGTCATCAGGCCCGTAGCAGCATAATGAGTGGATTCAGGTACGATGATTCTAAGTGAAATAAGTCACACAGAAAAAGAAACATCATAAGATATCACCAATACACGGAATGTAAACTTGGCTACACAGGAACTGAAATACAAAACAGAACAGGGTCTCAAATGTAGAAAACCAACTTATGCTTGCTTAAGGGGAAAGGTGAGTTGGGGTGCTGCATGAAACCAGAGATTGAAATTAGCACAGATACCGTTCCATAAGCCAAATATGCAATAGACAAGAGCTACTCCTTGCTGAATGAAGTGGACTCAACACCCCATATTAAACGCCTAAGAATATACCTGACTAGAAATAATCTTAAAACCTACGGATTTATATGTCTCCGAAAGAGAATCAAGCGTGTGTACAGCGGCATAAACGCAGCAGTGATAGGATTGGTGAGGTTCGGTGAGCAAATGCAGACCCTTTGAAGTCATATTGCATGGTACCCATTCCATGGGTCTTAACTCTCCAGGTTTAAGGGATTCTTCCTTCAGCTAAAACATGCATGTGGAACCCAGAGTATGATCCACCGTGTGATCGGGAAACGTGTTCAAATGTGTCTCGTTTTCGTCCCCTGGTACTCGGGTGCAACATTCCAGATGCTTTACTAACACTCTCCCCACTTGGAGAGTCAGTGCCTTTAACCTCCTGTTTGGCCCAGTTTGTAATTTCTGTGGAAAATGAACAGGAATAGGGAGAACGAAAGAGAGACTAGCTGGAGGTGTCTGGACGGGCAAATTTAACTCTCATTTCCCACCAGGAAGAGGAATTAACCAAAGGCTCAGCGTGCCGTGCCGGAACTACACTAGGGCCTGAAGCAATCCTGCGGTATTGCGGCCAGCTCACAAGAAAGCGAGTTGAAGAAACGAGCTCAGGGGCACTGTAATGCACAAACCTGCAGAGTTATAAATGACAGCTATCGTCCAAAAATATATTGAAGTAAGGCTGCCAAGAGGACTTGAAAGCGGGGCAGAATTGCAGGAAATCGATTTCAGGAGGTACACTGGAATTGCATGTAAAGCATAGGAAAAGAGGCAGAACGTCCACAATGATGCACTTGGCCAAAAAGGGCGTATGCGTTTTTTCCTGATCAGGAAAAAACGCATACGCCCTTTTTGGCCAACCAAGCAAGCTTTCAAAGGAAATCTGCACTACAATGAGGTCTCACTGCTGCCCAGTCAAAAGGGCCATCTGAAAAATGTGTAAAATCCAGAAAGGCAGGACAGGCCATGGAGAACTGGGAGCCTTGTTATGCTGATGGGCGGGATGTAAATTGCCAACAGACACTCTGGAGAAGTGTATGGTGTTTCCTGAAACATCTAAAAAACAAAGCAACAGAGCCTAGGGCACTTACACTTATGGTCCTATAGCTTAGGGAAATTAAAATCAAAAAGACAGAGCCACCCAAAACTTTGGGACGGCTCTGTTTACAAGAACCTCGTTTATGGTACAAGTTCAATATCACAGAAAGCGAAAAATGGATAAAGAAGTTGTGGTACTTACGTACAATGCAATATCACTCAGCAATGAAATCTATGTCATCAGGCCCGTAGCAGCATAATGAGTGGATTCAGGTACGATGATTCTAAGTGAAATAAGTCACACAGAAAAAGAAACATCATAAGATATCACCAATACACGGAAGGTAAACTTGGCTACACAGGAACTGAATTACAAAACAGAACAGGGTCTCAAATGTAGAAAACCAACTTATGCTTGCTTGAGGGGAAAGGTGAGTTGGGGTGCTGCATGAAACCAGAGGTTGAAATTAGCACAGATACCGTTCCATAAGCCAAATATGCAATAGACAAGAGCTACTCCTTGCTGAACGAAGTGGACTCAACACCCCATATTAAACGCCTAAGAATATACCTGACTAGAAATAATCTTAAAACCTACGGATTTATATGTCTCCGAAAGAGAATCAAGCGTGTGTACAGCGGCATAAACGCAGCAGTGATAGGATTGGTGAGGTTCAGTGAGCAAATGCAGACCCTTTGAAGTCATATTGCATGGTACCCATTCCATGGGTCTCAACTCTCCAAGTTTAAGGGATTCTTCCTTCAGCTAAAACATGCATGTGGAACACAGAGTATGATCCACCGTGTGATCAGGAAACGTGTTCAAATGTGTCTCAGTTTTCGTCCCCTGGTACTCGGGTGCAACAATCCAGACGCTTTACTAACACTCTCCCCACTTGGAGAGGCAGTGCCTTTAACCTCCTGTATGGCCCAGTTTGCAATTTCTGCGGAAAATGTACAGGAATAGGGAGAACCAATGAGAAACTAGCTGGAGGTGTCTGGACGGGCAAATTTAACTCTCATTTCCCACCAGAAAGTGGAATTAACCAAAGGCTCAGCATGCCGTGCCGGAACCACACTAGGGCCTGAAGCAATCCTGCGGTGTTGCGGCCAGCTCACAAGAAAGCAAGTTGAAGAAAGGAGCTCAGGGGCACTGTAATTCACAAACCTGCAGAGTTATAAATGACAGCTATCGTCCAAAAATATATTGAAGTAAGGCTGCCAAGAGGACTTGAAAGCGGGGCAGAATTGCAGGAAACCGATTTCAGGAGGTAGACGGGAATTGCATGTAAAGCATAGGAAAAGAGGCAGAACGTGCACAATGATGCACTTGGCCAAAAAGGGCGTATGCGTTTTTTCCTGAATATATTCAGGAAAAAACGCATACGCCCTTTTTGGCCAACCAAGCAAGCTTGCAAAGGAAATCTGCACTACAATGAAGTCTTACTGCTCCCCAGTCAAAAGGCTATCTGAAAAAAGTGTAAAATCCAGAAAGGCAGGACAGGCCATGGAGAACTGGGAGCCTTGTTCTTCTGATGGGCGGGATGTAAATTGCCAACAGCCACTCTGGAGAAGTGTATGGTGTTTCCTGAAACATCCAAAAAACAAATCAACAGAGCCTAGGGCATTTCCACTTATGGTCCTATAGCTTAGGGAATTAAAATCAAAAAGACACAGCCACCCCAAAGCTTGGGACGGCTCTGTTTACAAGAACCTCGTTTACGGTACAAGTTCAATATCACAGAAAGAGAAAAATGGATAAAGAAGTTGTGGTACTTACGTACAATGCAATATCACTCAGCAATGAAATCTATGTCATCAGGCCCGTAGCAGAATAATGAGTGGATTCAGGTACGATGATTGTAAGTGAAATAAGTCACACAGAAAAAGAAACATCATAAGATATCACTAATACACGGATTGTAAACTTGGCTACACAAGAACTGAATTACAAAACAGAACAGGGTGTCAAATGTAGAAAACCAACTTATGCTTGCTTAAGGGGAAAGGTGAGTTGGGGTGCTGCATAAAACCAGAGATTGAAATTAGCACAGATACCGTTCCATAAGCCAAATATGTAATAGAAAAGAGCTACTCCTTGCTCAACGAAGTGGACTCAAAACCCCATATTAAACGCCTAAGAATATACCTGACTAGAAATAATCTTAAAACCTACGGAATTATATGTCTCTGAAAGAGAATCAAGCGTGTGTACAGCGGCATAAACGCAGCAGTGATAGGATTGGTGAGGTTCGGTGAGCAAATGCAGACCCTTTGAAGTCATATTGCATGGTACCCATTCCATGGGTCTCAACTCTCGAGGTTTAAGGGATTCTTCCTTCAGCTAAAACATGCATGTGGAACCCAGAGTATGATCCACCGTGTGATCGGGAAACGTGTTCAAATGTGTCTCAGTTTTCGTCCCCTGGTACTCGGGTGCAACATTCCAGACGCTTTACTAACACTCTCCACACTTGGAGAGTCAGTGCCTTTAACCTCCTGGTTGGCCCAGTTTGCAATTTCTGCGTAAGATGAACAGGAATAGGGAGAACCAATGAGAGACTAGGTGGAGGTGTCTGGACGGGCAAGTTTAACTCTCATTTCCCACCAGGAAGAGGAATTAACCAAAGACTCAGCATGCCATACCAGAAGCACACCAAGGCCTGAAGCAATCCTGCGGTGTTGCAGCGAGCTCACAAGAAAGCAAGTTGAAGAAAGGAACTCAGGGGTACTCTAATTCACAAACCTACAGAGTTATAAATGACAGCTGTCGTCCAAAAATATATTGAAGTAAGGCTGCCAAGAGGACTTGAAAGTTGGGCAGAATTGCAGGAAACCGATTTCAGGAGGTAGACTGGAATTGCATGTAAAGCATAGGAAAAGAGGCAGAACGTGCACAATGATGCAGTTGGCCAAAAAGGGCGTATGCGTTTTTTCCTGAATATATTCAGGAAAAAACGCATACGCACTTTTTGGCCAACCAAGCAAGCTTGCAAAGGAAATCTGCACTACAATGAAGTCTCACTGCTCCCCGGTCAAAAGGCTATCTGAAAAAAGTGTAAAATCCAGAAAGGCAGGGCAGGCCATGGAGAACTTGGAGCCTTGTTCTTCTGATGGGCGGGATGTAAATTGCCAACAGCCACTCTGGAGAAGTGTATGGTGTTTCCTGAAACATCCAAAAAACAAAGCAACAGAGCCTAGGGCACTTCCACTTATGGTCCTATAGCTTAGGGAATTAAAATCAAAAAGACACAGCCACCCCAAAGCTTGGGACGGCTCTGTTTACAAGAACCTCGTTTACGGTACAAGTTCAATATCACAGAAAGAGAAAAATGGATAAAGAAGTTGTGGTACTTACGTACAATGCAATATCACTCAGCAATGAAATCTATGTCATCAGGCCCGTAGCCTCATAATGAGTGGATTCAGGTACGATGATTCTAAGTGAAATAAATCACACAGAAAAAGAAACATCATAAGATATCACTACTACACGTAATGTAAACTTGGCTACACAGGAACTGAATTACAAAACAGAACAGGGTCTCAAATGTAGAAAACCAACTTATGCTTGCTTAAGGGGAAAGGTGAGTTGCGGTGCGGCATAAAACCACAGATTGAAATTAGCACAGATACCATTCCATAAGCCAAATATGTAATAGACAAGAGCTACTCCTTGCTCAACGAAGTGGACTCAACACCCCATAATAAACGCCTAAGAATATACCTTACTAGTAAGAATCTTAAAACCTTTGGATTTATATGTCTCCAAAAGAGAATCAAGCGTGTGTACAGCGGCATAAACGCAGCAGTGATAGGATTGGTGAGGTTCAGTGAGCAAATGCAGGCCCTTTGAAGTCATATTGCATGGTACCCATTCCATGGGTCTCAACTCTCCAGGTTTAAGGGATTATTCTTTCAGCTAAAACATGCATGTGGAACCCAGAGTATGATCCACCGTGTGATCGGGAAACGTGTTCAAATGTGTCTCAGTTTTCGTCCCCTGGTACTCGGGTGCAACATTCCAGACGCTTTACTAACACTCTCCACACTTGGAGAGTCAGTGCCTTTAACCTCCTGGTTGGCCCAGTTTGCAATTTCTGCGTAAGATGAACAGGAATAGGGAGAACCAATGAGAGACTAGGTGGAGGTGTGTGGACGGGCAAATTTAACTCTCATTTCCAACCAGGAAGAGGAATTAACCAAAGGCTTGGCGTGCCATACCAGAAGCACACTAGGGCCTGAAGCAATCCTGCGGTGTTGCAGCGAGCTCACAAGAAAGCAAGTTGAAGAAAGGAACTCAGGGGTACTGTAATTCACAAACCTACAGAGTTATAAATGACATCTATCGTCCAAAAATATATTGAAGTAAGGCTGCCAAGAGGACTTGAAAGTGGGGCAGAATTGCAGGAAACCGATTTCAGGAGGTAGACTGGAATTGCATGTAAAGCATAGGAAAAGAGGCAGAACGTGCACAATGATGCACTTGGCCAAAAAGGGCGTATGCGTTTTTTCCTGAATATATTCAGGAAAAAACGCATACGCCCTTTTTGGCCAACCAAGCAAGCTTGCAAAGGAAATCTGCACTACAATGAGGTCTTACTGCTCCCCAGTCAAAAGGCAATCTGAAAAAAGTGTAAAATCCAGAAAGGCAGGACAGGCCATGGAGAACTGGGAGCCTTGTTCTTCTGATGGGCGGGATGTAAATTGCCAACAGCCACTCTGGAGAAGTGTATGGTGTTTCCTGAAACATCCAAAAAACAAAGCAACACAGCCTAGGGCACTTCCACTTATGGTCATATAGCTTAGGGAATTAAAATCAAAAAGACACAGCCACCCCAAAGCTTGGGACGGCTCTGTTTACAAGAACCTCGTTTACGGTACAAGTTCAATATCACAGAAAGAGAAAAATGGATAAAGAAGTTGTGGTACTTACGTACAATGCAATATCACTCAGCAATGAAATCTATGTCATCAGGCCCGTAGCAGAATAATGAGTGGATTCAGGTACGATGATTCTAAGTGAAATAAGTCACACAGAAAAAGAAACATCATAAGATATCACTACTACACGGAATGTAAACTTGGCTACACAGGAACTGAATTACAAAACAGAACAGGGTCTCAAATGTAGAAAACCAACTTATGCTTGCTTAAGGGGAAAGGTGAGTTGGGGTGCCGCATAAAACCAGAGATTGAAATTAGCACAGATACCGTTCCATAAGCCAAATATGTAATAGACAAGAGCTACTCCTTGCTCAAAGAAGTGGACTCAACACCCCATAATAAACGCCTAAGAATATACCTGACTAGTAAGAATCTTAAAACCTTTGGATTTATATGTCTCCAAAAGAGAATCAAGCGTGTGTACAGCGGCATAAACGCAGCAGTGATAGGATTGGTGAGGTTCCGTGAGCAAATGCAGGCCCTTTGAAGTCATATTGCATGGTACCCATTCCACGGGTCTCAACTCTCCAGGTTTAAGGGATTCTTCCTTCAGCTAAAACATGCATGTGGAACCCAGAGTATGATCCACCGTGTGATCGGGAAACGTGTTCAAATGTGTCTCAGTTTTCGTCCCCTGGTACTCGGGTGCAACATTCCATACGTTTTACTAACACTCTCCCCACTTGGAGAGTCAGTGCCTTTAACCTCCTGTTTTGCCCAGTTTGCAATTTCTGTGGAAAATGAACAGGAATAGGGAGAACCAATGAGAGACTAGGTGGAGGTGTCTGGACGGGCAAATTTAACTCTCATTTCCCACCAGGAAGAGGAATTAACCAAAGGCTCAGCATGCCATGCCAGAACCAAACTAGGGCCTGAAGCAATCCTGCGGTGTTGCGGCCAGCTCACAAGAAAGCGAGTTGATGAAAGGAGCTCAGGGGCACTGTAATTCACAAACCTAAAGAGTTATAAATGACAGCTATCTTCCAAAAATAAATTGAAGTAAGGCTGCCAAGAGGCGTTGAAAGCGGGGCAGAATTGCACGAAACCGATTTCAGGAGGTAGACTGGAATTGCATGTAAAGCATAGGAAAAGAGGCAGAACGTCCACAATGATGCACTTGGCCAAAAAGGGTGTATGCGTTTTTTCCTGAATATATTCAGGAAAAAACGCATACGCACTTTTTGGCCAACCAAGCAAGCTTGCAAAGGAAATCTGCACTACAATGAAGTCTGACTGCCCCCCGGTCAAAAGGGCCATCTGAAAAAAGTGTAAAATCCAGAAAGGCAGGACAGGCCATGGAAAACTGGGAGCCTTGTTATGCTGATGGTCGGGATGTAAATTGCCAACAGCCACTCTGGAGAAGTGTATGGTGTTTCCTGAAACATCTAAAAAACAAAGCAACAGAGCCTAGGGAACTTCCACTTATGGTCCTATAGCTTAGGGAAATTAAAATCAAAGAGACACAGCCACCCCAAAGTTTGGGACGGCTCTGTTTACAAGAACCTCGTTTACGGTACAAGTTCAATATCACAGAAAGCGAAAAATGGATAAAGAAGTTGTGGTACTTACGTACAATGCAATATCACTCAGCAATGAAATCTATGTCATCAGGCCCGTCGCAGCATAATGAGTGGATTCAGGTACGATGATTCTAAGTGAAATAAGTCACACAGAAAAAGAAACATCATAAGATATCACTACTACACGGAATGTAAACTTGGCTACACAGGAACTGAATTACAAAACAGAACAGGGTCTCAAATGTAGAAAACCAACTTATGCTTGCTTAAGGGTAAAGGTGAGTTGGGGTGCTGCATAAAACCAGAGATTGAAATTAGCACAGATACCGTTCCATAAGCAAATATGTAATAGACAAGAGCTACTCCTTGCTCAACGCAGTGGACTCAACACCCCATATTAAAAGCCTAAGAATATACCTGACTAGAAATAAACTTAAAACCTACGGATTTATATGTCTCCGAAATAGAATCAAGCGTGTGTACAGCGGCATAAACGCAGCAGTGATAGGATTGGTGAGGTTCGGTGAGCAAATGCAGACCCTTTGAAGTCATATTGCATGGTACCCATTCCATGGGTCTCAACTCTCCAGGTTTAAGGGATTCTTCCTTCAGCTGAAACATGCATGTGGAACACAGAGTATGATCCACCCTGTGATCAGGAAACGTGTTCAAATGTGTCTAAGTTTTCGTCCCCTGGTAATCGGGTGCAACATTCAAGACCCTTTACTAACACTCTCCCCACTTGGAGAGTGAGTGCCTTTAAACTCCTGTTTGGCCCAGTTTGCAATTTCTGCGGAAAATGTACAGGAATAGGGAGAACCAATGAGAGACTAGCTGGAGGTGTGTGGACGGGCAAATTTAACTCTCATTTCCCACCAGGAAGAGGAATTAACCAAAGGCTCAGCGTGCCGTGCCGGAACCACACTAGGGCCTGAAGCAATCCTGCGGTGTTGCGGCCAGCTCACAAGAAAGCGAGTTGAAGAAAGGAGCTCAGGGGTACTGTAATTCACAAACCTACAGAGTTATAAATGACAGCTATCGTCCAAAAATACATTGAAGTAAGGCTGCCAAGAGGACTTGAAAGTGGGGCAGAATTGCAGGAAACCGATTTCAGGAGGTAGACTGGAATTGCATGTAAAGCATAGGAAAAGAGGCAGAACGTGCACAATGATGCACTTGGCCAAAAAGGGCGTATGCGTTTTTTCCTGAATATATTCAGGAAAAAACGCATACGCCCTTTTTGGCCAACCAAGCAAGCTTGCAAAGGAAATCTGCACTACAATGAAGTCTCACTGCTCCCCGGTCAAAAGGCTATCTGAAAAAAGTATAAAATCCAAAAGGCAGGGCAGGCCATGGAGAACTTGGAGCCTTGTTCTTCTGATGGGCGGGATGTAAATTGCCAACAGCCACTCTGGAGAAGTGTATGGTGTTTCCTGAAACATCCAAAAAACAAAGCAACAGAGCCTAGGGCACTTCCACTTATGGTCCTATAGCTTAGGGAATTAAAATCAAAAAGACACAGCCACCCCAAAGCTTGGGACGGCTCTGTTTACAAGAACCTCGTTTACGGTACAAGTTCAATATCACAGAAAGAGAAAAATGGATAAAGAAGTTGTGGTACTTACGTACAATGCAATATCACTCAGCAATGAAATCTATGTCATCAGGCCCGTAGCCTCATAATGAGTGGATTCAGGTACGATGATTCTAAGTGAAATAAATCACACAGAAAAAGAAACATCATAAGATATCACTACTACACGTAATGTAAACTTGGCTACACAGGAACTGAATTACAAAACAGAACAGGGTCTCAAATGTAGAAAACCAACTTATGCTTGCTTAAGGGGAAAGGTGAGTTGCGGTGCGGCATAAAACCAGAGATTGAAATTAGCACAGATACCGTTCCATAAGCCAAATATGTAATAGACAAGAGCTACTCCTTGCTCAACGAAGTGGACTCAACACCCCATATTAAACGCCTAAGAATATACCTTACTAGTAAGAATCTTAAAACCTTTGGATTTATATGTCTCCAAAAGAGAATCAAGCGTGTGTACAGCGGCATAAACGCAGCAGTGATAGGATTGGTGAGGTTCGGTGAGCAAATGCAGACCCTTTGAAGTCATATTGCATGGTACCCATTCCATGGGTCTCAACTCTCCAGGTTTAAGGGATTCTTCCTTCAGCTGAAACATGCATGTGGAACACAGAGTATGATCCACCCTGTGATCAGGAAACGTGTTCAAATGTGTCTCAGTTTTCGTCCCCTGGTAATCGGGTGCAACATTCAAGACGCTTTACTAACACTCTCCCCACTTGGAGAGTCAGTGCCTTTAAACTCCTGTTTGGCCCAGTTTGCAATTTCTGCGGAAAATGTACAGGAATAGGGAGAACCAATGAGAGACTAGCTGGAGGTGTGTGGACGGGCAAATTTAACTCTCATTTCCCACCAGAAAGAGGAATTAACCAAAGGCTCAGCGTGCCGTGCCGGAACCACACTAGGGCCTGAAGCAATCCTGCGGTGTTGCGGCCAGCTCACAAGAAAGCGAGTTGAAGAAAGGAGCTCAGGGGCACTGTAATTCACAAACCTGCAGAGTTATAAATGACAGCTATCGTCCAAAAATATATTGAAGTAAGGCTGCCAAGAGGACTTGAAAGCGGGGCAGAATTGCAGGAAACCGATTTCAGGAGGTAGACGGGAATTGCATGTAAAGCATAGGAAAAGAGGCAGAACGTCCACAATGATGCACTTGGCCAAAAAGGGCGTATGCGTTTCTTCCTGAATATATTCAGGAAAAAACGCATATGCCCTTTTTGGCCAACCAAGCAAGTTGCAAAGGAAATCTGCACTACAATGAAGTCTCACTGCCCCCCGGTCAAAAGGGCCATCTGAAAAAAGTGTAAAATCCAGAAAGGCAGGACAGGCCATGGAGAAATGGGAGCCTTGTTATGCTGGTGGGCGGGATGTAAACTGCCAACAGCCACTCTGGAGAAGTGTATGGTGTTTCCTGAAACATCTAAAAAACAAAGCAATAGAGCCTAGGGCACTTCCACTTATGGTCCTATAGCTTAGGGAAATTAAAATCAAAAAGACACAGCCACCCCAAAGTTTGGGCCAGCTCTGTTTACAAGAACCTCGTTTACTGTACAAGTTTATATCACAGAAAGCGAAAAATGGATAAGGAAGTTGTGGTACTTACATACAATGCAATATCACTCAGCAATGAAATCTATGTCATCAGGCCCGTAGCAGCATAATGAGTGGATTCAGGTACGATGATTCTAAGTGAAATAAATCACACAGAAAAAGAAACATCATAAGATATCACTACTACACGGAATGTAAACTTGGCTACACAGGAACTGAATTACAAAACAGAACAGGGTCTCAAATGTAGAAAACCAACTTATGCTTGCTTAAGGGGAAACGTGAGTTGCGGTGCGGCATAAAACCAGAGATTGAAATTAGCACAGATACCGTTCCATAAGCCAAATATGTAATAGACAAGAGCTACTCCTTGCTCAACGAAGTGGACTCAACACCCCATAATAAACGCCTAAGAATATACCTGACTAGTAAGAATCTTAAAACCTTTGGATTTATATGTCTCCAAAAGAGAATCAAGCGTGTGTACAGCGGCATAAACGCAGCAGTGATAGGATTGGTGAGGTTCAGTGAGCAAATGCAGGCCCTTTGAAGTCATATAGCATGGTACCCATTCCATGGGTCTCAACTCTCCAGGTTTAAGGGATTCTTCCTTCCGCTAAAACATGCATGTGGAACCCAGAGTATGATCCATCGTGTGATCGGGAAACGTGTTCAAATGTGTCTCAGTTTTCGTCCCCTGGTACTCGGGTGCAACATTCCAGACGCTTTACTAACACTCTCCACACTTGGAGAGTCAGTGCCTTTAACCTCCTGGTTGGCCCAGTTTGCAATTTCTGCGTAAGGTGAACAGGAATAGGGAGAACCATTGAGAGACTAGGCGGAGGTGTCTGGACGGGCAAATTTAACTCTCATTTCCCACCAGGAAGAGGAAGTAACCAAAGGCTCAGCGTGCCATACCAGAAGCACACTAGAGCCTGAAGCAATCCTGCGGTGTTGCAGCGAGCTCACAAGAAAGCAAGTTGAAGAAAGGAACTCAGGGGTACTGTAATTCACAAACCTACAGAGTTATAAATGACAGCTATCGTCCAAAAATATATTGAAGTAAGGCTGCCAAGAGGACTTGAAAGTGGGGCAGAATTGCAGGAAACCGATTTCAGGAGGTAGACTGGAATTGCATGTAAAGCATAGGAAAAGAGGCAGAACGTGCACAATGATGCACTTGGCCAAAAAGGGCGTATGCGTTTTTTCCTGAATATATTCAGGAAAAAACGCATACGCCCTTTTTGGCCAACCAAGCAAGCTTGCAAAGGAAATCTGCACTACAATGAAGTCTTACTGCTCCCCAGTCAAAAGGCTATCTGAAAAAAGTGTAAAATCCAGAAAGGCAGGACAGGCCATGGAGAACTGGGAGCCTTGTTCTTCTGATGGGCGGGATGTAAATTGCCAACAGCCACTCTGGAGAAGTGTATGGTGTTTCCTGAAACATCCAAAAAACAAATCAACAGAGCCTAGGGCATTTCCACTTATGGTCCTATAGCTTAGGGAATTAAAATCAAAAAGACACAGCCACCCCAAAGCTTGGGACGGCTCTGTTTACAAGAACCTCGTTTATGGTACAAGTTCAATATCACAAAAAGCGAAAAATGGATAAAGAAGTTGTGGTACTTACGTACAATGCAATATCACTCAGCAATGAAATCTATGTCATCAGGCCCGTAGCAGCATAATGAGTGGATTCAGGTACGATGATTCTAAGTGAAATAAGTCACACAGAAAAAGAAACATCATAAGATATCACTACTACATGGAATGTAAAGTTGGCTACACAGGAACTGAATTACAAAACAGAACAGGGTCTCAAATGTAGAAAACCAACTTATGCTTGCTTAAGGGGAAAGGTGAGTTGGGGTGCCGCATAAAACCAGAGATTGAAATTAGCACAGATACCGTTCCATAAGCCAAATATGTAATAGACAAGAGCTACTCCTTGCTCAAAGAAGTGGACTCAACACCCCATATTAAACGCCTAAGAATATACCTGACTAGTAAGAATATTAAAACCTACCGATTTATATGTCTCCCAAAGAGAATCAAGCGTGTGTACGGCGGCATAAACGCAGCAGTGATAGGATTGGTGAGGTTCGGTGAGCAAATGCAGACCCTTTGAAGTCATATTGTATGGTACCCATTCCATGGGTCTCAACTCTCCAGGTTTAAGGGATTCTTCCTTCAGCTAAAACATGCATGTGGAACACAGAGTATGACCCACCGTGTGATCGGGAAACGTGTTCAAATGTGTCTCAGTTTTCGTCCCCTGGTACTCGGGTGCAACATTCCAGATGCTTTACTAACACTCTCCCCACTTGGAGAGTCAGTGCCTTTAACCTCCTCTTTGGCCCAGTTTGCAATTTCTGTGGAAAATGAACAGGAATAGGGAGAACCAATGAGAGACTAGGTGGAGGTGTCTGGACGGGCAAATTTAACTCTCATTTCCCACCAGGAAGAGGAATTAACCAAAGGCTCAGCATGCCGTGCCGTAACCAAACTAGGGCCTGAAGCAATCCTGCGGTGTTGCGGCCAGCTCACAAGAAAGCGAGTTGAAGAAAGGAGCTCAGGAGCACTGTAATTCACAAACCTGCAGAGTTATAAATGACAGCTATCCTCCAAAAATATATTGAAGTAAGGTTGCCAAGAGGACTTGAAAGCGGGGCAGAATTGCAGGAAACCGATTTCAGGAGGTAGACTGGAATTGCATGTAAAGCATAGGAAAAGAGGCAGAACGTCCACAATGATGCACTGGGCCAAAAAGGGCGTATGCGTTTTTTCCTGAATATATTCAGGAAAAAACGCATACGCCCTTTTTGGCCAACCAAGCAAGCTTGCAAAGGAAATCTGCACTACAATGAAGTCTCACTGCCTCCCGGTCAAAAGGGCCATCTGAAAAAAGTGTAAAATCCAGAAAGGCAGGACAGGCCAAGGAGAACTGGGAGCCTTGTTATGCTGATGGGCGGGATGTAAATTGCCAGCAGCCACTCTGGAGAAGTGTATGGTGTTTCCTGAAACATCCAAAAAACAAAGCAACAGAGCCTAGGGCACTTCCACTTATGGTCCTATAGCTTAGGGAAATTAAAATCAAAAAGACACAGCCACCCCAAAGTTTGGGACGGCTCTGTTTACAAGAACCTCGTTTACGGTACAAGTTCAATATCACAGAAAGCGAAAAATGGATAAAGAAGTTGTGGTACTTACGTACAATGCAATATCACTCAGCAATGAAATCTATGTCATCAGGCCCATAGCAGCATAATGAGTGGATTCAGGTACGATGATTCTAAGTGAAATAAGTCACACAGAAAAAGAAACATCATAAGATATCACTACTACACGGAATGTAAACTTGGCTACACAGGAACTGAATTACAAAACAGAACATGGTGTCAAATGTAGAAAACCAACTTATGCTTGCTTAAGGGGAAAGGTGAGTTGGGGTGCTGCATAAAACCAGAGATTGAAATTAGCACAGATACCGTTCCATAAGCCAAATATGTAATAGACAAGAGCTACTCCTTGCTCAACGAAGTGGACTCAACACCCCATATTAAACGCCTAACAATATACCTGACTAATAAGAATCTTAAAACCTATGGATTTATATGTCTCTGAAAGAGAATCAAGCGTGTGTACAGTGGCATAAACGCAGCAGTGATAGGAGTGGTGAGGTTCGGTGAGCAAATGCAGACCCTTTGAAGTCATATTGCATGGTACCCATTCCATGGGTCTCAACTCTCCAGGTTTAAGGGATTCTTCCTTCAGCTAAAACATGCATGTGGAACCCAGAGTATGATCCACCGTGTGATCGGGAAACGTGTTAAAATGTGTCTCAGTTTTCCTCCCCTGGTACTCGGGTGCAACATTCCAGACGCTTTACTAACCCTCCCCCACTTGGAGAGTGAGTGCCTTTAACCTCCTGTTTGGCCCAGTTTGCAATTTCTGCGTAAGATGAACAGGAATAGGGATAACCAATGAGAGACTAGCTGGAGGTGTCTGGACGGGCAAATTTAACTCTCATTTCCCACCAGGAAGAGGAAATAACCAAAGGCTCAGCGTGCCATGCCAGAAGCACACTAAGGCCTAAAGCAATCCTGTGGTGTTGCGGCCAGCTCACAAGAAAGCGAGTTGAAGAAAGGAGCTCAGGGGCACTGTAATTCACCAACCTGCAGAGTTATAAATGACAGCTATCTTCCAAAAATATATTGAAGTAAGGCTGCCAAGAGGAGTTGAAAGCGGGGCAGAATTGCAGGAAACCGATTTCAGGAGGTAGACTGGAATTGCATGTAAAGCATAGGAAAAGAGGCAGAACGTCCACAATGATGCACTTGGCCAAAAAGGGCGTATGCGTTTTTTCCTGAATATATTCAGGAAAAAACGCATACGCCCTTTTTGGCCAACCAAGCAAGCTTGCAAAGGAAATCTGCACTACAATGAAGTCTCGCTGCCCCCCGGTCAAAAGGGCCATATGAAAAAAGTGTAAAATCCAGAAAGGCAGGACAGGCCATGAAGAACTGGGAGCCTTGTTATGCTGATGGGCGGGATGTAAATTGCCAACAGCCACTCTGGAGAAGTGTATGGTGTTTCCTGTAACATCTAAAAAACTAAGCAACAGAGCCTAGGGCACTTCCACTTATGGTCCTATAGCTTAGGGCAATTAAAATCAAAGAGACACAGCCACCCCAAAGTTTGGGACGGCTCTGTTTACAAGAATCTTGTTTACGGTACAAGTTCAATATCACAAAAGCGAAAAATGGATAAAGAAGTTGTGGTACTTACGTACAATGCAATATCACTCAGCAATGAAATCTATGTCATCAGGCCCGTAGCAGCATAATGAGTGGATGCAGGTATGATGAGTCTAAGTGAAATAAGTCACACAGAAAAAGAAACATCATAAGATATCACTACTACACGGAATGTAAACTTGGTTACACAGGAACTGAATTACAAAACAGAACAGGGTCCCAAATGTAGAAAACCATCTTATGCTTGCTTAAGGGGAAAGGTGAGTTGGGGTGCTGCATGAAACCAGAGATTGAAATTAGCACAGATACCGTTCCATAAGCCAAATATGTAATAGACAAGAGCTACTCCTTGCTCAACGAAGTGGACTCAACACCCCATATTAAACGCTTAAGAATATACCTGACTAGAAATAATCTTAAAAACTACGGATTTATATGTCTCCGAAAGAGAATCAAGCGTGTGTACAGCGGCATAAACGCAGCAGTGATAGGATTGGTGAGGTTCAGTGAGCAAATGCAGACCCTTTGAAGTCATATTGCATGGTACCCATTCCATGGGTCTCAACTCTCCAAGTTTAAGGGATTCTTCCTTCAGCTAAAACATGCATGTGGAACACAGAGTATGATCCACCGTGTGATCAGGAAACGTGTTCAAATGTGTCTCAGTTTTCGTCCCCTGGTACTCAGGTGCAACACTCCAGACGCTTTACTAACACTCTCCCCACTTGGAGAGTCAGTGCCTTTAACCTCCTGTATGGCCCAGTTTGCAATTTCTGCGGAAAATGTACAGGAATAGGGAGAACCAATGAGAAACTAGCTGGAGGTGTCTGGACGGGCAAATTTAACTCTCATTTCCGACCAGAAAGAGGAATTAACCAAAGGCTCAGCATGCCGTGCCGGAACCACACTAGGGCCTGAAGCAATCCTGCGGTGTTGCGGCCAGCTCACAAGAAAGCGAGTTGAAGAAAGGAGCTCAGGGGCCCTGTAATTCACAAACCTGCAGAGTTATAAATGACAGCTATCGTCCAAAAATATATTGAACTAAGGCTGCCAAGAGGACTTGAAAGCGGGGCAGAATTGCAGGAAACCGATTTCAGGAGGTAGACGGGAATTGCATGTAAAGCATAGGAAAAGAGGCAGAACGTCCACAATGATGCACTTGGCCAAAAAGGGCGTATGTGTTCTTTCCTGAATATATTCAGGAAAAAACGCATACGCCCTTTTTCGCCAACCAAGCAGGCTTGCAAAGGAAATCTGCACTACAATGAAGTCTCACTGCACCCCGGTCAAAAGGGCCATCTGAAGAAAGTGTAATATCCAGAAAGGCAGGACTTGGCATGGAGAACTGGGAGCCTTGTTATGCTGATGGGCGGGATGTAAATTGCCAACAGCCACTCTGGAGAAGTGTATGGTGTTTCCTGAAACATCTAAAAAACAAAGCAACAGAGCCTAGGGCACTTCCACTTATGGTCCTATAGCTTAGGGAAATTAAAATCAAAAAGACACAGCCTCCCCAAACTTTGGGACGGCTCTGTTTACAAGAACCTCATTTACTGTACAAGTTCAATATCACAGAAAGCGAAAAATGGATACAGAAGTTGTGGTACTTACGTACAATGCAATATCACTCAGCAATGAAATCTATGTCATCAGGCCCGTAGCAGAATAATGAGTGGATTCAGGTATGATGATTCTAAGTGAAATAAGTCACACAGAAAAAGAAACATCATAAGATATCACTACTACACGGAATGTAAACTTGGCTACACAGGAACTGAATTACAAAACAGAACAGGGTGTCAAATGTAGAAAACCAACTTATGCTTGCTTAAGGGGAAAGGTGAGTTGGGGTGCGGCATGAAACCAGAGATTGAAATTAGCACAGATACCGCTCCATAAGCCAAATATGTAATAGACAACAGCTACACCTTGCTCAACGAAGTGGACTCAACACCCCATATTAAACGCCTAAGAATATACCTGACTAGAAATAATCTTAAAACCTACGGATTTATATGTCTCCGAAAGAGAATCAAGCGTGTGTACAGCGGCATAAACGCAGCAGTGATAGGATTGGTGAGGTTCGGTGAGCAAATGCAGAACCTTTGAAGTCATATTGCATGGTACCCATTCCATGGGTCTCAACTCTCCAAGTTTAAGGGATTCTTCCTTCAGCTAAAACATGCATGTGGAACACAGAGTATGATCCACCATGTGATCAGGAAACGTGTTCAAATGTGTCTCAGTTTTCGTCCCCTGGTACTCGGGTGCAACACTCCAGACGCTTTACTAACACTCTCTCCACTTGGAGAGTCAGTGCCTTTAACCTCCTGTATGGCCAAGTTTGCAATTTCTGCGGAAAATGTACAGCAATAGGGAGAACCAATGATAAACTAGCTGGAGGTGTCTGGACGGGCAAATTTAACTCTCATTTCCCACCAGGAAGAGGAATTAACCAAAGGCTCAGCGTGCCATGCCGGATCCACACTAGGGCCTGAAGCAATCCTGCGGTGTTGCGGCCAGCTCACAAAAAAGCGAGTTGAAGAAAGGAGCTCAGGGGCACTGTAATTCACAAACCTGCAGAGTTATAAATGACAGCTATCGTCCAAAAATATATTGAAGTAAGGCTGCCAAGAGGACTTGAAAGTGGTGCTGAATTGCACGAAACCGATTTCAGGAGGTAGAATGGAATTGCATGTAAAGCATAGGAAAAGAGGCAGAACGTCCACAACGATGCACTTGGCCAAAATGGGCGTATGCGTTTTTTCCTGAATATATTCAGGAAAAAACGCATACGCCCTTTTTGGCCAACCAAGAAAGCTTGCAAAGGAAATCTGCACTACAATGAAGTCTCACTGCCGCCCAATCAAAAGGGCCATCTGAAAAATGTGTAAAATCCAGAAAGGCAGGACAGGCCATGGAGAACTGGGAGCCTTGTTATGCTGATGGGCGGGATGTCAATTGCCAACAGCCACTCTGGAGAAGTGTATGGTGTTTCCTGAAACATCTAAAAAACAAAGCAACAGAGCCTAGGGCACTTCCACTTATGGTCCTATAGCTTAGGGAAATTAAAATCAAAAAGACACAGCCACCCAAAAGTTTGGGACGGCTCTGTTTACAAGAACCTCGTTTATGGTACAAGTTCAATATCACAGAAAGCGAAAAATGGATAAAGAAGTTGTGGTACTTACGTACAATGCAATATCACTCAGCAATGAAATCTATGTCATCAGGCCCGTAGCAGCATAATGAGTGGATTCAGGTACGATGATTCTAAGTGAAATAAGTCACACAGAAAAAGAAACATCATAAGATATCACCAATACACGGAATGTAAACTTGGCTACACAGGAACTGAATTACAAAACAGAACAGGGTCTCAAATGTAGAAAACCAACTTATGCTTGCTTAAGGGGAAAGGTGAGTTGGGGTGCTGCATGAAACCAGAGATTGAAATTAGCACAGATACCGTTCCATAAGCCAAATATGCAATAGACAAGAGCTACTCCTTGCTGAACGAAGTGGACTCAACACCCCATATTAAACGCCTAAGAATATACCTGACTAGAAATAATCTTAAAACCTACGGATTTATATGTCTCCGAAAGAGAATCAAGCGTGTGTACAGCGGCATAAACGCAGCAGTGATAAGATTGGTGAGGTTCGGTGAGCAAATGCAGACCCTTTGAAGTCATATTGCATGGTACCCATTCCATGGGTCTCAACTCTCCAGGTTTAAGGGATTCTTCCTTCAGCTAAAACATGCATGTGGAACCCAGAGTATGATCCACTGTGTGATCGGGAAACGTGTTCAAATGTGTCTCGTTTTCGTCCCCTGCTACTCAGGTGCAACATTCCAGATGCTTTACTGACACTCTCCCCACTTGGAGAGTCAGTGCCTTTAACCTCCTGTTTGGCCCAGTTTGTAATTTCTGTGGAAAATGAACAGGAAGAGGGAGAACGAAAGAGAGACTAGCTGGAGGTGTCTGGACGGGCAAATTTAACTCTCATTTCCCACCAGGAAGAGGAATTAACCAAAGGCTCAGCGTGCCGTGCCGGAACTACACTAGGGCCTGAAGCAATCCTGCGGTGTTGCGGCCAGCTCACAAGAAAGCGAGTTGAAGAAACGAGCTCAGGGGCAGTGTAATTCACAAACCGGCAGAGTTATAAATGACAGCGATCGTCCAAAAATATATTGAAGTAAGGCTGCCAAGAGGACTTGAAAGCGGGGCAGAATTGCATGAAATCGATTTCAGGAGGTAGATTGGAATTGCATGTAAAGCATAGGAAAAGAGGCAGAACGTCCACAATGATGCACTTGGCCAAAAAGGGCGTATGCGTTTTTTCCAGAATATATTCAGGAAAAAACGCATACGCCCTTTTTGGCCAACCAAGCAAGCTTGCAAAGGATATCTGCACTACAATGAAGTCTCACTGCCCCACGGTCAAAAGGGCCATCTGAAAAAAGTGTAAAATCCAGAAAGGCAGGACAGGCCATGGAGAACTGGGAGCCTTGTTATGCTGATGGGCGGGATGTAAATTGCCAACAGCCACTCTGGAGAAGTGTATGGTGTTTCCTGAAACATCTAAAAAACAAAGCAACAGAGCCTAGGGCACTTCCACTTATGGTCCTATAGCTTAGGGAAATTAAAATCAAAAAGACACAGTCACCCCAAAGTTTGGGACGGCTCTGTTTACAAGAACCTCGTTTACGGTACAAGTTCAATATCGCAAAAAGCGAGAAATGGATAAAGAAGTTGTGGTACTTACGTACAATGCAATATCACTCAGCAATGAAATCTATGTCATCAGGCCCGTAGCAGCATAATGAGTGAATTCAGGTATGATGATTCTAAGTGAAATAAGTCACACAGAAAAAGAAACATCATAAGATATCACTACTACACGGAATGTAAACTTGGCTACACAGGAACTGAATTACAAAACAGAACAGGGTCTCAAATGTAGAAAACCAACTTATGCTTGCTTGAGGGGAAAGGTGAGTTGGGGTGCTGCATGAAACCAGAGATTGAAATTAGCACAGATACCGCTCCATAAGCCAAATATGTAATAGACAAGAGCTACTCCTTGCTCAACGAAGTGGACTCAACACCCCATATTAAACGCTTAAAAATACACCTGACTAGAAATAATCTTATAAACTACGGATTTATATGTCTCCGAAAGAGAATCAAGCGTGTGTACAGCGGCATAAACGCAGCAGTGATAGGATTGGTGAGGTTCAGTGAGTAAATGCAGACCCTTTGAAGTCATATTGCATGGTACCCATTCCATGGGTCTCAACTCTCCAAGTTTAAGGGATTCTTCCTTCAGCTAAAACATGCATGTGGAACACAGAGTATGATTCACCGTGTGATCAGGAAACATGTTCAAATGTGTCTCAGTTTTCATCCCCTGGTACTCGGGTGCAACACTCCAGACGCTTTACTAACACTCTCCCCACTTGGAGAGTCAGTGCCTTTAACCTCCTGTATGGCCCAGTTTGCAATTTCTGCGGAAAATGTACAGGAATAGGGAGAACCAATGAGAGACTAGCTGGAGGTGTCTGGACGGGCAAATTTAACTCTCATTTCCCACCAGGAAGAGGAAGTAACCAAAGGCTCAGCGTGCCATGCCAGAAGCACACTAGGGCCTGAAGCAATCCTGCGGTGTTGCGGCCAGCTCACAAGAAAGCGAGTTGAAGAAAGGAGCTCAGGGGCACTGTAATTCACAAACCTGCAGAGTTATAAATGACAGCTATCGTCCAAAAATATATTGAAGTAAGGCTGCCAAGAGGACTTGAAAGCGGGGCAGAATTGCAGGAAACCGATTTCAGGAGGTAGACGGGAATTGCATGTAAAGCATAGGAAAAGAGGCAGAACGTCCACAATGATGCACTTGGCCAAAAAGGGCGTATGTGTTCTTTCCTGAATATATTCAGGAAAAAACGCATACGCCCTTTTTGGCCAACCAAACAGGCTTGCAAAGGAAATCTACACTACAATGAAGTCTCACTGCCCCCCGGTCAAAAGGGCCATCTGAAAAAAGTGTAATATCCAGAAAGGCAGGACAGGCCATGGAGAACTGGGAGCCTTGTTATGCTGATGGGCGGGATGTAAATTGCCAACAGCCACTCTGGAGAAGTGTATGGTGTTTCCTGAAACATCTAAAAAACAAAGCAACAGAGCCTAGGGCACTTCCACTTATGGTCCTATAGCTTAGGGAAATTAAAATCAAAAAGACACAGCCACCCCAAAGTTTGGGAAGGCTCTGTTTACAAGAACCTCGTTTATGGTACAAGTTCAATATAACAGAAAGCAAAAAATGGATAAAGAAGTTGTGGTACTTACGTACAATGCAATATCACTCAGCAATGAAATCTATGTCATCAGGCCCGTAGCAGCATAATGAGTGGATTCAGGTATGATGATTCTAAGTGAAATAAGTCACACAGAAAAAGAAACATCATAAGATATCACTACTACACGGAATGTAAACTTGGCTACACAGGAACTGAATTACAAAACAGAACAGGGTCTCAAATGTAGAAAACCAACTTATGCTTGCTTAAGGGGAAAGGTGAGTTGGGGTGCTGCATGAAACCAGAGATTGAAATTAGCACAGATACCGCTCCATAAGCCAAATATGTAATAGACAACAGCTACACCTTGCTCAACGAAGTGGACTCAACACCCCATATTAAACGCCTAAGAATATACCTGACTAGAAATAATCTTAAAACCTACGGATTTATATGTCTCCGAAAGAGAATCAAGCGTGTGTACAGCGGCATAAACGCAGCAGTGATAGGATTGGTGAGGTTCGGTGAGCAAATGCAGACCCTTTGAAGTCATATTGCATGGTACCCATTCCATGGGTCTCAACTCTCCAAGTTTAAGGGATTCTTCCTTCAGCTAAAACATGCATGTGGAACACAGAGTATGATCCACCGTGTGATCAGGAAACGTGTTCAAATGTGTCTCAGTTTTCGTCCCCTGGTACTCGGGTGCAACACTCCAGACGCTTTACTAACACTCTCTCCACTTGGAGAGTCAGTGCCTTTAACCTCCTGTATGGTGCAGTTTGCAATTTCTGTGGAAAATGTACAGCAATAGGGAGAACCAATGAGAAACTAGCTGGAGGTTTCTGGACGGGCAAATTTAACTCTCATTTCCCACCAGGAAGTGGAATTAACCAAAGGCTCAGCGTGCCGTGCCGGATCCACACTAGGGCCTGAAGCAATCCTGCGGTGTTGCGGCCAGCTCACAAAAAAGGAAGTTGAAGAAAGGAGCTCAGGGGCACTGTAATTCACAAACCTGCAGAGTTATAAATGACAGCTATCGTCCAAAAATATATTGAAGTAAGGCTGCCAAGAGGACTTGAAAGTGGTGCAGAATTGCAGGAAACCGATTTCAGGAGGTAGACTGGAATTGCATGTAAAGCATAGGAAAAGAGGCAGAACGTCCACAACGATGCACTTGGCCAAAATGGGCGTATGCGTTTTTTCCTGAATATATTCAGGAAAAAACGTATACGCCCTTTTTGGCCAACCAAGAAAGCTTGCAAAGGAAATCTGCACTACAATGAAGTCTCACTGCCGCCCAGTCAAAGGGGCCATCTGAAAAATGTGTAAAATCCAGAAAGGCAGGACAGGCCATGGACAACTGGGAGCCTTGTTATGCTGATGGGCGGGATGTAAATTGCCAACAGCCACTCTGGAGAAGTGTATGGTGTTTCCTGAAACATCTAAAAAACAAGCAACAGAGCCTAGGGCACTTCCACTTATGGTCCTATAGCTTAGGGAATTTAAAATAAAAAAGACACAGCCACCCCAAAGTTTGGGACGGCTCTGTTTACAAGAACCTCGTTTATGGTACAAGTTCAATATCACAGAAAGCGAAAAATGGATAAAGAAGTTGTGGTACTTACGTACAATGCAATATCACTCAGCAATGAAATCTATGTCATCAGGCCCGTAGCAGCATAATGAGTGGATTCAGGTACGATGATTCTAAGTGAAATAAGTCACACAGAAAAAGAAACATCATAAGATATCACCAATACACGGAATGTAAACTTGGCTACACAGGAACTGAAATACAAAACAGAACAGGGTCTCAAATGTAGAAAACCAACTTATGCTTGCTTAAGGGGAAAGGTGAGTTGGGGTGCTGCATGAAACCAGAGATTGAAATTAGCACAGATACCGTTCCATAAGCCAAATATGCAATAGACAAGAGCTACTCCTTGCTGAATGAAGTGGACTCAACACCCCATATTAAACGCCTAAGAATATACCTGACTAGAAATAATCTTAAAACCTACGGATTTATATGTCTCCGAAAGAGAATCAAGCGTGTGTACAGCGGCATAAACGCAGCAGTGATAGGATTGGTGAGGTTCGGTGAGCAAATGCAGACCCTTTGAAGTCATATTGCATGGTACCCATTCCATGGGTCTTAACTCTCCAGGTTTAAGGGATTCTTCCTTCAGCTAAAACATGCATGTGGAACCCAGAGTATGATCCACCGTGTGATCGGGAAACGTGTTCAAATGTGTCTCGTTTTCGTCCCCTGGTACTCGGGTGCAACATTCCAGATGCTTTACTAACACTCTCCCCACTTGGAGAGTCAGTGCCTTTAACCTCCTGTTTGGCCCAGTTTGTAATTTCTGTGGAAAATGAACAGGAATAGGGAGAACGAAAGAGAGACTAGCTGGAGGTGTCTGGACGGGCAAATTTAACTCTCATTTCCCACCAGGAAGAGGAATTAACCAAAGGCTCAGCGTGCCGTGCCGGAACTACACTAGGGCCTGAAGCAATCCTGCGGTATTGCGGCCAGCTCACAAGAAAGCGAGTTGAAGAAACGAGCTCAGGGGCACTGTAATGCACAAACCTGCAGAGTTATAAATGACAGCTATCGTCCAAAAATATATTGAAGTAAGGCTGCCAAGAGGACTTGAAAGCGGGGCAGAATTGCAGGAAATCGATTTCAGGAGGTACACTGGAATTGCATGTAAAGCATAGGAAAAGAGGCAGAACGTCCACAATGATGCACTTGGCCAAAAAGGGCGTATGCGTTTTTTCCTGATCAGGAAAAAACGCATACGCCCTTTTTGGCCAACCAAGCAAGCTTTCAAAGGAAATCTGCACTACAATGAGGTCTCACTGCTGCCCAGTCAAAAGGGCCATCTGAAAAATGTGTAAAATCCAGAAAGGCAGGACAGGCCATGGAGAACTGGGAGCCTTGTTATGCTGATGGGCGGGATGTAAATTGCCAACAGACACTCTGGAGAAGTGTATGGTGTTTCCTGAAACATCTAAAAAACAAAGCAACAGAGCCTAGGGCACTTACACTTATGGTCCTATAGCTTAGGGAAATTAAAATCAAAAAGACAGAGCCACCCAAAACTTTGGGACGGCTCTGTTTACAAGAACCTCGTTTATGGTACAAGTTCAATATCACAGAAAGCGAAAAATGGATAAAGAAGTTGTGGTACTTACGTACAATGCAATATCACTCAGCAATGAAATCTATGTCATCAGGCCCGTAGCAGCATAATGAGTGGATTCAGGTACGATGATTCTAAGTGAAATAAGTCACACAGAAAAAGAAACATCATAAGATATCACCAATACACGGAAGGTAAACTTGGCTACACAGGAACTGAATTACAAAACAGAACAGGGTCTCAAATGTAGAAAACCAACTTATGCTTGCTTGAGGGGAAAGGTGAGTTGGGGTGCTGCATGAAACCAGAGGTTGAAATTAGCACAGATACCGTTCCATAAGCCAAATATGCAATAGACAAGAGCTACTCCTTGCTGAACGAAGTGGACTCAACACCCCATATTAAACGCCTAAGAATATACCTGACTAGAAATAATCTTAAAACCTACGGATTTATATGTCTCCGAAAGAGAATCAAGCGTGTGTACAGCGGCATAAACGCAGCAGTGATAGGATTGGTGAGGTTCAGTGAGCAAATGCAGACCCTTTGAAGTCATATTGCATGGTACCCATTCCATGGGTCTCAACTCTCCAAGTTTAAGGGATTCTTCCTTCAGCTAAAACATGCATGTGGAACACAGAGTATGATCCACCGTGTGATCAGGAAACGTGTTCAAATGTGTCTCAGTTTTCGTCCCCTGGTACTCGGGTGCAACAATCCAGACGCTTTACTAACACTCTCCCCACTTGGAGAGGCAGTGCCTTTAACCTCCTGTATGGCCCAGTTTGCAATTTCTGCGGAAAATGTACAGGAATAGGGAGAACCAATGAGAAACTAGCTGGAGGTGTCTGGACGGGCAAATTTAACTCTCATTTCCCACCAGAAAGTGGAATTAACCAAAGGCTCAGCATGCCGTGCCGGAACCACACTAGGGCCTGAAGCAATCCTGCGGTGTTGCGGCCAGCTCACAAGAAAGCAAGTTGAAGAAAGGAGCTCAGGGGCACTGTAATTCACAAACCTGCAGAGTTATAAATGACAGCTATCGTCCAAAAATATATTGAAGTAAGGCTGCCAAGAGGACTTGAAAGCGGGGCAGAATTGCAGGAAACCGATTTCAGGAGGTAGACGGGAATTGCATGTAAAGCATAGGAAAAGAGGCAGAACGTGCACAATGATGCACTTGGCCAAAAAGGGCGTATGCGTTTTTTCCTGAATATATTCAGGAAAAAACGCATACGCCCTTTTTGGCCAACCAAGCAAGCTTGCAAAGGAAATCTGCACTACAATGAAGTCTTACTGCTCCCCAGTCAAAAGGCTATCTGAAAAAAGTGTAAAATCCAGAAAGGCAGGACAGGCCATGGAGAACTGGGAGCCTTGTTCTTCTGATGGGCGGGATGTAAATTGCCAACAGCCACTCTGGAGAAGTGTATGGTGTTTCCTGAAACATCCAAAAAACAAATCAACAGAGCCTAGGGCATTTCCACTTATGGTCCTATAGCTTAGGGAATTAAAATCAAAAAGACACAGCCACCCCAAAGCTTGGGACGGCTCTGTTTACAAGAACCTCGTTTACGGTACAAGTTCAATATCACAGAAAGAGAAAAATGGATAAAGAAGTTGTGGTACTTACGTACAATGCAATATCACTCAGCAATGAAATCTATGTCATCAGGCCCGTAGCAGAATAATGAGTGGATTCAGGTACGATGATTGTAAGTGAAATAAGTCACACAGAAAAAGAAACATCATAAGATATCACTAATACACGGATTGTAAACTTGGCTACACAAGAACTGAATTACAAAACAGAACAGGGTGTCAAATGTAGAAAACCAACTTATGCTTGCTTAAGGGGAAAGGTGAGTTGGGGTGCTGCATAAAACCAGAGATTGAAATTAGCACAGATACCGTTCCATAAGCCAAATATGTAATAGAAAAGAGCTACTCCTTGCTCAACGAAGTGGACTCAAAACCCCATATTAAACGCCTAAGAATATACCTGACTAGAAATAATCTTAAAACCTACGGAATTATATGTCTCTGAAAGAGAATCAAGCGTGTGTACAGCGGCATAAACGCAGCAGTGATAGGATTGGTGAGGTTCGGTGAGCAAATGCAGACCCTTTGAAGTCATATTGCATGGTACCCATTCCATGGGTCTCAACTCTCGAGGTTTAAGGGATTCTTCCTTCAGCTAAAACATGCATGTGGAACCCAGAGTATGATCCACCGTGTGATCGGGAAACGTGTTCAAATGTGTCTCAGTTTTCGTCCCCTGGTACTCGGGTGCAACATTCCAGACGCTTTACTAACACTCTCCACACTTGGAGAGTCAGTGCCTTTAACCTCCTGGTTGGCCCAGTTTGCAATTTCTGCGTAAGATGAACAGGAATAGGGAGAACCAATGAGAGACTAGGTGGAGGTGTCTGGACGGGCAAGTTTAACTCTCATTTCCCACCAGGAAGAGGAATTAACCAAAGACTCAGCATGCCATACCAGAAGCACACCAAGGCCTGAAGCAATCCTGCGGTGTTGCAGCGAGCTCACAAGAAAGCAAGTTGAAGAAAGGAACTCAGGGGTACTCTAATTCACAAACCTACAGAGTTATAAATGACAGCTGTCGTCCAAAAATATATTGAAGTAAGGCTGCCAAGAGGACTTGAAAGTTGGGCAGAATTGCAGGAAACCGATTTCAGGAGGTAGACTGGAATTGCATGTAAAGCATAGGAAAAGAGGCAGAACGTGCACAATGATGCAGTTGGCCAAAAAGGGCGTATGCGTTTTTTCCTGAATATATTCAGGAAAAAACGCATACGCACTTTTTGGCCAACCAAGCAAGCTTGCAAAGGAAATCTGCACTACAATGAAGTCTCACTGCTCCCCGGTCAAAAGGCTATCTGAAAAAAGTGTAAAATCCAGAAAGGCAGGGCAGGCCATGGAGAACTTGGAGCCTTGTTCTTCTGATGGGCGGGATGTAAATTGCCAACAGCCACTCTGGAGAAGTGTATGGTGTTTCCTGAAACATCCAAAAAACAAAGCAACAGAGCCTAGGGCACTTCCACTTATGGTCCTATAGCTTAGGGAATTAAAATCAAAAAGACACAGCCACCCCAAAGCTTGGGACGGCTCTGTTTACAAGAACCTCGTTTACGGTACAAGTTCAATATCACAGAAAGAGAAAAATGGATAAAGAAGTTGTGGTACTTACGTACAATGCAATATCACTCAGCAATGAAATCTATGTCATCAGGCCCGTAGCCTCATAATGAGTGGATTCAGGTACGATGATTCTAAGTGAAATAAATCACACAGAAAAAGAAACATCATAAGATATCACTACTACACGTAATGTAAACTTGGCTACACAGGAACTGAATTACAAAACAGAACAGGGTCTCAAATGTAGAAAACCAACTTATGCTTGCTTAAGGGGAAAGGTGAGTTGCGGTGCGGCATAAAACCACAGATTGAAATTAGCACAGATACCATTCCATAAGCCAAATATGTAATAGACAAGAGCTACTCCTTGCTCAACGAAGTGGACTCAACACCCCATAATAAACGCCTAAGAATATACCTTACTAGTAAGAATCTTAAAACCTTTGGATTTATATGTCTCCAAAAGAGAATCAAGCGTGTGTACAGCGGCATAAACGCAGCAGTGATAGGATTGGTGAGGTTCAGTGAGCAAATGCAGGCCCTTTGAAGTCATATTGCATGGTACCCATTCCATGGGTCTCAACTCTCCAGGTTTAAGGGATTATTCTTTCAGCTAAAACATGCATGTGGAACCCAGAGTATGATCCACCGTGTGATCGGGAAACGTGTTCAAATGTGTCTCAGTTTTCGTCCCCTGGTACTCGGGTGCAACATTCCAGACGCTTTACTAACACTCTCCACACTTGGAGAGTCAGTGCCTTTAACCTCCTGGTTGGCCCAGTTTGCAATTTCTGCGTAAGATGAACAGGAATAGGGAGAACCAATGAGAGACTAGGTGGAGGTGTGTGGACGGGCAAATTTAACTCTCATTTCCAACCAGGAAGAGGAATTAACCAAAGGCTTGGCGTGCCATACCAGAAGCACACTAGGGCCTGAAGCAATCCTGCGGTGTTGCAGCGAGCTCACAAGAAAGCAAGTTGAAGAAAGGAACTCAGGGGTACTGTAATTCACAAACCTACAGAGTTATAAATGACATCTATCGTCCAAAAATATATTGAAGTAAGGCTGCCAAGAGGACTTGAAAGTGGGGCAGAATTGCAGGAAACCGATTTCAGGAGGTAGACTGGAATTGCATGTAAAGCATAGGAAAAGAGGCAGAACGTGCACAATGATGCACTTGGCCAAAAAGGGCGTATGCGTTTTTTCCTGAATATATTCAGGAAAAAACGCATACGCCCTTTTTGGCCAACCAAGCAAGCTTGCAAAGGAAATCTGCACTACAATGAGGTCTTACTGCTCCCCAGTCAAAAGGCAATCTGAAAAAAGTGTAAAATCCAGAAAGGCAGGACAGGCCATGGAGAACTGGGAGCCTTGTTCTTCTGATGGGCGGGATGTAAATTGCCAACAGCCACTCTGGAGAAGTGTATGGTGTTTCCTGAAACATCCAAAAAACAAAGCAACACAGCCTAGGGCACTTCCACTTATGGTCATATAGCTTAGGGAATTAAAATCAAAAAGACACAGCCACCCCAAAGCTTGGGACGGCTCTGTTTACAAGAACCTCGTTTACGGTACAAGTTCAATATCACAGAAAGAGAAAAATGGATAAAGAAGTTGTGGTACTTACGTACAATGCAATATCACTCAGCAATGAAATCTATGTCATCAGGCCCGTAGCAGAATAATGAGTGGATTCAGGTACGATGATTCTAAGTGAAATAAGTCACACAGAAAAAGAAACATCATAAGATATCACTACTACACGGAATGTAAACTTGGCTACACAGGAACTGAATTACAAAACAGAACAGGGTCTCAAATGTAGAAAACCAACTTATGCTTGCTTAAGGGGAAAGGTGAGTTGGGGTGCCGCATAAAACCAGAGATTGAAATTAGCACAGATACCGTTCCATAAGCCAAATATGTAATAGACAAGAGCTACTCCTTGCTCAAAGAAGTGGACTCAACACCCCATAATAAACGCCTAAGAATATACCTGACTAGTAAGAATCTTAAAACCTTTGGATTTATATGTCTCCAAAAGAGAATCAAGCGTGTGTACAGCGGCATAAACGCAGCAGTGATAGGATTGGTGAGGTTCCGTGAGCAAATGCAGGCCCTTTGAAGTCATATTGCATGGTACCCATTCCACGGGTCTCAACTCTCCAGGTTTAAGGGATTCTTCCTTCAGCTAAAACATGCATGTGGAACCCAGAGTATGATCCACCGTGTGATCGGGAAACGTGTTCAAATGTGTCTCAGTTTTCGTCCCCTGGTACTCGGGTGCAACATTCCATACGTTTTACTAACACTCTCCCCACTTGGAGAGTCAGTGCCTTTAACCTCCTGTTTTGCCCAGTTTGCAATTTCTGTGGAAAATGAACAGGAATAGGGAGAACCAATGAGAGACTAGGTGGAGGTGTCTGGACGGGCAAATTTAACTCTCATTTCCCACCAGGAAGAGGAATTAACCAAAGGCTCAGCATGCCATGCCAGAACCAAACTAGGGCCTGAAGCAATCCTGCGGTGTTGCGGCCAGCTCACAAGAAAGCGAGTTGATGAAAGGAGCTCAGGGGCACTGTAATTCACAAACCTAAAGAGTTATAAATGACAGCTATCTTCCAAAAATAAATTGAAGTAAGGCTGCCAAGAGGCGTTGAAAGCGGGGCAGAATTGCACGAAACCGATTTCAGGAGGTAGACTGGAATTGCATGTAAAGCATAGGAAAAGAGGCAGAACGTCCACAATGATGCACTTGGCCAAAAAGGGTGTATGCGTTTTTTCCTGAATATATTCAGGAAAAAACGCATACGCACTTTTTGGCCAACCAAGCAAGCTTGCAAAGGAAATCTGCACTACAATGAAGTCTGACTGCCCCCCGGTCAAAAGGGCCATCTGAAAAAAGTGTAAAATCCAGAAAGGCAGGACAGGCCATGGAAAACTGGGAGCCTTGTTATGCTGATGGTCGGGATGTAAATTGCCAACAGCCACTCTGGAGAAGTGTATGGTGTTTCCTGAAACATCTAAAAAACAAAGCAACAGAGCCTAGGGAACTTCCACTTATGGTCCTATAGCTTAGGGAAATTAAAATCAAAGAGACACAGCCACCCCAAAGTTTGGGACGGCTCTGTTTACAAGAACCTCGTTTACGGTACAAGTTCAATATCACAGAAAGCGAAAAATGGATAAAGAAGTTGTGGTACTTACGTACAATGCAATATCACTCAGCAATGAAATCTATGTCATCAGGCCCGTCGCAGCATAATGAGTGGATTCAGGTACGATGATTCTAAGTGAAATAAGTCACACAGAAAAAGAAACATCATAAGATATCACTACTACACGGAATGTAAACTTGGCTACACAGGAACTGAATTACAAAACAGAACAGGGTCTCAAATGTAGAAAACCAACTTATGCTTGCTTAAGGGTAAAGGTGAGTTGGGGTGCTGCATAAAACCAGAGATTGAAATTAGCACAGATACCGTTCCATAAGCAAATATGTAATAGACAAGAGCTACTCCTTGCTCAACGCAGTGGACTCAACACCCCATATTAAAAGCCTAAGAATATACCTGACTAGAAATAAACTTAAAACCTACGGATTTATATGTCTCCGAAATAGAATCAAGCGTGTGTACAGCGGCATAAACGCAGCAGTGATAGGATTGGTGAGGTTCGGTGAGCAAATGCAGACCCTTTGAAGTCATATTGCATGGTACCCATTCCATGGGTCTCAACTCTCCAGGTTTAAGGGATTCTTCCTTCAGCTGAAACATGCATGTGGAACACAGAGTATGATCCACCCTGTGATCAGGAAACGTGTTCAAATGTGTCTAAGTTTTCGTCCCCTGGTAATCGGGTGCAACATTCAAGACCCTTTACTAACACTCTCCCCACTTGGAGAGTGAGTGCCTTTAAACTCCTGTTTGGCCCAGTTTGCAATTTCTGCGGAAAATGTACAGGAATAGGGAGAACCAATGAGAGACTAGCTGGAGGTGTGTGGACGGGCAAATTTAACTCTCATTTCCCACCAGGAAGAGGAATTAACCAAAGGCTCAGCGTGCCGTGCCGGAACCACACTAGGGCCTGAAGCAATCCTGCGGTGTTGCGGCCAGCTCACAAGAAAGCGAGTTGAAGAAAGGAGCTCAGGGGTACTGTAATTCACAAACCTACAGAGTTATAAATGACAGCTATCGTCCAAAAATACATTGAAGTAAGGCTGCCAAGAGGACTTGAAAGTGGGGCAGAATTGCAGGAAACCGATTTCAGGAGGTAGACTGGAATTGCATGTAAAGCATAGGAAAAGAGGCAGAACGTGCACAATGATGCACTTGGCCAAAAAGGGCGTATGCGTTTTTTCCTGAATATATTCAGGAAAAAACGCATACGCCCTTTTTGGCCAACCAAGCAAGCTTGCAAAGGAAATCTGCACTACAATGAAGTCTCACTGCTCCCCGGTCAAAAGGCTATCTGAAAAAAGTATAAAATCCAAAAGGCAGGGCAGGCCATGGAGAACTTGGAGCCTTGTTCTTCTGATGGGCGGGATGTAAATTGCCAACAGCCACTCTGGAGAAGTGTATGGTGTTTCCTGAAACATCCAAAAAACAAAGCAACAGAGCCTAGGGCACTTCCACTTATGGTCCTATAGCTTAGGGAATTAAAATCAAAAAGACACAGCCACCCCAAAGCTTGGGACGGCTCTGTTTACAAGAACCTCGTTTACGGTACAAGTTCAATATCACAGAAAGAGAAAAATGGATAAAGAAGTTGTGGTACTTACGTACAATGCAATATCACTCAGCAATGAAATCTATGTCATCAGGCCCGTAGCCTCATAATGAGTGGATTCAGGTACGATGATTCTAAGTGAAATAAATCACACAGAAAAAGAAACATCATAAGATATCACTACTACACGTAATGTAAACTTGGCTACACAGGAACTGAATTACAAAACAGAACAGGGTCTCAAATGTAGAAAACCAACTTATGCTTGCTTAAGGGGAAAGGTGAGTTGCGGTGCGGCATAAAACCAGAGATTGAAATTAGCACAGATACCGTTCCATAAGCCAAATATGTAATAGACAAGAGCTACTCCTTGCTCAACGAAGTGGACTCAACACCCCATATTAAACGCCTAAGAATATACCTTACTAGTAAGAATCTTAAAACCTTTGGATTTATATGTCTCCAAAAGAGAATCAAGCGTGTGTACAGCGGCATAAACGCAGCAGTGATAGGATTGGTGAGGTTCGGTGAGCAAATGCAGACCCTTTGAAGTCATATTGCATGGTACCCATTCCATGGGTCTCAACTCTCCAGGTTTAAGGGATTCTTCCTTCAGCTGAAACATGCATGTGGAACACAGAGTATGATCCACCCTGTGATCAGGAAACGTGTTCAAATGTGTCTCAGTTTTCGTCCCCTGGTAATCGGGTGCAACATTCAAGACGCTTTACTAACACTCTCCCCACTTGGAGAGTCAGTGCCTTTAAACTCCTGTTTGGCCCAGTTTGCAATTTCTGCGGAAAATGTACAGGAATAGGGAGAACCAATGAGAGACTAGCTGGAGGTGTGTGGACGGGCAAATTTAACTCTCATTTCCCACCAGAAAGAGGAATTAACCAAAGGCTCAGCGTGCCGTGCCGGAACCACACTAGGGCCTGAAGCAATCCTGCGGTGTTGCGGCCAGCTCACAAGAAAGCGAGTTGAAGAAAGGAGCTCAGGGGCACTGTAATTCACAAACCTGCAGAGTTATAAATGACAGCTATCGTCCAAAAATATATTGAAGTAAGGCTGCCAAGAGGACTTGAAAGCGGGGCAGAATTGCAGGAAACCGATTTCAGGAGGTAGACGGGAATTGCATGTAAAGCATAGGAAAAGAGGCAGAACGTCCACAATGATGCACTTGGCCAAAAAGGGCGTATGCGTTTCTTCCTGAATATATTCAGGAAAAAACGCATATGCCCTTTTTGGCCAACCAAGCAAGTTGCAAAGGAAATCTGCACTACAATGAAGTCTCACTGCCCCCCGGTCAAAAGGGCCATCTGAAAAAAGTGTAAAATCCAGAAAGGCAGGACAGGCCATGGAGAAATGGGAGCCTTGTTATGCTGGTGGGCGGGATGTAAACTGCCAACAGCCACTCTGGAGAAGTGTATGGTGTTTCCTGAAACATCTAAAAAACAAAGCAATAGAGCCTAGGGCACTTCCACTTATGGTCCTATAGCTTAGGGAAATTAAAATCAAAAAGACACAGCCACCCCAAAGTTTGGGCCAGCTCTGTTTACAAGAACCTCGTTTACTGTACAAGTTTATATCACAGAAAGCGAAAAATGGATAAGGAAGTTGTGGTACTTACATACAATGCAATATCACTCAGCAATGAAATCTATGTCATCAGGCCCGTAGCAGCATAATGAGTGGATTCAGGTACGATGATTCTAAGTGAAATAAATCACACAGAAAAAGAAACATCATAAGATATCACTACTACACGGAATGTAAACTTGGCTACACAGGAACTGAATTACAAAACAGAACAGGGTCTCAAATGTAGAAAACCAACTTATGCTTGCTTAAGGGGAAACGTGAGTTGCGGTGCGGCATAAAACCAGAGATTGAAATTAGCACAGATACCGTTCCATAAGCCAAATATGTAATAGACAAGAGCTACTCCTTGCTCAACGAAGTGGACTCAACACCCCATAATAAACGCCTAAGAATATACCTGACTAGTAAGAATCTTAAAACCTTTGGATTTATATGTCTCCAAAAGAGAATCAAGCGTGTGTACAGCGGCATAAACGCAGCAGTGATAGGATTGGTGAGGTTCAGTGAGCAAATGCAGGCCCTTTGAAGTCATATAGCATGGTACCCATTCCATGGGTCTCAACTCTCCAGGTTTAAGGGATTCTTCCTTCCGCTAAAACATGCATGTGGAACCCAGAGTATGATCCATCGTGTGATCGGGAAACGTGTTCAAATGTGTCTCAGTTTTCGTCCCCTGGTACTCGGGTGCAACATTCCAGACGCTTTACTAACACTCTCCACACTTGGAGAGTCAGTGCCTTTAACCTCCTGGTTGGCCCAGTTTGCAATTTCTGCGTAAGGTGAACAGGAATAGGGAGAACCATTGAGAGACTAGGCGGAGGTGTCTGGACGGGCAAATTTAACTCTCATTTCCCACCAGGAAGAGGAAGTAACCAAAGGCTCAGCGTGCCATACCAGAAGCACACTAGAGCCTGAAGCAATCCTGCGGTGTTGCAGCGAGCTCACAAGAAAGCAAGTTGAAGAAAGGAACTCAGGGGTACTGTAATTCACAAACCTACAGAGTTATAAATGACAGCTATCGTCCAAAAATATATTGAAGTAAGGCTGCCAAGAGGACTTGAAAGTGGGGCAGAATTGCAGGAAACCGATTTCAGGAGGTAGACTGGAATTGCATGTAAAGCATAGGAAAAGAGGCAGAACGTGCACAATGATGCACTTGGCCAAAAAGGGCGTATGCGTTTTTTCCTGAATATATTCAGGAAAAAACGCATACGCCCTTTTTGGCCAACCAAGCAAGCTTGCAAAGGAAATCTGCACTACAATGAAGTCTTACTGCTCCCCAGTCAAAAGGCTATCTGAAAAAAGTGTAAAATCCAGAAAGGCAGGACAGGCCATGGAGAACTGGGAGCCTTGTTCTTCTGATGGGCGGGATGTAAATTGCCAACAGCCACTCTGGAGAAGTGTATGGTGTTTCCTGAAACATCCAAAAAACAAATCAACAGAGCCTAGGGCATTTCCACTTATGGTCCTATAGCTTAGGGAATTAAAATCAAAAAGACACAGCCACCCCAAAGCTTGGGACGGCTCTGTTTACAAGAACCTCGTTTATGGTACAAGTTCAATATCACAAAAAGCGAAAAATGGATAAAGAAGTTGTGGTACTTACGTACAATGCAATATCACTCAGCAATGAAATCTATGTCATCAGGCCCGTAGCAGCATAATGAGTGGATTCAGGTACGATGATTCTAAGTGAAATAAGTCACACAGAAAAAGAAACATCATAAGATATCACTACTACATGGAATGTAAAGTTGGCTACACAGGAACTGAATTACAAAACAGAACAGGGTCTCAAATGTAGAAAACCAACTTATGCTTGCTTAAGGGGAAAGGTGAGTTGGGGTGCCGCATAAAACCAGAGATTGAAATTAGCACAGATACCGTTCCATAAGCCAAATATGTAATAGACAAGAGCTACTCCTTGCTCAAAGAAGTGGACTCAACACCCCATATTAAACGCCTAAGAATATACCTGACTAGTAAGAATATTAAAACCTACCGATTTATATGTCTCCCAAAGAGAATCAAGCGTGTGTACGGCGGCATAAACGCAGCAGTGATAGGATTGGTGAGGTTCGGTGAGCAAATGCAGACCCTTTGAAGTCATATTGTATGGTACCCATTCCATGGGTCTCAACTCTCCAGGTTTAAGGGATTCTTCCTTCAGCTAAAACATGCATGTGGAACACAGAGTATGACCCACCGTGTGATCGGGAAACGTGTTCAAATGTGTCTCAGTTTTCGTCCCCTGGTACTCGGGTGCAACATTCCAGATGCTTTACTAACACTCTCCCCACTTGGAGAGTCAGTGCCTTTAACCTCCTCTTTGGCCCAGTTTGCAATTTCTGTGGAAAATGAACAGGAATAGGGAGAACCAATGAGAGACTAGGTGGAGGTGTCTGGACGGGCAAATTTAACTCTCATTTCCCACCAGGAAGAGGAATTAACCAAAGGCTCAGCATGCCGTGCCGTAACCAAACTAGGGCCTGAAGCAATCCTGCGGTGTTGCGGCCAGCTCACAAGAAAGCGAGTTGAAGAAAGGAGCTCAGGAGCACTGTAATTCACAAACCTGCAGAGTTATAAATGACAGCTATCCTCCAAAAATATATTGAAGTAAGGTTGCCAAGAGGACTTGAAAGCGGGGCAGAATTGCAGGAAACCGATTTCAGGAGGTAGACTGGAATTGCATGTAAAGCATAGGAAAAGAGGCAGAACGTCCACAATGATGCACTGGGCCAAAAAGGGCGTATGCGTTTTTTCCTGAATATATTCAGGAAAAAACGCATACGCCCTTTTTGGCCAACCAAGCAAGCTTGCAAAGGAAATCTGCACTACAATGAAGTCTCACTGCCTCCCGGTCAAAAGGGCCATCTGAAAAAAGTGTAAAATCCAGAAAGGCAGGACAGGCCAAGGAGAACTGGGAGCCTTGTTATGCTGATGGGCGGGATGTAAATTGCCAGCAGCCACTCTGGAGAAGTGTATGGTGTTTCCTGAAACATCCAAAAAACAAAGCAACAGAGCCTAGGGCACTTCCACTTATGGTCCTATAGCTTAGGGAAATTAAAATCAAAAAGACACAGCCACCCCAAAGTTTGGGACGGCTCTGTTTACAAGAACCTCGTTTACGGTACAAGTTCAATATCACAGAAAGCGAAAAATGGATAAAGAAGTTGTGGTACTTACGTACAATGCAATATCACTCAGCAATGAAATCTATGTCATCAGGCCCATAGCAGCATAATGAGTGGATTCAGGTACGATGATTCTAAGTGAAATAAGTCACACAGAAAAAGAAACATCATAAGATATCACTACTACACGGAATGTAAACTTGGCTACACAGGAACTGAATTACAAAACAGAACATGGTGTCAAATGTAGAAAACCAACTTATGCTTGCTTAAGGGGAAAGGTGAGTTGGGGTGCTGCATAAAACCAGAGATTGAAATTAGCACAGATACCGTTCCATAAGCCAAATATGTAATAGACAAGAGCTACTCCTTGCTCAACGAAGTGGACTCAACACCCCATATTAAACGCCTAACAATATACCTGACTAATAAGAATCTTAAAACCTATGGATTTATATGTCTCTGAAAGAGAATCAAGCGTGTGTACAGTGGCATAAACGCAGCAGTGATAGGAGTGGTGAGGTTCGGTGAGCAAATGCAGACCCTTTGAAGTCATATTGCATGGTACCCATTCCATGGGTCTCAACTCTCCAGGTTTAAGGGATTCTTCCTTCAGCTAAAACATGCATGTGGAACCCAGAGTATGATCCACCGTGTGATCGGGAAACGTGTTAAAATGTGTCTCAGTTTTCCTCCCCTGGTACTCGGGTGCAACATTCCAGACGCTTTACTAACCCTCCCCCACTTGGAGAGTGAGTGCCTTTAACCTCCTGTTTGGCCCAGTTTGCAATTTCTGCGTAAGATGAACAGGAATAGGGATAACCAATGAGAGACTAGCTGGAGGTGTCTGGACGGGCAAATTTAACTCTCATTTCCCACCAGGAAGAGGAAATAACCAAAGGCTCAGCGTGCCATGCCAGAAGCACACTAAGGCCTAAAGCAATCCTGTGGTGTTGCGGCCAGCTCACAAGAAAGCGAGTTGAAGAAAGGAGCTCAGGGGCACTGTAATTCACCAACCTGCAGAGTTATAAATGACAGCTATCTTCCAAAAATATATTGAAGTAAGGCTGCCAAGAGGAGTTGAAAGCGGGGCAGAATTGCAGGAAACCGATTTCAGGAGGTAGACTGGAATTGCATGTAAAGCATAGGAAAAGAGGCAGAACGTCCACAATGATGCACTTGGCCAAAAAGGGCGTATGCGTTTTTTCCTGAATATATTCAGGAAAAAACGCATACGCCCTTTTTGGCCAACCAAGCAAGCTTGCAAAGGAAATCTGCACTACAATGAAGTCTCGCTGCCCCCCGGTCAAAAGGGCCATATGAAAAAAGTGTAAAATCCAGAAAGGCAGGACAGGCCATGAAGAACTGGGAGCCTTGTTATGCTGATGGGCGGGATGTAAATTGCCAACAGCCACTCTGGAGAAGTGTATGGTGTTTCCTGTAACATCTAAAAAACTAAGCAACAGAGCCTAGGGCACTTCCACTTATGGTCCTATAGCTTAGGGCAATTAAAATCAAAGAGACACAGCCACCCCAAAGTTTGGGACGGCTCTGTTTACAAGAATCTTGTTTACGGTACAAGTTCAATATCACAAAAGCGAAAAATGGATAAAGAAGTTGTGGTACTTACGTACAATGCAATATCACTCAGCAATGAAATCTATGTCATCAGGCCCGTAGCAGCATAATGAGTGGATGCAGGTATGATGAGTCTAAGTGAAATAAGTCACACAGAAAAAGAAACATCATAAGATATCACTACTACACGGAATGTAAACTTGGTTACACAGGAACTGAATTACAAAACAGAACAGGGTCCCAAATGTAGAAAACCATCTTATGCTTGCTTAAGGGGAAAGGTGAGTTGGGGTGCTGCATGAAACCAGAGATTGAAATTAGCACAGATACCGTTCCATAAGCCAAATATGTAATAGACAAGAGCTACTCCTTGCTCAACGAAGTGGACTCAACACCCCATATTAAACGCTTAAGAATATACCTGACTAGAAATAATCTTAAAAACTACGGATTTATATGTCTCCGAAAGAGAATCAAGCGTGTGTACAGCGGCATAAACGCAGCAGTGATAGGATTGGTGAGGTTCAGTGAGCAAATGCAGACCCTTTGAAGTCATATTGCATGGTACCCATTCCATGGGTCTCAACTCTCCAAGTTTAAGGGATTCTTCCTTCAGCTAAAACATGCATGTGGAACACAGAGTATGATCCACCGTGTGATCAGGAAACGTGTTCAAATGTGTCTCAGTTTTCGTCCCCTGGTACTCAGGTGCAACACTCCAGACGCTTTACTAACACTCTCCCCACTTGGAGAGTCAGTGCCTTTAACCTCCTGTATGGCCCAGTTTGCAATTTCTGCGGAAAATGTACAGGAATAGGGAGAACCAATGAGAAACTAGCTGGAGGTGTCTGGACGGGCAAATTTAACTCTCATTTCCGACCAGAAAGAGGAATTAACCAAAGGCTCAGCATGCCGTGCCGGAACCACACTAGGGCCTGAAGCAATCCTGCGGTGTTGCGGCCAGCTCACAAGAAAGCGAGTTGAAGAAAGGAGCTCAGGGGCCCTGTAATTCACAAACCTGCAGAGTTATAAATGACAGCTATCGTCCAAAAATATATTGAACTAAGGCTGCCAAGAGGACTTGAAAGCGGGGCAGAATTGCAGGAAACCGATTTCAGGAGGTAGACGGGAATTGCATGTAAAGCATAGGAAAAGAGGCAGAACGTCCACAATGATGCACTTGGCCAAAAAGGGCGTATGTGTTCTTTCCTGAATATATTCAGGAAAAAACGCATACGCCCTTTTTCGCCAACCAAGCAGGCTTGCAAAGGAAATCTGCACTACAATGAAGTCTCACTGCACCCCGGTCAAAAGGGCCATCTGAAGAAAGTGTAATATCCAGAAAGGCAGGACTTGGCATGGAGAACTGGGAGCCTTGTTATGCTGATGGGCGGGATGTAAATTGCCAACAGCCACTCTGGAGAAGTGTATGGTGTTTCCTGAAACATCTAAAAAACAAAGCAACAGAGCCTAGGGCACTTCCACTTATGGTCCTATAGCTTAGGGAAATTAAAATCAAAAAGACACAGCCTCCCCAAACTTTGGGACGGCTCTGTTTACAAGAACCTCATTTACTGTACAAGTTCAATATCACAGAAAGCGAAAAATGGATACAGAAGTTGTGGTACTTACGTACAATGCAATATCACTCAGCAATGAAATCTATGTCATCAGGCCCGTAGCAGAATAATGAGTGGATTCAGGTATGATGATTCTAAGTGAAATAAGTCACACAGAAAAAGAAACATCATAAGATATCACTACTACACGGAATGTAAACTTGGCTACACAGGAACTGAATTACAAAACAGAACAGGGTGTCAAATGTAGAAAACCAACTTATGCTTGCTTAAGGGGAAAGGTGAGTTGGGGTGCGGCATGAAACCAGAGATTGAAATTAGCACAGATACCGCTCCATAAGCCAAATATGTAATAGACAACAGCTACACCTTGCTCAACGAAGTGGACTCAACACCCCATATTAAACGCCTAAGAATATACCTGACTAGAAATAATCTTAAAACCTACGGATTTATATGTCTCCGAAAGAGAATCAAGCGTGTGTACAGCGGCATAAACGCAGCAGTGATAGGATTGGTGAGGTTCGGTGAGCAAATGCAGAACCTTTGAAGTCATATTGCATGGTACCCATTCCATGGGTCTCAACTCTCCAAGTTTAAGGGATTCTTCCTTCAGCTAAAACATGCATGTGGAACACAGAGTATGATCCACCATGTGATCAGGAAACGTGTTCAAATGTGTCTCAGTTTTCGTCCCCTGGTACTCGGGTGCAACACTCCAGACGCTTTACTAACACTCTCTCCACTTGGAGAGTCAGTGCCTTTAACCTCCTGTATGGCCAAGTTTGCAATTTCTGCGGAAAATGTACAGCAATAGGGAGAACCAATGATAAACTAGCTGGAGGTGTCTGGACGGGCAAATTTAACTCTCATTTCCCACCAGGAAGAGGAATTAACCAAAGGCTCAGCGTGCCGTGCCGGATCCACACTAGGGCCTGAAGCAATCCTGCGGTGTTGCGGCCAGCTCACAAAAAAGCGAGTTGAAGAAAGGAGCTCAGGGGCACTGTAATTCACAAACCTGCAGAGTTATAAATGACAGCTATCGTCCAAAAATATATTGAAGTAAGGCTGCCAAGAGGACTTGAAAGTGGTGCTGAATTGCACGAAACCGATTTCAGGAGGTAGAATGGAATTGCATGTAAAGCATAGGAAAAGAGGCAGAACGTCCACAACGATGCACTTGGCCAAAATGGGCGTATGCGTTTTTTCCTGAATATATTCAGGAAAAAACGCATACGCCCTTTTTGGCCAACCAAGAAAGCTTGCAAAGGAAATCTGCACTACAATGAAGTCTCACTGCCGCCCAATCAAAAGGGCCATCTGAAAAATGTGTAAAATCCAGAAAGGCAGGACAGGCCATGGAGAACTGGGAGCCTTGTTATGCTGATGGGCGGGATGTCAATTGCCAACAGCCACTCTGGAGAAGTGTATGGTGTTTCCTGAAACATCTAAAAAACAAAGCAACAGAGCCTAGGGCACTTCCACTTATGGTCCTATAGCTTAGGGAAATTAAAATCAAAAAGACACAGCCACCCAAAAGTTTGGGACGGCTCTGTTTACAAGAACCTCGTTTATGGTACAAGTTCAATATCACAGAAAGCGAAAAATGGATAAAGAAGTTGTGGTACTTACGTACAATGCAATATCACTCAGCAATGAAATCTATGTCATCAGGCCCGTAGCAGCATAATGAGTGGATTCAGGTACGATGATTCTAAGTGAAATAAGTCACACAGAAAAAGAAACATCATAAGATATCACCAATACACGGAATGTAAACTTGGCTACACAGGAACTGAATTACAAAACAGAACAGGGTCTCAAATGTAGAAAACCAACTTATGCTTGCTTAAGGGGAAAGGTGAGTTGGGGTGCTGCATGAAACCAGAGATTGAAATTAGCACAGATACCGTTCCATAAGCCAAATATGCAATAGACAAGAGCTACTCCTTGCTGAACGAAGTGGACTCAACACCCCATATTAAACGCCTAAGAATATACCTGACTAGAAATAATCTTAAAACCTACGGATTTATATGTCTCCGAAAGAGAATCAAGCGTGTGTACAGCGGCATAAACGCAGCAGTGATAAGATTGGTGAGGTTCGGTGAGCAAATGCAGACCCTTTGAAGTCATATTGCATGGTACCCATTCCATGGGTCTCAACTCTCCAGGTTTAAGGGATTCTTCCTTCAGCTAAAACATGCATGTGGAACCCAGAGTATGATCCACTGTGTGATCGGGAAACGTGTTCAAATGTGTCTCGTTTTCGTCCCCTGCTACTCGGGTGCAACATTCCAGATGCTTTACTGACACTCTCCCCACTTGGAGAGTCAGTGCCTTTAACCTCCTGTTTGGCCCAGTTTGTAATTTCTGTGGAAAATGAACAGGAAGAGGGAGAACGAAAGAGAGACTAGCTGGAGGTGTCTGGACGGGCAAATTTAACTCTCATTTCCCACCAGGAAGAGGAATTAACCAAAGGCTCAGCGTGCCGTGCCGGAACTACACTAGGGCCTGAAGCAATCCTGCGGTGTTGCGGCCAGCTCACAAGAAAGCGAGTTGAAGAAACGAGCTCAGGGGCAGTGTAATTCACAAACCGGCAGAGTTATAAATGACAGCGATCGTCCAAAAATATATTGAAGTAAGGCTGCCAAGAGGACTTGAAAGCGGGGCAGAATTGCATGAAATCGATTTCAGGAGGTAGATTGGAATTGCATGTAAAGCATAGGAAAAGAGGCAGAACGTCCACAATGATGCACTTGGCCAAAAAGGGCGTATGCGTTTTTTCCAGAATATATTCAGGAAAAAACGCATACGCCCTTTTTGGCCAACCAAGCAAGCTTGCAAAGGATATCTGCACTACAATGAAGTCTCACTGCCGCCCGGTCAAAAGGGCCATCTGAAAAAAGTGTAAAATCCAGAAAGGCAGGACAGGCCATGGAGAACTGGGAGCCTTGTTATGCTGATGGGCGGGATGTAAATTGCCAACAGCCACTCTGGAGAAGTGTATGGTGTTTCCTGAAACATCTAAAAAACAAAGCAACAGAGCCTAGGGCACTTCCACTTATGGTCCTATAGCTTAGGGAAATTAAAATCAAAAAGACACAGTCACCCCAAAGTTTGGGACGGCTCTGTTTACAAGAACCTCGTTTACGGTACAAGTTCAATATCGCAAAAAGCGAGAAATGGATAAAGAAGTTGTGGTACTTACGTACAATGCAATATCACTCAGCAATGAAATCTATGTCATCAGGCCCGTAGCAGCATAATGAGTGAATTCAGGTATGATGATTCTAAGTGAAATAAGTCACACAGAAAAAGAAACATCATAAGATATCACTACTACACGGAATGTAAACTTGGCTACACAGGAACTGAATTACAAAACAGAACAGGGTCTCAAATGTAGAAAACCAACTTATGCTTGCTTGAGGGGAAAGGTGAGTTGGGGTGCTGCATGAAACCAGAGATTGAAATTAGCACAGATACCGCTCCATAAGCCAAATATGTAATAGACAAGAGCTACTCCTTGCTCAACGAAGTGGACTCAACACCCCATATTAAACGCTTAAAAATACACCTGACTAGAAATAATCTTATAAACTACGGATTTATATGTCTCCGAAAGAGAATCAAGCGTGTGTACAGCGGCATAAACGCAGCAGTGATAGGATTGGTGAGGTTCAGTGAGTAAATGCAGACCCTTTGAAGTCATATTGCATGGTACCCATTCCATGGGTCTCAACTCTCCAAGTTTAAGGGATTCTTCCTTCAGCTAAAACATGCATGTGGAACACAGAGTATGATTCACCGTGTGATCAGGAAACATGTTCAAATGTGTCTCAGTTTTCATCCCCTGGTACTCGGGTGCAACACTCCAGACGCTTTACTAACACTCTCCCCACTTGGAGAGTCAGTGCCTTTAACCTCCTGTATGGCCCAGTTTGCAATTTCTGCGGAAAATGTACAGGAATAGGGAGAACCAATGAGAGACTAGCTGGAGGTGTCTGGACGGGCAAATTTAACTCTCATTTCCCACCAGGAAGAGGAAGTAACCAAAGGCTCAGCGTGCCATGCCAGAAGCACACTAGGGCCTGAAGCAATCCTGCGGTGTTGCGGCCAGCTCACAAGAAAGCGAGTTGAAGAAAGGAGCTCAGGGGCACTGTAATTCACAAACCTGCAGAGTTATAAATGACAGCTATCGTCCAAAAATATATTGAAGTAAGGCTGCCAAGAGGACTTGAAAGCGGGGCAGAATTGCAGGAAACCGATTTCAGGAGGTAGACGGGAATTGCATGTAAAGCATAGGAAAAGAGGCAGAACGTCCACAATGATGCACTTGGCCAAAAAGGGCGTATGTGTTCTTTCCTGAATATATTCAGGAAAAAACGCATACGCCCTTTTTGGCCAACCAAACAGGCTTGCAAAGGAAATCTACACTACAATGAAGTCTCACTGCCCCCCGGTCAAAAGGGCCATCTGAAAAAAGTGTAATATCCAGAAAGGCAGGACAGGCCATGGAGAACTGGGAGCCTTGTTATGCTGATGGGCGGGATGTAAATTGCCAACAGCCACTCTGGAGAAGTGTATGGTGTTTCCTGAAACATCTAAAAAACAAAGCAACAGAGCCTAGGGCACTTCCACTTATGGTCCTATAGCTTAGGGAAATTAAAATCAAAAAGACACAGCCACCCCAAAGTTTGGGAAGGCTCTGTTTACAAGAACCTCGTTTATGGTACAAGTTCAATATAACAGAAAGCAAAAAATGGATAAAGAAGTTGTGGTACTTACGTACAATGCAATATCACTCAGCAATGAAATCTATGTCATCAGGCCCGTAGCAGCATAATGAGTGGATTCAGGTATGATGATTCTAAGTGAAATAAGTCACACAGAAAAAGAAACATCATAAGATATCACTACTACACGGAATGTAAACTTGGCTACACAGGAACTGAATTACAAAACAGAACAGGGTCTCAAATGTAGAAAACCAACTTATGCTTGCTTAAGGGGAAAGGTGAGTTGGGGTGCTGCATGAAACCAGAGATTGAAATTAGCACAGATACCGCTCCATAAGCCAAATATGTAATAGACAACAGCTACACCTTGCTCAACGAAGTGGACTCAACACCCCATATTAAACGCCTAAGAATATACCTGACTAGAAATAATCTTAAAACCTACGGATTTATATGTCTCCGAAAGAGAATCAAGCGTGTGTACAGCGGCATAAACGCAGCAGTGATAGGATTGGTGAGGTTCGGTGAGCAAATGCAGACCCTTTGAAGTCATATTGCATGGTACCCATTCCATGGGTCTCAACTCTCCAAGTTTAAGGGATTCTTCCTTCAGCTAAAACATGCATGTGGAACACAGAGTATGATCCACCGTGTGATCAGGAAACGTGTTCAAATGTGTCTCAGTTTTCGTCCCCTGGTACTCGGGTGCAACACTCCAGACGCTTTACTAACACTCTCTCCACTTGGAGAGTCAGTGCCTTTAACCTCCTGTATGGTGCAGTTTGCAATTTCTGTGGAAAATGTACAGCAATAGGGAGAACCAATGAGAAACTAGCTGGAGGTTTCTGGACGGGCAAATTTAACTCTCATTTCCCACCAGGAAGTGGAATTAACCAAAGGCTCAGCGTGCCGTGCCGGATCCACACTAGGGCCTGAAGCAATCCTGCGGTGTTGCGGCCAGCTCACAAAAAAGGAAGTTGAAGAAAGGAGCTCAGGGGCACTGTAATTCACAAACCTGCAGAGTTATAAATGACAGCTATCGTCCAAAAATATATTGAAGTAAGGCTGCCAAGAGGACTTGAAAGTGGTGCAGAATTGCAGGAAACCGATTTCAGGAGGTAGACTGGAATTGCATGTAAAGCATAGGAAAAGAGGCAGAACGTCCACAACGATGCACTTGGCCAAAATGGGCGTATGCGTTTTTTCCTGAATATATTCAGGAAAAAACGTATACGCCCTTTTTGGCCAACCAAGAAAGCTTGCAAAGGAAATCTGCACTACAATGAAGTCTCACTGCCGCCCAGTCAAAGGGGCCATCTGAAAAATGTGTAAAATCCAGAAAGGCAGGACAGGCCATGGACAACTGGGAGCCTTGTTATGCTGATGGGCGGGATGTAAATTGCCAACAGCCACTCTGGAGAAGTGTATGGTGTTTCCTGAAACATCTAAAAAACAAGCAACAGAGCCTAGGGCACTTCCACTTATGGTCCTATAGCTTAGGGAATTTAAAATAAAAAAGACACAGCCACCCCAAAGTTTGGGACGGCTCTGTTTACAAGAACCTCGTTTATGGTACAAGTTCAATATCACAGAAAGCGAAAAATGGATAAAGAAGTTGTGGTACTTACGTACAATGCAATATCACTCAGCAATGAAATCTATGTCATCAGGCCCGTAGCAGCATAATGAGTGGATTCAGGTACGATGATTCTAAGTGAAATAAGTCACACAGAAAAAGAAACATCATAAGATATCACCAATACACGGAATGTAAACTTGGCTACACAGGAACTGAAATACAAAACAGAACAGGGTCTCAAATGTAGAAAACCAACTTATGCTTGCTTAAGGGGAAAGGTGAGTTGGGGTGCTGCATGAAACCAGAGATTGAAATTAGCACAGATACCGTTCCATAAGCCAAATATGCAATAGACAAGAGCTACTCCTTGCTGAATGAAGTGGACTCAACACCCCATATTAAACGCCTAAGAATATACCTGACTAGAAATAATCTTAAAACCTACGGATTTATATGTCTCCGAAAGAGAATCAAGCGTGTGTACAGCGGCATAAACGCAGCAGTGATAGGATTGGTGAGGTTCGGTGAGCAAATGCAGACCCTTTGAAGTCATATTGCATGGTACCCATTCCATGGGTCTTAACTCTCCAGGTTTAAGGGATTCTTCCTTCAGCTAAAACATGCATGTGGAACCCAGAGTATGATCCACCGTGTGATCGGGAAACGTGTTCAAATGTGTCTCGTTTTCGTCCCCTGGTACTCGGGTGCAACATTCCAGATGCTTTACTAACACTCTCCCCACTTGGAGAGTCAGTGCCTTTAACCTCCTGTTTGGCCCAGTTTGTAATTTCTGTGGAAAATGAACAGGAATAGGGAGAACGAAAGAGAGACTAGCTGGAGGTGTCTGGACGGGCAAATTTAACTCTCATTTCCCACCAGGAAGAGGAATTAACCAAAGGCTCAGCGTGCCGTGCCGGAACTACACTAGGGCCTGAAGCAATCCTGCGGTATTGCGGCCAGCTCACAAGAAAGCGAGTTGAAGAAACGAGCTCAGGGGCACTGTAATGCACAAACCTGCAGAGTTATAAATGACAGCTATCGTCCAAAAATATATTGAAGTAAGGCTGCCAAGAGGACTTGAAAGCGGGGCAGAATTGCAGGAAATCGATTTCAGGAGGTACACTGGAATTGCATGTAAAGCATAGGAAAAGAGGCAGAACGTCCACAATGATGCACTTGGCCAAAAAGGGCGTATGCGTTTTTTCCTGATCAGGAAAAAACGCATACGCCCTTTTTGGCCAACCAAGCAAGCTTTCAAAGGAAATCTGCACTACAATGAGGTCTCACTGCTGCCCAGTCAAAAGGGCCATCTGAAAAATGTGTAAAATCCAGAAAGGCAGGACAGGCCATGGAGAACTGGGAGCCTTGTTATGCTGATGGGCGGGATGTAAATTGCCAACAGACACTCTGGAGAAGTGTATGGTGTTTCCTGAAACATCTAAAAAACAAAGCAACAGAGCCTAGGGCACTTACACTTATGGTCCTATAGCTTAGGGAAATTAAAATCAAAAAGACAGAGCCACCCAAAACTTTGGGACGGCTCTGTTTACAAGAACCTCGTTTATGGTACAAGTTCAATATCACAGAAAGCGAAAAATGGATAAAGAAGTTGTGGTACTTACGTACAATGCAATATCACTCAGCAATGAAATCTATGTCATCAGGCCCGTAGCAGCATAATGAGTGGATTCAGGTACGATGATTCTAAGTGAAATAAGTCACACAGAAAAAGAAACATCATAAGATATCACCAATACACGGAAGGTAAACTTGGCTACACAGGAACTGAATTACAAAACAGAACAGGGTCTCAAATGTAGAAAACCAACTTATGCTTGCTTGAGGGGAAAGGTGAGTTGGGGTGCTGCATGAAACCAGAGGTTGAAATTAGCACAGATACCGTTCCATAAGCCAAATATGCAATAGACAAGAGCTACTCCTTGCTGAACGAAGTGGACTCAACACCCCATATTAAACGCCTAAGAATATACCTGACTAGAAATAATCTTAAAACCTACGGATTTATATGTCTCCGAAAGAGAATCAAGCGTGTGTACAGCGGCATAAACGCAGCAGTGATAGGATTGGTGAGGTTCAGTGAGCAAATGCAGACCCTTTGAAGTCATATTGCATGGTACCCATTCCATGGGTCTCAACTCTCCAAGTTTAAGGGATTCTTCCTTCAGCTAAAACATGCATGTGGAACACAGAGTATGATCCACCGTGTGATCAGGAAACGTGTTCAAATGTGTCTCAGTTTTCGTCCCCTGGTACTCGGGTGCAACAATCCAGACGCTTTACTAACACTCTCCCCACTTGGAGAGGCAGTGCCTTTAACCTCCTGTATGGCCCAGTTTGCAATTTCTGCGGAAAATGTACAGGAATAGGGAGAACCAATGAGAAACTAGCTGGAGGTGTCTGGACGGGCAAATTTAACTCTCATTTCCCACCAGAAAGTGGAATTAACCAAAGGCTCAGCATGCCGTGCCGGAACCACACTAGGGCCTGAAGCAATCCTGCGGTGTTGCGGCCAGCTCACAAGAAAGCAAGTTGAAGAAAGGAGCTCAGGGGCACTGTAATTCACAAACCTGCAGAGTTATAAATGACAGCTATCGTCCAAAAATATATTGAAGTAAGGCTGCCAAGAGGACTTGAAAGCGGGGCAGAATTGCAGGAAACCGATTTCAGGAGGTAGACGGGAATTGCATGTAAAGCATAGGAAAAGAGGCAGAACGTCCACAATGATGCACTTGGCCAAAAAGGGTGTATGTGTTCTTTCCTGAATATATTCAGGAAAAAACGCATACGCCCTTTTTGGCCAACCAAGCAGGCTTGCAAAGGAAATCTACACTACAATGAAGTCTCACTGCCCCCCAGTCAAAAGGGCCATCTGAAAAAAGTGTAATATCCAGAAAGGCAGGTCAGGGCATGGAGAACTGGGAGCCTTGTTATCCTGATGGGCGGGATGTAAATTGCCAACAGACACTCTGGAGAAGTGTATGGTGTTTCCTGAAACATCTAAAAAACAAAGCAACAGAGCCTAGGGCACTTCCACTTATGGTCCTATAGCTTAGGGAAATTAAAATCAAAAAGACACAGCCACCCCAAAGTTTGGGACGCCTCTGTTTACAAGAACCTCGTTTATGGTACAAGTTCAATATCACAGAAAGCGAAAAATGGATAAAGAAGTTGTGGTACTTACGTACAATGCAATATCACTCAGCAATGAAATCTATGTCATCAGGCCCATAGCAGCATAATGAGTGGATTCAGGTACGATGATTCTAAGTGAAATAAGTCACACAGAAAAAGAAACATCATAAGATATCACCAATACACGGAATGTAAACTTGGCTACACAGGAACTGAATTACAAAACAGAACAGGGTCCCAAATGTAGAAAACCAACTTATGCTTGCTTAAGGGGAAAGGTGAGTTGGGGTGCTGCATGAAACCAGAGATTGAAATTAGCACAGATACCGTTCCATAAGCCAAATATGCAATAGACAAGAGCTACTCCTTGCTGAACGAAGTGGACTCAACACCCCATATTAAACGCCTAAGAATATACCTGACTAGAAATAATCTTAAAACCTACGGATTTATATGTCTCCGAAAGAGAATCAAGCGTGTGTACAGCGGCATAAACGCAGCAGTGATAGGATTGGTGAGGTTCGGTGAGCAAATGCAGACCCTTTGAAGTCATATTGCATGGTACCCATTCCATGGGTCTCAACTCTCCAGGTTTAAGGGATTCTTCCTTCAGCTAAAACATGCATGTGGAACCCAGAGTATGATCCACCGTGTGATCGGGAAACGTGTTCAAATGTGTCTCGTTTTTGTCCCCTGTTACTCGGGTGCAACATTCCAGATGCTTTACTAACACTCTCCCCACTTGGAGAGTCAGTGCCTTTAACCTCCTGTTTGGCCCAGTTTGTAATTTCTGTGGAAAATGAACAGGAATAGGGAGAACGAAAGAGAGACTAGCTGGAGGTGTCTGGACGGGCAAATTTAACTCTCATTTCCCACCAGGAAGAGGAATTAACCAAAGGCTCAGCGTGCCGTGCCGGAACTACACTAGGGCCTGAAGCAATCCTGCGGTGTTGCGGCCAGCTCACAAGAAAGCGAGTTGAAGAAAGGAGCTCAGGGGCACTGTAATTCACAAACCTGCAGAGTTATAAATGACAGCGATCGTCCAAAAATATATTGAAGTAAGGCTGCCAAGACGACTTGAAAGTGGGGCAGAATTGCAGGAATTCGATTTCAGGAGGTACACTGGAATTGCATGTAAAGCATAGGAAAAGAGGCAGAACGTCCACAATGATGCACTTGGCCAAAAAGGGCGTATGTGTTTTTTCCTGAATATATTCAGGAAAAAACGCATACGCCCTTTTTGGCCAACCAAGCAAGCATGCAAAGGATATCTGCACTATAATGAAGTCTCACTGCTCCCCAGTCAAAAGGGCTATCTGAAAAAAGTGTAAAATCCAGAAAGGCAGGACAGGCCATGGAGAACTGGGAGCCTTGTTATGCTGATGGGCGGGATGTAAATTGCCAACAGCCACTCTGGAGAAGTGTATGGTGTTTCCTGAAACATCTAAAAAACAAAGCAACAGAGCCTAGGGCACTTCCACTTATGGTCCTATAGCTTAGGGAAATTAAAATCAAAAAGACACAGTCACCCCAAAGTTTGGGATGGCTCTGTTTACAAGAATCTCGTTTACGGTACAAGTTCAATATCACAGAAAGCGAAAAATGGATAAAGAAGTTGTGGTACTTACGTACAATGCAATATCACTCAGCAATGAAATCTATGTCATCAGGCCCGTAGCAGCATAATGAGTGGATTCAGGTATGATGATTCTAAGTGAAATAAGTCACACAGAAAAAGAAACACCATAAGATATCACTACTACACGGAAGGTAAACTTGGCTACACAAGAACTGAATTACAAAACAGAACAGGGTCTCAAATGTAGAAAACCAACTTATGCTTGCTTGAGGGGAAAGGTGAGTTGGGGTGCTGCATGAAACCAGAGATTGAAATTAGCACAGATACCGTTCCATAAGCCAAACATGTAATAGACAAGAGCTACTCCTTGCTCAACGAAGTGGACTCAACACCCCATATTAAACGCCTAAGAATATACCTGACTAGTAAGAATATTAAAACCTACCGATTTATATGTCTCCAAAAAAGAATCAAGCGTGTGTACGGCGGCATAAACGCAGCAGTGATAGGATTGGTGAAGTTCGGTGAGCAAATGCAGACCCTTTGAAGTCATATTGCATGGTACCCATTCCATGGGTCTCAACTTTCCAGGTTTAAGGGATTCTTCCTTCAGCTGAAACATGCATGTGGAACACAGAGTATGATCCACCGTGTGATCAGGAAACGTGTTCAAATGTGTCTCAGTTTTCGTCCCCTGGTACTCGGGTGCAACATTCAAGACGCTTTACTAACACTCTCCCCACTTGGAGAGTCAGTGTCTTTAAACTCCTGTTTGGCCCCGTTTGCGATTTCTGCGGAAAATGTACAGGAATAGGGAGAACCAATGAGACACTAGCTGGAGGTGTGTGGACGGGCAAATTTAACTCTCATTTCCCACCAGGAAGAGGAATTAACCAAAGGCTCAGCGTGCCGTGCCGGAACCACACTAGGGCCTGAAGCAATCCTGCGGTGTTGCGGCCAGCTCATAAGAAAGCGAGTTGAAGAAAGGAGCTCAGGGGCACTGTAATTCACAAACCTGCAGAGTTATAAATGACAGCTATCGTCCAAAAATATATTGAAGTAAGGCTGCCAAGAGGACTTGAAAGCGGGGCAGAATTGCAGGAAACCGATTTCAGGAGGTAGACGGGAATTGCATGTAAAGCATAGGAAAAGAGGCAGAACGTGCACAATGATGCACTTGGCCAAAAAGGGCGTATGCGTTTTTTCCTGAATATATTCAGGAAAAAACGCATACGCCCTTTTTGGCCAACCAAGCAAGCTTTCAAAGGCAATCTGCACTACAATGAAGTCTCACTGCCCCCCGCTCAAAAGGGCCATCTGAAAAAAGTGTAAAATCCAGAAAGGCAGGACAGGCCATGGAGAACTGGGAGCCTTGTTATGCTGATGGGCGGGATATAAATTACCAACAGCCACTCTGGAGAAGTGTATGGTGTTTCCTGAAACATCTAAAAAACAAAGCAACAGAGCCTAGGGCACTTCCACTTATGGTCCTATAGCTTAGGGAAATTAAAATCAAAAAGACACAGCCACCCCAAAGTTTGGGCCAGCTCTGTTTACAAGAACCTCGTTTACTGTACAAGTTTATATCACAGAAAGCGAAAAATGGATAAGGAAGTTGTGGTACTTACGTACAATGCAATATCACTCAGCAAAGAAATCTATGTCATCAGGCCCGTCGCAGCATAATGAGTGGATTCAGGTACGATGATTCTAAGTGAAATAAGTCACACAGAAAAAGAAACATCATAAGATATTACTACTACACGGAATGTAAACTTGGCTACACAGGAACTGAATTACAAAACAGAACAGGGTCTCAAATGTAGAAAACCAACTTATGCTTGCTTAAGTGGAAAGGTGAGTTGGGGTGCTGCATAAAACCAGAGATTGAAATTAGCACAGATACCGTTCCATAAGCCAAATATGTAATAGACAAGAGCTACTCCTTGCTCAACGCAGTGGACTCAACACCCCATATTAAACGCCTAAGAATATACCTGACTAGAAATAATCTTAAAACCTATGGATTTATATGTCTCCGAAAGAGAATCAAGCGTGTGCACAGCGGCATAAACGCAGCAGTGATAGGATTGGTGAGGTTCGGTGAGCAAATGCAGACCCTTTGAAGTCATATTGCATGGTACCCATTCCATGGGTCTCAACTCTCCAGGTTTAAGGGATTCTTCATTCAGCTAAAACATGCTTGTGGAACCCAGAGTATGATTCACCGTGTGATCGGGAAACGTGTTCAAATGTGTCTCGTTTTCGTCCCCTGGTACTCGGGTGCAACATTCCAGATGCTTTACTAACACTCTCCCCACTTGGAGAGTCAGTGCCTTTAACCTCCTGTTTGGCCCAGTTTGTAATTTCTGTGGAAAATGAACAGGAATAGGGAGAACGAAAGAGAGACTAGCTGGAGGTGTCTGGACGGGCAAATTTAACTCTCATTTCCCACCAGGAAGAGGAATTAACCAAAGGCTCAGCGTGCCGTGCCGGAACTACACTAGGGACTGAAGCAATCCTGCGGTGTTGCGGCCAGCTTACAAAAAAGCGAGTTGAAGAAACGAGCTCAGGGACACTGTAATTCACAATCGTGCAGAGTTATAAATGACAGCTATCGTCCAAAAATATATTGAAGTAAGGCTGCCAAGAGGACTTGAAGGCGGGGCAGAATTGCAGGAAATCGATTTCAGGAGGTACACTGGAATTGCATGTAAAGCATAGGAAAAGAGGCAGAACGTCCACAATGATGCACTTGGCCAAAAAGGGCGTATGCGTTTTTTCCTGAATATATTCAGGAAAAAACGCATACGCCCTTTTTGGCCAACCAAGCAAGCTTGCAAAGGATATCTGCACTACAATGAAGTCTCACTGCCCCCCGGTCAAAAGGGCCATCTGAAGAAAGTGTAATATCAAGAAAGGCAGGACTTGGCATGGAGAACTGGGAGCCTTGTTATGCTGATGGGCGGGATGTAAATTGCCAACAGCCACTCTGGAGAAGTGTATGGTGTTTCCTGAAACATCTAAAAAACAAAGCAACAGAGCCTAGGGCACTTCCACTTATGGTCCTATAGCTTAGGGAAATTAAAATCAAAAAGACAAAGCCTCCCCAAACTTTGGGACGGCTCTGTTTACAAGAACCTCGTTTACTGTACAAGTTCAATATCACAGAAAGCGAAAAATGGATACAGAAGTTGTGGTACTTACGTACAATGCAATATCACTCAGCAATGAAATCTATGTCATCAGGCCCGTAGCAGCATAATGAGTGGATTCAGGTACGATGATTCTAAGTGAAATAAGTCACACAGAAAAAGAAACATCATAAGGTATCACTAATACACGCAATGTAAACTTGGCTACAAAGGAACTGAATTACAAAACAGAACAGGGTCTCAAATGTAGAACACCCACTTATGCTTGCTTAAGGGGAAAGGTGAGTTGGGTACTGCATGAAACCAGAGATTGAAATTAGCACAGATACCGTTCCATAAGCCAAATATGTAATAGACAAGAGCTACTCCTTGCTCAACGAAGTGGACTCAACACCGCATATTAAACGCCTAAGAATATACCTGACTAGAAATAATCTTAAAACCTACGGATTTATATGTCTCCGAAAGAGAATCAAGCGTGTGTACAGTGGCATAAACGCAGCAGTGATAGGATTGGTGAGGTTCGGTGAGCAAATGCAGACCCTTTGAAGTCATATTGCATGGTACCCATTCCATGGGTCTCAACTCTCCAAGTTTAAGGGATTCTTCCTTCAGCTAAAACATGCATGTGGAACACAGAGTATGATCCACCGTGTGATCAGGAAACGTGTTCAAATGTGTCTCAGTTTTCATCCCCTGGTAATCGGGTGCAACAATCCAGACGCTTTACTAACACTCTCCCCACTTGGAGAGTCAGTGCCTTTAAACTCCTGTATGGCCCAGTTTGCAATTTCTGCGGAAAATGTACAGGAATAGGGAGAACCAATGAGAAACTAGCTGGAGGTGTCTGGACGGGCAAATTTAACTCTCATTTCCGACCAGAAAGAGGAATTAACCAAAGGCTCAGCATGCCGTGCCGGAACCACTCTAGGGCCTGAAGCTATCCTGCGGTGTTGCGGCCAGCTCACAAGAAAGCGAGTTGAAGAAAGGAGCTCAGGGGCACTGTAATTCACAAACCTGCAGAGTTATAAATGACAGCTATAGTCCAAAAATATATTGAAGTAAGGCTGCCAAGAGGACTTGAAAGCGGGGCAGAACTGCAGGAAACCGATTTCAGGAGGTAGACGGGAATTGCATGTAAAGCATAGGAAAAGAGGCAGAACGTCCACAATGATGCACTTGGCCAAAAAGGGTGTATGTGTTCTTTCCTGAATATATTCAGGAAAAAACGCATACGCCCTTTTTGGCCAACCAAACAGGCTTGCAAAGGAAATCTACACTACAAAGAAGTCTCGCTGCACCCCGGTCAAAAGGGCCATCTGAAAAAAGTGTAATATCCAGAAAGGCAGGACAGGGCATGGAGAACTGGGAGCCTTGTTATCCTGATGGGTGGGATGTAAATTGCCAACAGCCACTCTGGAGAAGTGTATGGTGTTTCCTGAAACATCTAAAAAACAAAGCAACAGAGCCTAGGGCACTTCCACTTATGGTCCTATAGCTTAGGGAAATTAAAATCAAAAAGACACAGCCTCCCCAAACTTTGGGACGGCTCTGTTTGCAAGAACCTCGTTTACGGTACAAGTTCAATATCACAGAAAGCGAAAAATGGATAAAGAAGTTGTGGTACTTACGTACAATGCAATATCACTCAGCAATGAAATCTATGTCATCAGGCCCATAGCAGCATAATGAGTGGATTCAGGTATGATGATTCTAAGTGAAATAAGTCACACAGAAAAAGAAACATCATAAGATATCACTACTACACGGAATGTAAACTTGGCTACACAGGAACTGAATTACAAAACAGAACATGGTGTCAAATGTAGAAAACCAACTTATGCTTGCTTAAGGGGAAAGGTGAGTTGGGGTGCTGCATGAAACCAGAGATTGAAATTAGCACAGATACCGTTCCATAAGCCAAATATGCAATAGACAAGAGCTACTCCTTGCTGAACGAAGTGGACTCAACACCCCATATTAAACGCCTAAGAATATACCTGACTAGAAATAATCTTAAAACCTACGGATTTATATGTCTCCGAAAGAGAATCAAGCGTGTGTACAGCGGCATAAACGCAGCAGTGATAGGATTGGTGAGGTTCGGTGAGCAAATGCAGACCCTTTGAAGTCATATTGCATGGTACGCATTCCATGGGTCTCAACTCTCCAAGTTTAAGGGATTCTTCCTTCAGCTAAAACATGCATGTGGAACACAGAGTATGATCCACCGTGTGATCAGGAAACGTGTTCAAATGTGTCTCAGTTTTCGTCCTCTGGTACTCGGGTGCAACACTCCAGACGCTTTACTAACACTCTCTCCACTTGGAGAGTCAGTGCCTTTAACCTCCTGTATGGCCCAGTTTGCAATTTCTGCGGAAAATGTACAGGAATAGGGAGAACCAATGATAAACTAGCTGGAGGTGTCTGGACGGGCAAATTTAACTCTCATTTCCCACCAGGAAGAGGAATTAACCAAAGGCTCAGCGTGTCGTGCGGGATCCACACTAGGGCCTGAAGCAATCCTGCGGTGTTGCGGCCAGCTCACAAAAAAGCGAGTTGAAGAAAGGAGCTCAGGGGCACTGTAATTCACAAACCTGCAGAGTTATAAATGACAGCTATCGTCCAAAAATATATTGAAGTAAGGCTGCCAAGAGGACTTGAAAGTGGTGCAGAATTGCACGAAACCGATTTCAGGAGGTAGACTGGAATTGCATGTAAAGCATAGGAATAGAGGCACAACGTCCACAAGGATGCACTTGGCCAAAAAGGGCGTATGCGTTTTTTCCTGAATATATTCAGGAAAAAACGCATACGCCCTTTTTGGCCAACCAAGAAAGCTTGCAAAGGAAATCTGCACTACAATGAAGTCTCACTGCCGCCCAGTCAAAAGGGCCATCTGAAAAATGTGTAAAATCCAGAAAGGCAGGACAGGCCATGGACAACTGGGAGCCTTGTTATGCTGATGGGCGGGATGTAAATTGCCAACAGCCACTCTGGAGAAGTGTATGGTGTTTCCTGAAACATCTAAAAAACAAAGCAACAGAGCCTAGGGCACTTCCACTTATGGTCCTATAGCTTAGGGAAATTAAAATCAAAAAGACACAGCCACCCCAAAGTTTGGGATGGCTCTGTTTACAAGAACCTCGTTTATGGTACAAGTTCAATATCACAGAAAGAGAAAAATGGATAAAGAAGTTGTGGTACTTACGTACAATGCAATATCACTCAGCAATGAAATCTATGTCATCAGGCCCGTAGCAGCATAATGAGTGGATTCAGGTACGATGATTCTAAGTGAAATAAGTCACACAGAAAAAGAAACATCATAAGATATCACCAATACACGGAATGTAAACTTGGCTACACAGGAACTGAATTACAAAACAGAACAGGGTCTCAAATGTAGAAAACCAACTTATGCTTGCTTAAGGGGAAAGGTGAGTTGGGGTGCTGCATGAAACTAGAGATTGAAATTAGCACAGATACCGTTCCATAAGCCAAATATGTAATAGACAAGAGCTACTCCTTGCTGAACGAAGTGGACTCAACACCCCATATTAAACGCCTAAGAATATACCTGACTAGAAATAATCTTAAAACCTACGGATTTATATGTCTCCGAAAGAGAATCAAGCGTGTGTACAGCGGCATAAACGCAGCAGTGATAGGATTGGTGAGGTTCGGTGAGCAAATGCAGACCCTTTGAAGTCATATTGCATGGTACCCATTCCATGGGTCTCAACTCTCCAGGTTTAAGGGATTCTTCCTTCAGCTAAAACATGCATGTGGAACCCAGAGTATGATCCACCGTGTGATCGGGAAACGTGTTCAAATGTGTCTCGTTTTCATCCCCTGGTACTCGGGTGCAACATTCCACATGCTTTACTAACACTCTCCCCACTTGGAGAGTCAGTGCCTTTAACCTCCTGTTTGGGCCAGTTTGTAATTTCTGTGGAAAATGAACAGGAATAGGGAGAACGAAAGAGAGACTAGCTGGAGGTGTCTGGACGGGCAAATTTAACTCTCATTTCCCACCAGGAAGAGGAATTAACCAAAGGCTCAGCGTGCCGTGCCGGAACTACACTAGGGACTGAAGCAATCCTGCGGTGTTGCGGCCAGCTTACAAAAAAGCGAGTTGAAGAAACGAGCTCAGGGGCACTGTAATTCACAAACCTGCAGAGTTATAAATGACAGCGATCATCCAAAAATATATTGAAGTAAGGCTGCCAAGAGGACTTGAAAGCGGGGCAGAATTGCAGGAAATCGATTTCAGGAGGTACACTGGAATTGCATGTAAAGCATAGGAAAAGAGGCAGAACGTCCACAATGATGCACTTGGCCAAAAAGGGCGTATGCGTTTCTTCCTGAATATATTCAGGAAAAAATGCATACGCCCTTTTTGGCCAACCAAGCAAGCTTGCAAAGGATATCTGCACTACAATGAAGTCTCACTGCCCCCCGGTCAAAAGGGCCATCTGAAAAAAGTGTAAAATCCAGAAAGGCAGGACAGGCCATGGAGAACTGGGAGCCTTGTTATGCTGATGGGCGGGATGTAAATTGCCAACAGCCACTCTGGAGAAGTGTATGGTGTTTCCTGAAACATCTAAAAAACAAAGCAACAGAGCCTAGGGCACTTCCACTTATTGTCCTATAGCTTAGGGAAATTAAAATCAAAAAGACACAGTCACCCCAAAGATTGGGACGGCTCTGTTTACAAGAACCTCGTTTACGGTACAAGTTCAATATCGCAAAAAGCGAGAAATGGATAAAGAAGTTGTGGTACTTACGTACAATGTAATATCACTCAGCAATGAAATCTATGTCATCAGGCTCGTAGCAGCATAATGAGTGGATTCAGGTATGATGATTCTAAGTGAAATAAGTCACACAGAAAAAGCAACACCATAAGATATCACTACTACACGGAAGGTAAACTTGGCTACACAAGAACTGAATTACAAAACAGAACAGGGTCTCAAATGTAGAAAACCAACTTATGCTTGCTTAAGGGGAAAGGTGAGTTGGGGTGCTGCATGAAACCAGAGATTGAAATTAGCACAGATACCGTTCCATAAGCCAAATATGTAATAGACAAGAGCTACTCCTTGCTGAACGAAGTGGACTCAACACCCCATATTAAACGCCTAAGAATATACCTGACTAGTAAGAATATTAAAACCTACCGATTTATATGTCTCTGAAAAAGAATCAAGCGTGTGTACGGCGGCATAAACGCAGCAGTGATAGGATTGGTGAAGTTCGGTGAGCAAATGCAGACCCTTTGAAGTCATATTGCATGGTACCCATTCCATGGGTCTCAACTCTCCAGGTTTAAGGGATTCTTCCTTCAGCTGAAACATGCATGTGGAACACAGAGTATGATCCACCGTGTGATCAGGAAACGTGTTCAAATGTGTCTCAGTTTTCGTCCCCTGGTACTCGGGTGCAACATTCAAGACGCTTTACTAACACTCTCCCCACTTGGAGAGTCAGTGTCTTTAAACTCCTGTTTGGCCCAGTTTGCAATTTCTGCGGAAAATGTACAGGAATAGGGAGAACCAATGAGACACTAGCTGGAGGTGTGTGGACGGGCAAATTTAACTCTCATTTCCCACCAGGAAGAGGAATTAACCAAAGGCTCAGCGTGCCGTGCCAGAACCACACTAGGGCCTGAAGCAATCCTGCGGTGTTGCGGCCAGCTCACAAGAAAGCGAGTTGAAGAAAGGAGCTCAGGGGCACTGTAATTCACAAACCTGCAGAGTTATAAATGACAGCTATTGTCCAAAAATATATTGAAGTAAGGCTGCCAAGAGGACTTGAAAGCGGGGCAGAATTGCAGGAAACCGATTTCAGGAGGTAGACGGGAATTGCATGTAAAGCATAGGAAAAGAGGCAGAACGTCCACAATGATGCACTTGGCCAAAAAGGGCGTATGCGTTTTTTCCTGAATATATTCAGGAAAAAACGCATATGCCCTTTTTGGCCAACCAAGCAAGCTTTCAAAGGAAATCTGCACTACAATGAAGTCTCACTGCCCCCTGGTCAAAAGGGCCATCTGAAAAAAGTGTAAAATCCAGAAAGGCAGAACAGGCCATGGAGAACTGGGAGCCTTGTTATGCTGATGGTCAGGATGTAAATTGCCAACAGCCACTCTGGAGAAGTGTATGGTGTTTCCTGAAACATCTAAAAAACAAGCAACGGAGCCTAGGGCACTTCCACTTATGGTCCTATAGCTTAGGGAAATTAAAATCAAAAAGACACAGCCACCCCAAAGTTTGGGACGGCTCTGTTTACAAAAATCTTGTTTACGGTACAAGTTCAATACCACAAAAGCGAAAAATGGATAAAGAAGTTGTGGTACTTAAGTACAATGCAATATCACTCAGCAATGAAATCTTGTCATCAGGCCCGTCGCAGCATAATGAGTGGATTCAGGTACGATGATTCTAAGTGAAATAAGTCACACAGAAAAAGAAACATCATAAGATATCACTACTACACGGAATATAAACTTGGCTACACAGGAACTGAATTACAAAACAGAACAGTGTCTCAAATGTAGAACACCAACTTATGCTTGCTTAAGGGGAAAGGTGAGTTGGGGTGCTGCATGAAACCAGAGATTGAAATTAGCACAGACACCGTTCTATAAGCCAAATATGCAATAGACAAGAGCTACTCCTTGCTGAACGAAGTGGACTCAACACCCCATATTAAACGCCTAAGAATATACCTGACTAGAAATAATCTTAAAACCTACGGATTTATATGTCTCCGAAAGAGAATCAAGTGTGTGTACGGCGGCATAAACGCAGCAGTGATAGGATTGGGGAGGTTCGGTGAGCAAATGCAGACCCTTTGAAGTCATATTGCATGGTACCCATTCCATGGGTCTCAACTCTCCAGGTTTAAGGGATTCTTCCTTCAGCTAAAACATGCATGTGGAACCCAGAGTATAATCCACCGTGTGATCGGGAAACGTGTTAAAATGTGTCTCGTTTTCGTCCCCTGGTACTCGGGTGCAACATTCAAGACGCTTTACTAACACTCTCCCCACTTGGAGAGTCATTGCCTTTAAACTCCTGTTTGGCCCAGTTTGCAATTTCTGCGGAAAATGTACAGGAATAGGGAGAACCAATGAGAGACTAGCTGGAGGTGTGTGGACGGGCAAATTTAACTCTCATTTCCCACCAGGAAGAGGAATTAACCAAAGGCTCTGCGTGCCGTGCCGGAATGACACTAGGGCCTGAAGCAATCCTGCGGTGTTGCGGCCAGCTCACAAGAAAGCGAGTTGAAGAAAGGAGCTCAGGGGCACTGTAATTCACAAACCTGCAGAGTTATAAATGACAGCTATCGTCCAAAAATATATTGAAGTAAGGCTGCCAAGAGGACTTGAAAGTGGTGCAGAATTGCACGAAACCGATTTCAGGAGGTAGACTGGAATTGCATGTAAAGCATAGGAAAAGAGGCAGAACGTCCACAACGATGCACTTGGCCAAAAAGGGCGTATGCGTTTTTTCCTGAATATATTCAGGAAAAAAAGCATACGCCCTTTTTGGCCAACCAAGAAAGCTTGCAAAGGAAATCTGCACTACAATGAAGTCTCACTGCCCCCCGGTCAAAAGGGCCATCTTAAAAATGTGTAAAATCCAGAAAGGCAGGACAGGCCATGGAGAACTGGGAGCCTTGATATGCTGATGGGCGGGATGTAAATTGCCAACAGCCACTCTGGAGAAGTGTATGGTGTTTCCTGAAACATCTAAAAAACAAAGCAACAGAGCCTAGGGCACTTCCACTTATGGTCCTATAGCTTAGGGAAATTAAAATCAAAAAGACACAGCCACCCCAAAGTTTGGGACGGCTCTGTTTACAAGAACCTCGTTTACGGTACAAGTTCAATATCACAGAAAGCGAAAAATGGATAAAGAAGTTGTGGTACTTACGTACAATGCAATATCACTCAGCAATGAAATCTATGTTATCAGGCCCGTCGCAGCATAATGAGTGGATTCAGGTACGATGATTCTAAGTGAAATAAGTCACACAGAAAAAGAAACATCATAAGATATCACTACTACACGGAATGTAAACTTGGCTACACAGGAACTGAATTACAAAACAGAACAGGGTCTCAAATGTAGAAAACCAACTTATGCTTGCTTAAGGGGAAAGGTGAGTTGGGGTGCTGCATAAAACCAGAGATTGAAATTAGCACAGATACCGTTCCATAAGCCAAATATGTAATAGACAAGAGCTACTCCTTGCTCAACGCAGTGGACTCAACACCCCATATTAAACGCCTAAGAATATACCTGACTAGAAATAATCTTAAAACCTACGGATTTATATGTCTCCGAAAGAGAATCAAGCGTGTGTACAGCGCCATAAACGCAGCAGTGATAGGATTGGTGAGGTTCGGTGAGCAAATGCAGACCCTTTGAAGTCATATTGCATGGTACCCATTCCATGGGTCTCAACTCTCCAGGTTTAAGGGATTCTTCATTCAGCTAAAACATGCATGTGGAACCCAGAATATGATCCACCGTGTGATCGGGAAACGTGTTCAAATGTGTCTCGTTTTCGTCCCCTGGTACTCGGGTGCAACATTCCAGATGCTTTACTAACACTCTCCCCACTTGGAGAGTCAGTGCCTTTAACCTCCTGTTTGGCCCAGGTTGTAATTTCTGTGGAAAATGAACAGGAATAGGGAGAACCAAAGACAGAATAGCTGGAGGTGTCTGGACGGGCAAATTTAACTCTCATTTCCCACCAGGAAGAGGAATTAACCAAACGCTCAGCGTGTCGTGCCGGAACCACACTAGGGCCTGAAGCAATCCTGCGGTGTTGCGGCCAGCTCACAAGAAAACGAGTTGAAGAAACGAGCTCAGGGGCACTGTAATTCACAAACCTGTAGAGTTATAAATGATAGCTATCGTCCAAAAATATATTGAAGTAAGGCTGCCAAGAGGACTTGAAAGCGGGGCAGAATTGCAGGAAACCGATTTCAGGAGGTAGACGGGAATTGCATGTAAAGCATAGGAAAAGAGGCAGAACGTCCACAATGATGCACTTGGCCAAAAAGGGCGTATGCGTTTCTTCCTGAATATATTCAGGAAAAAACGCATACGCCCTTTTTGGCCAACCAAGCAAGTTACAAAGGAAATCTGCACTACAATGAAGTCTCACTGCCCCCCGGTCAAAAGGGCCATCTTAAAAAAGTGTAAAATCCAGAAAGGCAGGACAGGCCATGGAGAACTGGGAGCCTTGTTATGCTGGTGGGCGGGATGTTAACAGCCAACAGCCACTCTGGAGAAGTGTATGGTGTTTCCTGAAACATCTAAAAAACAAAGCAACAGAGCCTAGGGCACTTCCACTTATGGTCCTATAGGTTAGGGAAATTAAAATCAAAAAGACACAGCCACCCCAAAGTTTGGGCCAGCTCTGTTTACAAAACCTCGTTTACTGTACAAGTTCATATCGCAGAAAGCGAAAAATGGATAAGGAAGTTGTGGTACTTACATAGAATGCAATATCACTCAGCAATGTAATCTATGTCATCAGGACCGTAGCAGCATAATGAGTGGATTCAGGTACGATGATTCTAAGTGAAATAAATCACACAGAAAAAGAAACATCATAAGATATCACTACTACCCGTAATGTAAACTTGGCTACACAGGAACTGAATTACAAAACAGAACAGGGTCTCAAATGTAGAAAACCAACTTATGCTTGCTTAAGGGGAAACGTGAGTTGCGGTGCGGCATAAAACCAGAGATTGAAATTAGCACAGATACCATTCCATAAGCCAAATATGTAATAGGCAAGAGCTACTCCTTGCTCAACGAAGTGGACTCAACACCCCATAATAAACGCCTAAGAATATACCTGACTAGTAAGAATCTTAAAACCTTTGGATTTATATGTCTCCAAAAGAGAATCAAGCGTGTGTACAGTGGCATAAACGCAGCAGTGATAGGATTGGTGAGGTTCAGTGAGCAAATGCAGGCCCTTTGAAGTCATATTGCATGGTACCCATTCCATGGGTCTCAACTCTCCAGGTTTAAGGGATTCTTCCTTCAGCTAAAACATGCATGTGGAACCCAGAGTATGATCCATCGTGTGATCGGGAAACGTGTTCAAATGTGTCTCAGTTTTCGTCCCCTGGTACTCGGGTGCAACATTCCAGACGCTTTACTAACACTCTCCACACTTGGAGAGTCAGTGCCTTTAACCTCCTGGTTGGCCCAGTTTGCAATTTCTGCGTAAGATGAACAGGAATAGGGAGAACCAATGAGAGACTAGGTGGAGGTGTCTGGATGGGCAAATTTAACTCTCATTTCCCACCAGGAAGAGGAATTAACCAAAGGCTCAGCGTGCCATACCAGAAGCACACTAGGGCCTGAAGCAATCCTGCGGTGTTGCAGCGAGCTCACAAGAAAGCAAGTTGAAGAAAGGAACTCAGGGGTACTGTAATTCACAAACCTACAGAGTTATAAATGACAGCTATCGTCCAAAAATATATTGAAGTAAGGCTGCCAAGAGGACTTGAAAGTGGGGCAGAATTGCAGGAAACCGATTTCAGGAGGTAGACTGGAATTGCATGTAAAGCATAGGAAAAGAGGCAGAACGTGCACAATGATGCACTTGGCCAAAAAGGGCGTATGCGTTTTTTCCTGAATATATTCAGGAAAAAACGCATACGCCCTTTTTGGCCAACCAAGCAAGCTTGCAAAGGAAATCTGCACTACAATGAAGTCTTACTGCTCCCCAGTCAAAAGGCTATCTGAAAAAAGTGTAAAATCCAGAAAGGCAGGACAGGCCATGGAGAACTGGGAGCCTTGTTCTTCTGATGGGCGGGATGTAAATTGCCAACAGCCACTCTGGAGAAGTGTATGGTGTTTCCTGAAACATCCAAAAAACAAATCAACAGAGCCTAGGGCATTTCCACTTATGGTCCTATAGCTTAGGGAATTAAAATCAAAAAGACACAGCCACCCCAAAGCTTGGGACGGCTCTGTTTACAAGAACCTCGTTTACGGTACAAGTTCAATATCACAGAAAGAGAAAAATGGATAAAGAAGTTGTGGTACTTACGTACAATGCAATATCACTCAGCAATGAAATCTATGTCATCAGGCCCGTAGCAGAATAATGAGTGGATTCAGGTACGATGATTGTAAGTGAAATAAGTCACACAGAAAAAGAAACATCATAAGATATCACTAATACACGGATTGTAAACTTGGCTACACAAGAACTGAATTACAAAACAGAACAGGGTGTCAAATGTAGAAAACCAACTTATGCTTGCTTAAGGGGAAAGGTGAGTTGGGGTGCTGCATAAAACCAGAGATTGAAATTAGCACAGATACCGTTCCATAAGCCAAATATGTAATAGAAAAGAGCTACTCCTTGCTCAACGAAGTGGACTCAAAACCCCATATTAAACGCCTAAGAATATACCTGACTAGAAATAATCTTAAAACCTACGGAATTATATGTCTCTGAAAGAGAATCAAGCGTGTGTACAGCGGCATAAACGCAGCAGTGATAGGATTGGTGAGGTTCGGTGAGCAAATGCAGACCCTTTGAAGTCATATTGCATGGTACCCATTCCATGGGTCTCAACTCTCGAGGTTTAAGGGATTCTTCCTTCAGCTAAAACATGCATGTGGAACCCAGAGTATGATCCACCGTGTGATCGGGAAACGTGTTCAAATGTGTCTCAGTTTTCGTCCCCTGGTACTCGGGTGCAACATTCCAGACGCTTTACTAACACTCTCCACACTTGGAGAGTCAGTGCCTTTAACCTCCTGGTTGGCCCAGTTTGCAATTTCTGCGTAAGATGAACAGGAATAGGGAGAACCAATGAGAGACTAGGTGGAGGTGTCTGGACGGGCAAGTTTAACTCTCATTTCCCACCAGGAAGAGGAATTAACCAAAGACTCAGCATGCCATACCAGAAGCACACCAAGGCCTGAAGCAATCCTGCGGTGTTGCAGCGAGCTCACAAGAAAGCAAGTTGAAGAAAGGAACTCAGGGGTACTCTAATTCACAAACCTACAGAGTTATAAATGACAGCTGTCGTCCAAAAATATATTGAAGTAAGGCTGCCAAGAGGACTTGAAAGTTGGGCAGAATTGCAGGAAACCGATTTCAGGAGGTAGACTGGAATTGCATGTAAAGCATAGGAAAAGAGGCAGAACGTGCACAATGATGCAGTTGGCCAAAAAGGGCGTATGCGTTTTTTCCTGAATATATTCAGGAAAAAACGCATACGCACTTTTTGGCCAACCAAGCAAGCTTGCAAAGGAAATCTGCACTACAATGAAGTCTCACTGCTCCCCGGTCAAAAGGCTATCTGAAAAAAGTGTAAAATCCAGAAAGGCAGGGCAGGCCATGGAGAACTTGGAGCCTTGTTCTTCTGATGGGCGGGATGTAAATTGCCAACAGCCACTCTGGAGAAGTGTATGGTGTTTCCTGAAACATCCAAAAAACAAAGCAACAGAGCCTAGGGCACTTCCACTTATGGTCCTATAGCTTAGGGAATTAAAATCAAAAAGACACAGCCACCCCAAAGCTTGGGATGGCTCTGTTTACAAGAACCTCGTTTACGGTACAAGTTCAATATCACAGAAAGAGAAAAATGGATAAAGAAGTTGTGGTACTTACGTACAATGCAATATCACTCAGCAATGAAATCTATGTCATCAGGCCCGTAGCCTCATAATGAGTGGATTCAGGTACGATGATTCTAAGTGAAATAAATCACACAGAAAAAGAAACATCATAAGATATCACTACTACACGTAATGTAAACTTGGCTACACAGGAACTGAATTACAAAACAGAACAGGGTCTCAAATGTAGAAAACCAACTTATGCTTGCTTAAGGGGAAAGGTGAGTTGCGGTGCGGCATAAAACCACAGATTGAAATTAGCACAGATACCATTCCATAAGCCAAATATGTAATAGACAAGAGCTACTCCTTGCTCAACGAAGTGGACTCAACACCCCATAATAAACGCCTAAGAATATACCTTACTAGTAAGAATCTTAAAACCTTTGGATTTATATGTCTCCAAAAGAGAATCAAGCGTGTGTACAGCGGCATAAACGCAGCAGTGATAGGATTGGTGAGGTTCAGTGAGCAAATGCAGGCCCTTTGAAGTCATATTGCATGGTACCCATTCCATGGGTCTCAACTCTCCAGGTTTAAGGGATTATTCTTTCAGCTAAAACATGCATGTGGAACCCAGAGTATGATCCACCGTGTGATCGGGAAACGTGTTCAAATGTGTCTCAGTTTTCGTCCCCTGGTACTCGGGTGCAACATTCCAGACGCTTTACTAACACTCTCCACACTTGGAGAGTCAGTGCCTTTAACCTCCTGGTTGGCCCAGTTTGCAATTTCTGCGTAAGATGAACAGGAATAGGGAGAACCAATGAGAGACTAGGTGGAGGTGTGTGGACGGGCAAATTTAACTCTCATTTCCAACCAGGAAGAGGAATTAACCAAAGGCTTGGCGTGCCATACCAGAAGCACACTAGGGCCTGAAGCAATCCTGCGGTGTTGCAGCGAGCTCACAAGAAAGCAAGTTGAAGAAAGGAACTCAGGGGTACTGTAATTCACAAACCTACAGAGTTATAAATGACATCTATCGTCCAAAAATATATTGAAGTAAGGCTGCCAAGAGGACTTGAAAGTGGGGCAGAATTGCAGGAAACCGATTTCAGGAGGTAGACTGGAATTGCATGTAAAGCATAGGAAAAGAGGCAGAACGTGCACAATGATGCACTTGGCCAAAAAGGGCGTATGCGTTTTTTCCTGAATATATTCAGGAAAAAACGCATACGCCCTTTTTGGCCAACCAAGCAAGCTTGCAAAGGAAATCTGCACTACAATGAGGTCTTACTGCTCCCCAGTCAAAAGGCAATCTGAAAAAAGTGTAAAATCCAGAAAGGCAGGACAGGCCATGGAGAACTGGGAGCCTTGTTCTTCTGATGGGCGGGATGTAAATTGCCAACAGCCACTCTGGAGAAGTGTATGGTGTTTCCTGAAACATCCAAAAAACAAAGCAACACAGCCTAGGGCACTTCCACTTATGGTCATATAGCTTAGGGAATTAAAATCAAAAAGACACAGCCACCCCAAAGCTTGGGACGGCTCTGTTTACAAGAACCTCGTTTACGGTACAAGTTCAATATCACAGAAAGAGAAAAATGGATAAAGAAGTTGTGGTACTTACGTACAATGCAATATCACTCAGCAATGAAATCTATGTCATCAGGCCCGTAGCAGAATAATGAGTGGATTCAGGTACGATGATTCTAAGTGAAATAAGTCACACAGAAAAAGAAACATCATAAGATATCACTACTACACGGAATGTAAACTTGGCTACACAGGAACTGAATTACAAAACAGAACAGGGTCTCAAATGTAGAAAACCAACTTATGCTTGCTTAAGGGGAAAGGTGAGTTGGGGTGCCGCATAAAACCAGAGATTGAAATTAGCACAGATACCGTTCCATAAGCCAAATATGTAATAGACAAGAGCTACTCCTTGCTCAAAGAAGTGGACTCAACACCCCATAATAAACGCCTAAGAATATACCTGACTAGTAAGAATCTTAAAACCTTTGGATTTATATGTCTCCAAAAGAGAATCAAGCGTGTGTACAGCGGCATAAACGCAGCAGTGATAGGATTGGTGAGGTTCCGTGAGCAAATGCAGGCCCTTTGAAGTCATATTGCATGGTACCCATTCCACGGGTCTCAACTCTCCAGGTTTAAGGGATTCTTCCTTCAGCTAAAACATGCATGTGGAACCCAGAGTATGATCCACCGTGTGATCGGGAAACGTGTTCAAATGTGTCTCAGTTTTCGTCCCCTGGTACTCGGGTGCAACATTCCATACGTTTTACTAACACTCTCCCCACTTGGAGAGTCAGTGCCTTTAACCTCCTGTTTTGCCCAGTTTGCAATTTCTGTGGAAAATGAACAGGAATAGGGAGAACCAATGAGAGACTAGGTGGAGGTGTCTGGACGGGCAAATTTAACTCTCATTTCCCACCAGGAAGAGGAATTAACCAAAGGCTCAGCATGCCATGCCAGAACCAAACTAGGGCCTGAAGCAATCCTGCGGTGTTGCGGCCAGCTCACAAGAAAGCGAGTTGATGAAAGGAGCTCAGGGGCACTGTAATTCACAAACCTAAAGAGTTATAAATGACAGCTATCTTCCAAAAATAAATTGAAGTAAGGCTGCCAAGAGGCGTTGAAAGCGGGGCAGAATTGCACGAAACCGATTTCAGGAGGTAGACTGGAATTGCATGTAAAGCATAGGAAAAGAGGCAGAACGTCCACAATGATGCACTTGGCCAAAAAGGGTGTATGCGTTTTTTCCTGAATATATTCAGGAAAAAACGCATACGCACTTTTTGGCCAACCAAGCAAGCTTGCAAAGGAAATCTGCACTACAATGAAGTCTGACTGCCCCCCGGTCAAAAGGGCCATCTGAAAAAAGTGTAAAATCCAGAAAGGCAGGACAGGCCATGGAAAACTGGGAGCCTTGTTATGCTGATGGTCGGGATGTAAATTGCCAACAGCCACTCTGGAGAAGTGTATGGTGTTTCCTGAAACATCTAAAAAACAAAGCAACAGAGCCTAGGGAACTTCCACTTATGGTCCTATAGCTTAGGGAAATTAAAATCAAAGAGACACAGCCACCCCAAAGTTTGGGACGGCTCTGTTTACAAGAACCTCGTTTACGGTACAAGTTCAATATCACAGAAAGCGAAAAATGGATAAAGAAGTTGTGGTACTTACGTACAATGCAATATCACTCAGCAATGAAATCTATGTCATCAGGCCCGTCGCAGCATAATGAGTGGATTCAGGTACGATGATTCTAAGTGAAATAAGTCACACAGAAAAAGAAACATCATAAGATATCACTACTACACGGAATGTAAACTTGGCTACACAGGAACTGAATTACAAAACAGAACAGGGTCTCAAATGTAGAAAACCAACTTATGCTTGCTTAAGGGTAAAGGTGAGTTGGGGTGCTGCATAAAACCAGAGATTGAAATTAGCACAGATACCGTTCCATAAGCAAATATGTAATAGACAAGAGCTACTCCTTGCTCAACGCAGTGGACTCAACACCCCATATTAAAAGCCTAAGAATATACCTGACTAGAAATAAACTTAAAACCTACGGATTTATATGTCTCCGAAATAGAATCAAGCGTGTGTACAGCGGCATAAACGCAGCAGTGATAGGATTGGTGAGGTTCGGTGAGCAAATGCAGACCCTTTGAAGTCATATTGCATGGTACCCATTCCATGGGTCTCAACTCTCCAGGTTTAAGGGATTCTTCCTTCAGCTGAAACATGCATGTGGAACACAGAGTATGATCCACCCTGTGATCAGGAAACGTGTTCAAATGTGTCTAAGTTTTCGTCCCCTGGTAATCGGGTGCAACATTCAAGACCCTTTACTAACACTCTCCCCACTTGGAGAGTGAGTGCCTTTAAACTCCTGTTTGGCCCAGTTTGCAATTTCTGCGGAAAATGTACAGGAATAGGGAGAACCAATGAGAGACTAGCTGGAGGTGTGTGGACGGGCAAATTTAACTCTCATTTCCCACCAGGAAGAGGAATTAACCAAAGGCTCAGCGTGCCGTGCCGGAACCACACTAGGGCCTGAAGCAATCCTGCGGTGTTGCGGCCAGCTCACAAGAAAGCGAGTTGAAGAAAGGAGCTCAGGGGTACTGTAATTCACAAATCTACAGAGTTATAAATGACAGCTATCGTCCAAAAATACATTGAAGTAAGGCTGCCAAGAGGACTTGAAAGTGGGGCAGAATTGCAGGAAACCGATTTCAGGAGGTAGACTGGAATTGCATGTAAAGCATAGGAAAAGAGGCAGAACGTGCACAATGATGCACTTGGCCAAAAAGGGCGTATGCGTTTTTTCCTGAATATATTCAGGAAAAAACGCATACGCCCTTTTTGGCCAACCAAGCAAGCTTGCAAAGGAAATCTGCACTACAATGAAGTCTCACTGCTCCCCGGTCAAAAGGCTATCTGAAAAAAGTATAAAATCCAAAAGGCAGGGCAGGCCATGGAGAACTTGGAGCCTTGTTCTTCTGATGGGCGGGATGTAAATTGCCAACAGCCACTCTGGAGAAGTGTATGGTGTTTCCTGAAACATCCAAAAAACAAAGCAACAGAGCCTAGGGCACTTCCACTTATGGTCCTATAGCTTAGGGAATTAAAATCAAAAAGACACAGCCACCCCAAAGCTTGGGACGGCTCTGTTTACAAGAACCTCGTTTACGGTACAAGTTCAATATCACAGAAAGAGAAAAATGGATAAAGAAGTTGTGGTACTTACGTACAATGCAATATCACTCAGCAATGAAATCTATGTCATCAGGCCCGTAGCCTCATAATGAGTGGATTCAGGTACGATGATTCTAAGTGAAATAAATCACACAGAAAAAGAAACATCATAAGATATCACTACTACACGTAATGTAAACTTGGCTACACAGGAACTGAATTACAAAACAGAACAGGGTCTCAAATGTAGAAAACCAACTTATGCTTGCTTAAGGGGAAAGGTGAGTTGCGGTGCGGCATAAAACCAGAGATTGAAATTAGCACAGATACCGTTCCATAAGCCAAATATGTAATAGACAAGAGCTACTCCTTGCTCAACGAAGTGGACTCAACACCCCATATTAAACGCCTAAGAATATACCTTACTAGTAAGAATCTTAAAACCTTTGGATTTATATGTCTCCAAAAGAGAATCAAGCGTGTGTACAGCGGCATAAACGCAGCAGTGATAGGATTGGTGAGGTTCGGTGAGCAAATGCAGACCCTTTGAAGTCATATTGCATGGTACCCATTCCATGGGTCTCAACTCTCCAGGTTTAAGGGATTCTTCCTTCAGCTGAAACATGCATGTGGAACACAGAGTATGATCCACCCTGTGATCAGGAAACGTGTTCAAATGTGTCTCAGTTTTCGTCCCCTGGTAATCGGGTGCAACATTCAAGACGCTTTACTAACACTCTCCCCACTTGGAGAGTCAGTGCCTTTAAACTCCTGTTTGGCCCAGTTTGCAATTTCTGCGGAAAATGTACAGGAATAGGGAGAACCAATGAGAGACTAGCTGGAGGTGTGTGGACGGGCAAATTTAACTCTCATTTCCCACCAGAAAGAGGAATTAACCAAAGGCTCAGCGTGCCGTGCCGGAACCACACTAGGGCCTGAAGCAATCCTGCGGTGTTGCGGCCAGCTCACAAGAAAGCGAGTTGAAGAAAGGAGCTCAGGGGCACTGTAATTCACAAACCTGCAGAGTTATAAATGACAGCTATCGTCCAAAAATATATTGAAGTAAGGCTGCCAAGAGGACTTGAAAGCGGGGCAGAATTGCAGGAAACCGATTTCAGGAGGTAGACGGGAATTGCATGTAAAGCATAGGAAAAGAGGCAGAACGTCCACAATGATGCACTTGGCCAAAAAGGGCGTATGCGTTTCTTCCTGAATATATTCAGGAAAAAACGCATATGCCCTTTTTGGCCAACCAAGCAAGTTGCAAAGGAAATCTGCACTACAATGAAGTCTCACTGCCCCCCGGTCAAAAGGGCCATCTGAAAAAAGTGTAAAATCCAGAAAGGCAGGACAGGCCATGGAGAAATGGGAGCCTTGTTATGCTGGTGGGCGGGATGTAAACTGCCAACAGCCACTCTGGAGAAGTGTATGGTGTTTCCTGAAACATCTAAAAAACAAAGCAATAGAGCCTAGGGCACTTCCACTTATGGTCCTATAGCTTAGGGAAATTAAAATCAAAAAGACACAGCCACCCCAAAGTTTGGGCCAGCTCTGTTTACAAGAACCTCGTTTACTGTACAAGTTTATATCACAGAAAGCGAAAAATGGATAAGGAAGTTGTGGTACTTACATACAATGCAATATCACTCAGCAATGAAATCTATGTCATCAGGCCCGTAGCAGCATAATGAGTGGATTCAGGTACGATGATTCTAAGTGAAATAAATCACACAGAAAAAGAAACATCATAAGATATCACTACTACACGGAATGTAAACTTGGCTACACAGGAACTGAATTACAAAACAGAACAGGGTCTCAAATGTAGAAAACCAACTTATGCTTGCTTAAGGGGAAACGTGAGTTGCGGTGCGGCATAAAACCAGAGATTGAAATTAGCACAGATACCGTTCCATAAGCCAAATATGTAATAGACAAGAGCTACTCCTTGCTCAACGAAGTGGACTCAACACCCCATAATAAACGCCTAAGAATATACCTGACTAGTAAGAATCTTAAAACCTTTGGATTTATATGTCTCCAAAAGAGAATCAAGCGTGTGTACAGCGGCATAAACGCAGCAGTGATAGGATTGGTGAGGTTCAGTGAGCAAATGCAGGCCCTTTGAAGTCATATAGCATGGTACCCATTCCATGGGTCTCAACTCTCCAGGTTTAAGGGATTCTTCCTTCCGCTAAAACATGCATGTGGAACCCAGAGTATGATCCATCGTGTGATCGGGAAACGTGTTCAAATGTGTCTCAGTTTTCGTCCCCTGGTACTCGGGTGCAACATTCCAGACGCTTTACTAACACTCTCCACACTTGGAGAGTCAGTGCCTTTAACCTCCTGGTTGGCCCAGTTTGCAATTTCTGCGTAAGGTGAACAGGAATAGGGAGAACCATTGAGAGACTAGGCGGAGGTGTCTGGACGGGCAAATTTAACTCTCATTTCCCACCAGGAAGAGGAAGTAACCAAAGGCTCAGCGTGCCATACCAGAAGCACACTAGAGCCTGAAGCAATCCTGCGGTGTTGCAGCGAGCTCACAAGAAAGCAAGTTGAAGAAAGGAACTCAGGGGTACTGTAATTCACAAACCTACAGAGTTATAAATGACAGCTATCGTCCAAAAATATATTGAAGTAAGGCTGCCAAGAGGACTTGAAAGTGGGGCAGAATTGCAGGAAACCGATTTCAGGAGGTAGACTGGAATTGCATGTAAAGCATAGGAAAAGAGGCAGAACGTGCACAATGATGCACTTGGCCAAAAAGGGCGTATGCGTTTTTTCCTGAATATATTCAGGAAAAAACGCATACGCCCTTTTTGGCCAACCAAGCAAGCTTGCAAAGGAAATCTGCACTACAATGAAGTCTTACTGCTCCCCAGTCAAAAGGCTATCTGAAAAAAGTGTAAAATCCAGAAAGGCAGGACAGGCCATGGAGAACTGGGAGCCTTGTTCTTCTGATGGGCGGGATGTAAATTGCCAACAGCCACTCTGGAGAAGTGTATGGTGTTTCCTGAAACATCCAAAAAACAAATCAACAGAGCCTAGGGCATTTCCACTTATGGTCCTATAGCTTAGGGAATTAAAATCAAAAAGACACAGCCACCCCAAAGCTTGGGACGGCTCTGTTTACAAGAACCTCGTTTATGGTACAAGTTCAATATCACAAAAAGCGAAAAATGGATAAAGAAGTTGTGGTACTTACGTACAATGCAATATCACTCAGCAATGAAATCTATGTCATCAGGCCCGTAGCAGCATAATGAGTGGATTCAGGTACGATGATTCTAAGTGAAATAAGTCACACAGAAAAAGAAACATCATAAGATATCACTACTACATGGAATGTAAAGTTGGCTACACAGGAACTGAATTACAAAACAGAACAGGGTCTCAAATGTAGAAAACCAACTTATGCTTGCTTAAGGGGAAAGGTGAGTTGGGGTGCCGCATAAAACCAGAGATTGAAATTAGCACAGATACCGTTCCATAAGCCAAATATGTAATAGACAAGAGCTACTCCTTGCTCAAAGAAGTGGACTCAACACCCCATATTAAACGCCTAAGAATATACCTGACTAGTAAGAATATTAAAACCTACCGATTTATATGTCTCCCAAAGAGAATCAAGCGTGTGTACGGCGGCATAAACGCAGCAGTGATAGGATTGGTGAGGTTCGGTGAGCAAATGCAGACCCTTTGAAGTCATATTGTATGGTACCCATTCCATGGGTCTCAACTCTCCAGGTTTAAGGGATTCTTCCTTCAGCTAAAACATGCATGTGGAACACAGAGTATGACCCACCGTGTGATCGGGAAACGTGTTCAAATGTGTCTCAGTTTTCGTCCCCTGGTACTCGGGTGCAACATTCCAGATGCTTTACTAACACTCTCCCCACTTGGAGAGTCAGTGCCTTTAACCTCCTCTTTGGCCCAGTTTGCAATTTCTGTGGAAAATGAACAGGAATAGGGAGAACCAATGAGAGACTAGGTGGAGGTGTCTGGACGGGCAAATTTAACTCTCATTTCCCACCAGGAAGAGGAATTAACCAAAGGCTCAGCATGCCGTGCCGTAACCAAACTAGGGCCTGAAGCAATCCTGCGGTGTTGCGGCCAGCTCACAAGAAAGCGAGTTGAAGAAAGGAGCTCAGGAGCACTGTAATTCACAAACCTGCAGAGTTATAAATGACAGCTATCCTCCAAAAATATATTGAAGTAAGGCTGCCAAGAGGAGTTGAAAGCGGGGCAGAATTGCAGGAAACCGATTTCAGGAGGTAGACTGGAATTGCATGTAAAGCATAGGAAAAGAGGCAGAACGTCCACAATGATGCACTGGGCCAAAAAGGGCGTATGCGTTTTTTCCTGAATATATTCAGGAAAAAACGCATACGCCCTTTTTGGCCAACCAAGCAAGCTTGCAAAGGAAATCTGCACTACAATGAAGTCTCACTGCCTCCCGGTCAAAAGGGCCATCTGAAAAAAGTGTAAAATCCAGAAAGGCAGGACAGGCCAAGGAGAACTGGGAGCCTTGTTATGCTGATGGGCGGGATGTAAATTGCCAGCAGCCACTCTGGAGAAGTGTATGGTGTTTCCTGAAACATCCAAAAAACAAAGCAACAGAGCCTAGGGCACTTCCACTTATGGTCCTATAGCTTAGGGAAATTAAAATCAAAAAGACACAGCCACCCCAAAGTTTGGGACGGCTCTGTTTACAAGAACCTCGTTTACGGTACAAGTTCAATATCACAGAAAGCGAAAAATGGATAAAGAAGTTGTGGTACTTACGTACAATGCAATATCACTCAGCAATGAAATCTATGTCATCAGGCCCATAGCAGCATAATGAGTGGATTCAGGTACGATGATTCTAAGTGAAATAAGTCACACAGAAAAAGAAACATCATAAGATATCACTACTACACGGAATGTAAACTTGGCTACACAGGAACTGAATTACAAAACAGAACATGGTGTCAAATGTAGAAAACCAACTTATGCTTGCTTAAGGGGAAAGGTGAGTTGGGGTGCTGCATAAAACCAGAGATTGAAATTAGCACAGATACCGTTCCATAAGCCAAATATGTAATAGACAAGAGCTACTCCTTGCTCAACGAAGTGGACTCAACACCCCATATTAAACGCCTAACAATATACCTGACTAGTAAGAATCTTAAAACCTATGGATTTATATGTCTCTGAAAGAGAATCAAGCGTGTGTACAGTGGCATAAACGCAGCAGTGATAGGAGTGGTGAGGTTCGGTGAGCAAATGCAGACCCTTTGAAGTCATATTGCATGGTACCCATTCCATGGGTCTCAACTCTCCAGGTTTAAGGGATTCTTCCTTCAGCTAAAACATGCATGTGGAACCCAGAGTATGATCCACCGTGTGATCGGGAAACGTGTTAAAATGTGTCTCAGTTTTCCTCCCCTGGTACTCGGGTGCAACATTCCAGACGCTTTACTAACCCTCCCCCACTTGGAGAGTGAGTGCCTTTAACCTCCTGTTTGGCCCAGTTTGCAATTTCTGCGTAAGATGAACAGGAATAGGGATAACCAATGAGAGACTAGCTGGAGGTGTCTGGACGGGCAAATTTAACTCTCATTTCCCACCAGGAAGAGGAAATAACCAAAGGCTCAGCGTGCCATGCCAGAAGCACACTAAGGCCTAAAGCAATCCTGTGGTGTTGCGGCCAGCTCACAAGAAAGCGAGTTGAAGAAAGGAGCTCAGGGGCACTGTAATTCACCAACCTGCAGAGTTATAAATGACAGCTATCTTCCAAAAATATATTGAAGTAAGGCTGCCAAGAGGAGTTGAAAGCGGGGCAGAATTGCAGGAAACCGATTTCAGGAGGTAGACTGGAATTGCATGTAAAGCATAGGAAAAGAGGCAGAACGTCCACAATGATGCACTTGGCCAAAAAGGGCGTATGCGTTTTTTCCTGAATATATTCAGGAAAAAACGCATACGCCCTTTTTGGCCAACCAAGCAAGCTTGCAAAGGAAATCTGCACTACAATGAACTCTCACTACCCCCCTGGGTCAAAAGGGCCATCTGAAAAAAGTGTAAAATCCAAAAAGGCACGACAGGCCATGGAGAACTGGGAGCCTTGTTATGCTGATGGTTGGGATGAAAATTGCCAGCAGCCACTCTGGAGAAGTGTATGGTGTTTCCTGAAACATCCAAAAAACAAAGCAACAGAGCCTAGGGCACTTCCACTTATGGTCCTATAGCTTAGGGAAATTAAAATCAAAAAGACACAGCCACCCCAAAGTTTGGGACGGCTCTGTTTACAAGAACCTCGTTTACGGTACAAGTTCAATATCACAGAAAGCAAAAAATGGATAAAGAAGTTGTGGTACTTATGTACAATGCAATATCACTCAGCAATGAAATCTATGTCATCAAGCCCGTAGCAGAATAATGAGTGGATTCAGGTACGATGATTCTAAGTGAAATAAGTCACACAGAAAAAGAAACTTCATAAGATATCACTACTACACGGAATGTAAACTTGGCTACACAGGAACAGAATTACTAAACAGGACAGGGTGTCAAATGTAGAAAACCAACTTATGCTTGCTTAAGGGGAAAGGTGAGTTGGGGTGTTGCATACAACAAGAGATTGAAATAAGCACAGATACCATTCCATGAGCTAAATATGTAATAGACAAGAGCTACTCCTTGCTCAACGAAGTGGACTCAACACCCCATATTAAACGCCTAACAATATACCTGACTAGTAAGAATCTTAAAACCTATGGATTTATATGTCTCCGAAAGAGAATCAAGCGTGTGTACAGCGGCATAAACGCAGCAGTGATAGGATTGGTGAGGTTCGGTGAGCAAATGCAGACCCTTTGAAGTCATATTGCATGGTACCCATTCCATAGGTCTCAACTCTCCAGGTTTAAGGGATTCTTCCTTCAGCTAAAACATGCATGTGGAACCCAGAGTATGACCCACCGTGTGATCGGGAAACGTGTTCAAATGTGTCTCAGTTTTTGTCCCCTGGTACTCGGGTGCAACATTCCAGATGCTTTACTAACACTCTCCCCACTTGGAGAGTCAGTGCCTTTAACCTCCTCTTTGGCCCAGTTTGCAATTTCTGTGGAAAATGAACAGGAATAGGGAGAATCAATGAGAGACTAGGTGGAGGTGTCTGGACGGGCAAATTTAACTCTCATTTCCCACCAGGAAGAGGAATTAACCAAAGGCTCAGCATGCCGTGCCGTAACCAAACTAGGGCCTGAAGCAATCCTGCGGTGTTGCGGCCAGCTCACAAGAAAGCGAGTTGAAGAAAGGAGCTCAGGAGCACTGTAATTCACAAACCTGCAGAGTTATAAATGACAGCTATCCTCCAAAAATATATTGAAGTAAGGCTGCCAAGAGGAGTTGAAAGCGGGGCAGAATTGCAGGAAACCGATTTCAGGAGGTAGACTGGAATTGCATGTAAAGCATAGGAAAAGAGGCAGAACGTCCACAATGATGCACTGGGCCAAAAAGGGCGTATGCGTTTTTTCCTGAATATATTCAGGAAAAAACGCATACGCCCTTTTTGGCCAACCAAGCAAGCTTGCAAAGGAAATCTGCACTACAATGAAGTCTCACTGCCTCCCAGTCAAAAGGGCCATCTGAAAAAAGTGTAAAATCCAGAAAGGCAGGACAGGCCAAGGAGAACTGGGAGCCTTGTTATGCTGATGGGCGGGATGTAAATTGCCAGCAGCCACTCTGGAGAAGTGTATGGTGTTTCCTGAAACATCCAAAAAACAAAGCAACAGAGCCTAGGGCACTTCCACTTATGGTCCTATAGCTTAGGGAAATTAAAATCAAAAAGACACAGCCACCCCAAAGTTTGGGACGGCTCTGTTTACAAGAACCTCGTTTACGGTACAAGTTCAATATCACAGAAAGCGAAAAATGGATAAAGAAGTTGTGGTACTTACGTACAATGCAATATCACTCAGCAATGAAATCTATGTCATCAGGCCCATAGCAGCATAATGAGTGGATTCAGGTACGATGATTCTAAGTGAAATAAGTCACACAGAAAAAGAAACATCATAAGATATCACTACTACACGGAATGTAAACTTGGCTACACAGGAACTGAATTACAAAACAGAACAGGGTGTCAAATGTAGAAAACCAACTTATGCTTGCTTAAGGGGAAAGGTGAGTTGGGGTGCTGCATAAAACCAGAGATTGAAATTAGCACAGATACCGTTCCATAAGCCAAATATGTAATAGACAAGAGCTACTCCTTGCTCAACGAAGTGGACTCAACACCCCATATTAAACGCCTAAGAATATACCTGACTAGTAAGAATCTTAAAACCTATGGATTTATATGTCTCCGAAAGAGAATCAAGCGTGTGTACAGTGGCATAAACGCAGCAGTGATAGGAGTGGTGAGGTTCGGTGAGCAAACGCAGACCCTTTGAAGTCATATTGCATGGTACCCATTCCATGGGTCTCAACTCTGCATGTTTAAGGGATTCTTCCTTCAGCTAAAACATGCATGTGGAACCCAGAGTATGATCCACCGTGTGATCGGGAAACGTGTTCAAATGTGTCTCAGTTTTCCTCCCCTGGTACTCGGGTGCAACATTCCAGACGCTTTACTAACACTCTCCCCACTTGGAGAGTGAGTGCCTTTAACCTCCTGTTTGGCCCAGTTTGCAATTTCTGCGTAAGATGAACAGGAATAGGGAGAACCAATGAGAGACTAGCTGGAGGTGTCTGGACGGGCAAATTTAACTCTCATTTCCCACCAGGAAGAGGAAGTAACCAAAGGCTCAGCGTGCCATGCCAGAAGCACACTAGGGCCTGAAGCAATCCTGCGGTGTTGCGGCCAGCTGAAAAGAAAGCGAGTTGAAGAAAGGAGCTCAGGGGCACTGTAATTCACAAACCTGCAGAGTTATAAATGACAGCTATCCTCCAAAAATATATTGAAGTAAGGCTGCCAAGAGGAGTTGAAAGCGGGGCAGAATTGCAGGAAACCGATTTCAGGAGGTAAACTGGAATTGCATGTAAAGCATAGGAAAAGAGGCAGAACGTCCACAATGATGCACTTGGCCAAAAAGGGCGTATGCGTTTTTTCCTGAATATATTCAGGAAAAAACGCATACGCCCTTTTTGGCCAACCAAGCAAGCTTGCAAAGGAAATCTGCACTACAATGAAGTCTCACTGCCTCCCGGTCAAAAGGGCCATCTGAAAAAAGTGTAAAATCCAGAAAGGCAGGACAGGCCAAGGAGAACTGAGAGCCTTGTTATGCTGATGGGCGGGATGTAAATTGCCAGCAGCCACTCTGGAGAAGTGTATGGTGTTTCCTGAAACATTCAAAAAACAAAGCAACAGAGCCTAGGGCACTTCCACTTATGGTCCTATAGCTTACGGAAATTAAAATCAAAATGACACAGCCACCCCAAAGTTTGGGACGGCTCTGTTTACAAGAACCTCGTTTACGGTACAAGTTCAATATCACAGAAAGCAAAAAATGGATAAAGAAGTTGTGGTACTTATGTACAATGCAATATCACTCAGCAATGAAATCTATGTCATCAAGCCCGTAGCAGAATAATGAGTGGATTCAGGTACGATGATTCTAAGTGAAATAAGTCACACAGAAAAAGAAACATCATAAGATATCACTACTACACGGAATGTAAACTTGGCTACACAGGAACAGAATTACTAAACAGGACAGGGTGTCAAATGTAGAAAACCAACTTATGCTTGCTTAAGGGGAAAGGTGAGTTTGGGTGCTGCATAAAACCAGAGATTGAAATTAGCACAGATACCATTCCATAAGCCAAATATGTAATAGACAAGAGCTACTCCTTGCTCAACGAAGTGGACTCAACACCCCATATTAAACGCCTAACAATATACCTGACTAGTAAGAATCTTAGAACCTATGGATTTATATGTCTACGAAAGAGAATCAAGCGTGTGTACAGTGGTATAAACGCAGCAGTGATAGGATTGGTGAGGTTCGGTGAGCAAATGCAGACCCTTTGAAGTCATATTGCATGGTACCCATTCCATGGGTCTCAACTCTCCATGTTTAAGGGATTCTTCCTTCAGCTAAAACATGCATGTGGAACCCAGAGTATGATCCACCGTGTGATCGGAAAACGTGTTCAAATGTGTCTCAGTTTTCGTCCCCTGGTACTCGGGTGCAACATTCCAGACGCTTTACTAACACTCTCCCCACTTGGAGAGTCAGTGCCTTTAACCTCCTGTTTGGCCCAGTTTGCAATTTCTGTGGAAAATGAACAGGAATAGGGAGAACCAATGAGAGACTAGGTGGAGGTGTCTGGACGGGCAAATTTAACTCTCATTTCCCACCAGGAAGAGGAATTATCCAAAGGCTCAGCATGCCATGCCAGAACCAAACTAGGGCCTGAAGCAATCCTGCGGTGTTGCGGCCAGCTCACAAGAAAGCGAGTTGAAGAAAGGAGCTCAGGGGCACTGTAATTCACAAACCTGCAGAGTTATAAATGACAGCTATCTTCCAAAAAAAAATGAAGTAAGGCTGCCAAGAGGCGTTGAAAGCGGGGCAGAATTGCACGAAACCGATTTCAGGAGGTAGACTGGAATTGCATGTAAAGCATAGGAAAAGAGGCAGAACGTCCACAATGATGCACTTGGTCAAAAAGGGCGTATGCGTTTTATCCTGAATATATTCAGGAAAAAACGCATACGCCCTTTTTGGCCAACCAAGCAAGCTTGCAAAGGAAATCTGCACTACAATGAAGTCTCACTGCCCCCCCAGGTCAAAAGGGCCATCTGAAAAAAGTGTAAAATCCAGAAAGGCAGGACAGGCCATGGAGAACTGGGAGCCTTGTTATGCTGATGGTTGGGATGAAAATTACCAGCAGCCACTCTGGAGAAGTGTATGGTGTTTCCTGAAACATCCAAAAAACAAAGCAACAGAGCCTAGGGCACTTCCACTTATGGTCCTATAGCTTAGGGAAATTAAAATCAAAAAGACACAGTCACCACAAAGTTTGGGACGGCTCTGTTTACAAGAACCTCGTTTACGGTACAAGTTCAATATCACAGAAAGCGAAAAATGGATAAAGAAGTTGTGGTACTTACGTACAATGCAATATCACTCAGCAATGAAATCTATGTCATCAGGCCCGTAGCAGAATAATGAGTGGATTCAGGTATGATGATTCTAAGTGAAATAAGTCACACAGAAAAAGAAACACCATAAGATATCACTACTACACGGAAGGAAAACTTGGCTACACAAGAACTGAATTACAAAACAGAACAGGGTCTCAAATGTAGAAAACCAACTTATGCTTGCTTGAGGGGAAAGGTGAGTTGGGGTGCTGCATGAAACCAGAGATTGAAATTAGCACAGATACCGTTCCATAAGCCAAATATGTAATAGACAAGAGCTACTCCTTGCTCAACGCAGTGGACTCAACACCCCATATTAAACGCCTAAGAATATACCTGACTAGAAATAATCTTAAAACCTACGGATTTATATGTCTCCGAAAGAGAATCAAGCCTGTGTACAGCGGCATAAACGCAGCAGTGATAGGATTGGTGAGGTTCGGTGAGCAAATGCAGACCCTTTGAAGTCATACTGCATGGTACCCATTCCATGGGTCTCAACTCTCCAGGTTTAAGGGATTCTTCCTTCAGCTGAAACATGCATGTGGAACCCAGAGTATGATCCACCGTGTGATCAGGAAACGTGTTCAAATGTGTCTCAGTTTTCGTCCCCTGGTACTCGGGTGCAACATTCAAGATGCTTTACTAACACTCTCCCCACTTGGAGAGTCAGTGTCTTTAACCTCCTGTTTGGCCCAGTTTGCAAATTCTGCGGAAAATGTACAGGAATAGGGAGAACCAATGAGAGACTAGCTGGAGGTGTGTGGACGGGCAAATTTAACTCTCATTTCCCACCAGGAAGAGGAATTAACCAAAGGCTCAGCGTGCCGTGCAGGAACCACACTAGGGCCTGAAGCAATCCTGCGGTGTTGCGGCCAGCTCACAAGAAAGCGAGTTGAAGAAAGGAGCTCAGGGGCACTGTAATTCACAAACCTGCAGAGTTATAAATGACAGCTATCGTCCAAAAATATATTGAAATAAGGCTGCCAGGAGGACTTGAAAGCGGGGCAGAATTGCAGGAAACCGATTTCAGGAGGTAGACGGGAATTGCATGTAAAGCATAGGAAAAGAGGCAGAACGTCCACAATGATGCACTTGGCCAAAAAGGGCGTATGCGTTTTTTCCTGAATATATTCAGGAAAAAACGCATACGCCCTTTTTGGCCAACCAAGCAAGCTTTCAAAGGATATCTGCACTACAATGAAGTCTCACTGCCCCCCGGTCAAAAGGGCCAACTGAAAAAAGTGTAAAATCCAGAAAGGCAGGACAGGCCATGGAGAACTGGGAGCCTTGTTATGCTGATGGTCGGGATGTAAATTGCCAACAGCCACTCTGGAGAAGTGTATGGTGTTTCCTGAAACATCTAAAAAACAAAGCAACAGAGCCTAGGGCACTTCCACTTATGGTCCTATAGCTTAGGGAAATTAAAATCAAAAAGACACAGCCAACCCAAAGTTTGGGACGGCTCTGTTTACAAGAACCTCGTTTACTGTACAAGTTCAATATCACAGAAAGCGAAAAATGGATAAAGAAGTTGTGGTACTTACGTACAATGCAATATCACTCAGCAATGAAATCTATGTCATCAGGCCCGTCGCAGCATAATGAGTGGATTCAGGTACGATGATTCTAAGTGAAATAAGTCACACAGAAAAAGAAACATCATAAGATATCACTACTACACGGAATGTAAACTTGGCTACACAGGAACTGAATTACAAAACAGAACAGGGTCTCAAATGTAGAAAACCAACTTATGCTTGCTTAAGGGGAAAGGTGAGTTGGGGTGCTGCATAAAACCAGAGATTGAAATTAGCACAGATACCGTTCCATAAGCAAATATGTAATAGACAAGAGCTACTCCTTGCTCAACGCAGTGGACTCAACACCCCATATTAAAAGCCTAAGAATATACCTGACTAGAAATAATCTTAAAACCTACGGATTTATATGTCTCCGAAAGAGAATCAAGCGTGTGTACAGCGGCATAAACGCAGCAGTGATAGGATTGCTGAGGTTCGGTGAGCAAATGCAGACCCTTTGAAGTCATATTGCATGGTACCCATTCCATGGGTCTCAACTCTCCAGGTTTAAGGGATTCTTCCTTCAGCTGAAACATGCATGTGGAACACAGAGTATGATCCACCGTGTGATCAGGAAACGTGTTCAAATGTGTCTCAGTTTTCGTCCCCTGGTAGTCGGGTGCAACATTCAAGACGCTTTACTAACACTCTCCCCACTTGGAGAGTCAGTGCCTTTAAACTCCTGTTTGGCCCAGTTTGCAATTTCTGCGGAAAATGTACAGGAATAGGGAGAACCAATGAGAGACTAGCTGGAGGTGTCTGGACGGGCAAATTTAACTCTCATTTCCCACCAGGAAGAGGAATTAACCAAAGGCTCAGCGTGCCGTTCCGGAACCACACTAGGGCCTGAAGCAATCCTGCGGTGTTGCGGCCAGCTCACAAGAAAGCGAGTTGAAGAAAGGAGCTCAGGGGCACTGTAATTCACAAAACTGCAGAGTTATAAATGACAGCTATCGTCCAAAAATATATTGAAGTAAGGCTGCCAAGAGGACTTGAAAGCGGGACAGAATTGCAGGAAACCGATTTCAGGAGGTAGACGGGAATTGCATGTAAAGCATAGGAAAAGAGGCAGAACGTCCACAATGATGCACTTGGCCAAAAAGGGCGTATGCGTTTTTTCCTGAATATATTCAGGAAAAAACGCATACGCCCTTTTTGGCCAACCAAGCAAGCTTGCAAAGGAAATCTGCACTACAATGAAGTCTCGCTGCCCCCCTGTCAAAAGGGCCATCTGAAAAAAGTGTAAAATCCAGAAAGGCAGGACAGGCCATGGAGAACTGGGAGCCTTGTTATGCTGATGGGCGGGATGTAAATTGCCAACAGCCACTCTGGAGAAGTGTATGGTGTTTCCTGAAACATCTAAAAAACTAAGCAACAGAGCCTAGGGCACTTCCACTTATGGTCCTATAGCTTTGGGAAATTAAAATCAAAAAGACAGAGCCACCCCAAAGTTTGGGACGGCTCTGCTTACAAGAACCTCGTTTACGGTACAAGTTCAATATCACAGAAAGCGAAAAATGGATAAAGAAGATGTGGTACTTACGTACAATGCAATATCACTCAGCAATGAAATCTATGTCATCAGGCCCGTCGCAGCATAATGAGTGGATTCAGGTACGATGATTGTAAGTGAAATAAGTCACACAGAAAAAGAAACATCATAAGATATCACTACTACACGGAATGTAAACTTGGCTACACAGGAACTGAATTACAAAACAGAACAGGGTCTCAAATGTAGAAAACCTACTTATGCTTGCTTAAGGGGAAAGGTGAGTTGGGGTGCTGCATGAAACCAGAGATTGAAATTAGCACAGATACCGTGCCATAAGCCAAATATGTGATAGACAAGAGCTACTCCTTGCTAAACGAAGTGTACTCAACACCCCATATTAAACGCCTAAGAATACACCTGAGTAGTAAGAATCTTAAAACCTATGGATTTATATGTCTCCGAAAGAGAATCAAGCGTGTGTACGGCGGCATAAACGCAGCAGTGATAGGATTGGTGAGGTTCGGTGAGCAAATGCAGACCCTTTGAAGGCATATTGCATGGTACCCATTCCATGGGTCTCAACTCTCCAGGTTTAAGGGATTCTTCCTTCAGCTAAAACATGCATGTGGAACCCAGAGTATGATCCACCGTGTGATCGGGAAACGTGTTCAAATGTGTCTCAGTTTTCGTCCCCTGGTACTCGGGTGCAACATTCAAGACGCTTTATTAACACTCTCCCCACTTGGAGAGTCAGTGCCTTTAAACTCCTGTTTGGCCCAGTTTGCAATTTCTGCGGAAAATGTACAGGAATAGGGAGAACCAATGAGAGACTAGCTGGAGGTGTCTGGACGGGAAAATTTAACTCTCATTTCCCACCAGGAAGAGGAATTAACCAAAGGCTCAGCGTGCCGTTCCGGAACCACACTAGGGCCTGAAGCAATCCTGTGGTGTTGCGGCCAGCTCACAAGAAAGCGAGTTGAAGAAAGGAGCTCAGGGGCACTGTAATTCACAAACCTGCAGAGTTATAAATGACAGCTATCGTCCAAAAATATATTGAAGTAAGGCTGCCAAGAGGACTTGAAAGCGGGGCAGAATTGCAGGAAACCGATTTCAGGAGGTAGACGGGAATTGCATGTAAAGCATAGGAAAAGAGGCAGAACGTCCACAATGATGCACTTGGCCAAAAAGGGCGTATGCGTTTTTTCCTGAATATATTCAGGAAAAAACGCATACGCCCTTTTTGGCCAACCAAGCAAGCTTGCAAATGAAATCTACACTACAATGAAGTCTCACTGCCCCCCGGTCAAAAGGGCCATCTGAAAAAAGTGTAAAATCCAGAAAGGCAGGACAGGCCATGGAGAACTGGGAGCCTTGTTCTTCTGATGGGCGGGATGTAAATTGCCAACAGCCACTCTGGAGAAGTGTATGGTGTTTCCTGAAACATCTAAAAAACAAAGCAACAGAGCCTAGGGCACTTCCACTTATGGTCCTATAGCTTAGGGAAATTAAAATCAAAAAGACACGGTCACCCCAAAGTTTGGGACGGCTCTGTTTACAAGAACCTCGTTTACGGTACAAGTTCAATATCACAGAAAGCGAAAAACGGATAAAGAAGTTGTGGTACTTACGTACAATGCAATATCACTCAGCAATGAAATCTATGTCATCAGGCCCGTAGCAGCATAATGAGTGGATTCAGGTATGATGATTCTAAGTGAAATAAGTCACACAGAAAAAGAAACACCATAAGATATCACTACTACACGGAAGGTAAACTTGGCTACACAAGAACTGAATTACAAAACAGAACAGGGTCTCAAATGTAGAAAACCAACTTATGCTTGCATAAGGGGAAAGGTGAGTTGGGGTGCTGCATGAAACCAGAGATTGAAATTAGCACAGATACCATTCCATAAGCCAAATATGTAATAGACAAGAGCTACTCCTTGCTCAACGAAGTGGACTCAACACCCCATATTAAACGCTTAAGAATACACCTGACTAGTAAGAATCTTAAAACCTATGGATTTATATGTCTCCGAAAGAGAATCAAGCGTGTGTACGGCGGCATAAACGCAGCAGTGATAGGATTGGTGAGGTTCGGTGAGCAAATGCAGACCCTTTGAAGTCATATTGCATGGTACCCATTCCATTGGTCTCAACTCTCCAGGTTTAAGGGATTCTTCCTTCAGCTAAAACATGCATGTGGAACCCAGAGTATGATCCACCGTGTGATCGGGAAACGTGTTCAAATGTGTCTCAGTTTTCGTCCCCTGGTACTCGGGTGCAACATTCAAGACGCTTTACTAACACTCTCCCCACTTGGAGAGTCAGTGCCTTTAAACTCCTGTTTGGCCCAGTTTGCAATTTCTGCGGAAAATGTACAGGAATAGGGAGAACCAATGAGAGACTAGCTGGAGGTGTCTGGACGGGAAAATTTAACTCTCATTTCCCACCAGGAAGAGGAATTAATCAAAGGCTCAGCGTGCCGTTCCGGAACCACACTAGGGCCTGAAGCAATCCTGTGGTGTTGCGGCCAGCTCACAAGAAAGCGAGTTGAAGAAAGGAGCTCAGGGGCACTGTAATTCACAAACCTGCAGAGTTATAAATGACAGCTATCGTCCAAAAATATATTGAAGTAAGGCTGCCAAGAGGACTTGAAAGCGGGGCAGAATTGCAGGAAACCGATTTCAGGAGGTAGACGGGAATTGCATGTAAAGCATAGGAAAAGAGGCAGAACGTCCACAATGATGCACTTGGCGAAAAAGGGCGTATGCGTTTTTTCCTGAATATATTCAGGAAAAACGCATATGCCCTTTTTGGCCAACCAAGCAAGCTTGCAAAGGAAATCTACACTACAATGAAGTCTCACTGCCCCCCGGTCAAAAGGGCCATCTGAAAAAAGTGTAAAATCCAGAAAGGCAGGACAGGCCATGGAGAACTGGGAGCCTTGTTATGCTGATGGGCGGCATGTAAATTGCCAACAGCCACTCTGGAGAAGTGTATGGTGTTTCCTGAAACATCTAAAAAACAAAGCAACAGAGCCTAGGGCACTTCCACTTATGGACCTATAGCTTAGGGAAATTAAAATCAAAAAGACACGGTCACCCCAAAGTTTGGGTCGGCTCTGTTTACAAGAACCTCGTTTACTGTACAAGTTCAATATCACAGAAAGCGAAAAACGGATAAAGAAGTTGTGGTACTTACGTACAATGCAATATCACTCAGCAATGAAATCTATGTCATCAGGCCCGTAGCAGCATAATGAGTGGATTCAGGTATGATGATTCTAAGTGAAATAAGTCACACAGAAAAAGAAACACCATAAGATATCACTACTACACGGAAGGTAAACTTGGCTACACAAGAACTGAATTAGAAAACAGAACAGGGTCTCAAATGTAGAAAACCAACTTATGCTTGCATAAGGGGAAAGGTGAGTTGGGGTGCTGCATGAAACCAGAGATTGAAATTAGCACAGATACCGTTCCATAAGCCAAATATGTAATAGACAAGAGCTACTCCTTGCTCAACGAAGTGGACTCAACACCCCATATTAAACGCTTAAGAATACACCTGACTAGAAATAATCTTAAAAACTACGGATTTATATGTCTCCGAAAGAGAATCAAGCGTGTGTACAGCAGCATAAACGCAGCAGTGATAGGATTGGTGAGGTTCGGTGAGCAAATGCAGACCCTTTGAAGTCATATTGCATGGTACCCATTCCATGGGTCTCAACTCTCCAAGTTTAAGGGATTCTTCCTTCAGCTAAAACATGCATGTGGAACCCAGAGTATGATCCACCGTGTGATCGGGAAACGTGTTCAAATGTGTCTCAGTTTTTGTCCCCTGGTACTCGGGTGCAACATTCCAGACGCTTTACTGACACTCTCCCCACTTGGAGAGTCAGTGCCTTTAACCTCCTGTATGGCCCAGTTTGCAATTTCTGCGGAAAATGTACAGGAATAGGGAGAACCAATGAGAGACTAGCTGGAGGTGTCTGGACGGGCAAATTTAACTCTCATTTCCCACCAGGAAGAGGAATTAACCAAAGGCTCAGCGTGCCGTGCCGGAACCACACTAGGGCCTGAAGCAATCCTGCGGTGTTGCGGCCAGCTCACAAGAAAGCGAGTTGAAGAAAGGAGCTCAGGGGCACTGTAATTCACAAACCTGCAGAGTTATAAATGACAGCTATCGTCCACAAATATATTGAAGTAAGCCTGCCAAGAGGACTTGAAAGCGGGGCAGAATTGCAGGAAACCGATTTCAGGAGGTAGACGGGAATTGCATGTAAAGAATAGGAAAAGAGGCAGAACGTCCACAATGATGCACTTGGCCGAAAAGGGCGTATGCGTTTTTTCCTGAATATATTCAGGAAAAAACGCATACGCCCTTTTTGGCCAACCAAGCAAGCTTGCAAAGGAAATCTGCACTACAATGAAGTCTCACTGCCCCCGGTCAAAAGGGCCATCTGAAAAAAGTGTAAAATCCAGAAAGGCAGGACAGGCCTTGGAGAACTGGGAGCCTTGTTCTTCTGATGGGCGGGATGTAAATTGCCAACAGCCACTCTGGAGAAGTGTATGGTGTTTCCTGAAACATCTAAAAAACAAAGCAACAGAGCCTAGGGCACTTCCACTTATGGTCCTATAGCTTAGGGAAATTAAAATCAAAAAGACACAGCCACCCCAAAGTTTCGGCCGGCTCTGTTTACAAGAACCTCGTTTACTGTACAAGTTCATATCACAGAAAGCGAAAAATGGATAAAGAAGTTGTGGTACTTACGTACAATGCAATATCACTCAGCAATGAAATCTATGTCATCAGGCCCGTAGCAGCATAATGAGTGGATTCAGGTACGATGATTCTAAGTGAAATAAATCACACAGAAAAAGAAACATCATAAGATATCACTACTACACGTAATGTATACTTGGCTACACAGGAACTGAATTACAAAACAGAACAGGGTCTCAAATGTAGAAAACCAACTTATGCTTGCTTAAGGGGAAAGGTGAGTTGCAGTGCGGCATAAAACCAGAGATTGAAATTAGCACAGATACCGTTCCATAAGCCAAATATGTAATAGACAAGAGCTACTCCTTGCTCAACGAAGTGGACTCAACACCCCATAATAAACGCCTAAGAATATACCTGACTAGTAAGAATCTTAAAACCTTTGGATTTATATGTCTCCAAAAGAGAATCAAGCGTGTGTACAGCGGCATAAATGCAGCAGTGATAGGATTGGTGAGGTTCAGTGAGCAAATGCAGGCCCTTTGAAGTCATATTGCATGGTACCCGTTCCATGGGTCTCAACTCTCCAGGTTTAAGGGATTCTTCCTTCAGCTAAAACATGCATGTGGAACCCAGAGTATGATCCACCGTGTGATCGGGAAACGTGTTTAAATGTGTCTCAGGTTTCGTCCCCTGGTACTCGGGTGCAACATTCCAGACGCTTTACTAACACTATCCACACTTGGAGAGTCAGTGCCTTTAACCTCCTGGTTGGCCCAGTTTGCAATTTCTGCGTAAGATGAACAGGAATAGGGAGAACCAATGAGAGACTAGGTGGAGGTGTCTGGACGGGCAAATTTAACTCTCATTTCCCACCAGGAAGAGGAATTAACCAAAGGCTCAGAGTGCCATACCAGAAGCACACTAGAGCCTGAAGCAATCCTGCGGTGTTGCAGCGAGCTCACAAGAAAGCAAGTTGAAGAAAGGAACTCAGGGGTACTGTAATTCAGAAACCTACAGAGTTATAAATGACAGCTATCATCCAAAAATATATTGAAGTAAGGCTGCCAAGAGGACTTGAAAGTGGGGCAGAATTGCAGGAAACCGATTTCAGGAGGTAGACTGGAATTGCATGTAAAGCATAGGAAAAGAGGCAGAACGTGCACAATGATGCACTTGGCCAAAAAGGACGTATGCGTTTTTTCCTGAATATATTCAGGAAAAAACGCATACGCCCTTTTTGGCCAACCAAGCAAGCTTGCAAAGGAAATCTGCACTACAATGAAGTCTCACTGCTCCCCGGTCAAAAGGTTATCTGAAAAAAGTGTAAAATCCAGAAAGGCAGGACAGGCCATGGAGAACTGGGAGCCTTGTTATGCTGATGGGCGGGATGTAAATTGCCAACAGCCACTCTGGAGAAGTGTATGGTTTTCCTGAAACATCCAAAAAACAAAGCAACAGGGCCTAGGACACTTCCACTTATGGTCCTATAGCTTAGGGAATTAAAATCAAAAAGACACAGCCACCCCAAAGCTTGGGACGGCTCTGTTTACAAGAACCTCGTTTACGGTACAAGTTCAATATCACAGAAAGCAAAAAATAGATAAAGAAGTTGTGGTACTTACGTACAATGCAATATCACTCAGCAATGAAATCTATGTCATCAGGCCCGTAGCAGCATAATGAGTGGATTCAGGTATGATGATTCTAAGTGAAATAAGTCACACAGAAAAAGAAACACCATAAGATATCACTACTACACGGAAGGTAAACTTGGCTACACAAGAACTGAATTAGAAAACAGAACAGGGTCTCAAATGTAGAAAACCAACTTATGCTTGCATAAGGGGAAAGGTGAGTTGGGGTGCTGCATGAAACCAGAGATTGAAATTAGCACAGATACCGTTCCATAAGCCAAATATGTAATAGACAAGAGCTACTCCTTGCTCAACGAAGTGGACTCAACACCCCATATTAAACGCTTAAGAATACACCTGACTAGAAATAATCTTAAAAACTACGGATTTATATGTCTCCGAAAGAGAATCAAGCGTGTGTACAGCGGCATAAACGCAGCAGTGATAGGATTGGTGAGGTTCGGTGAGCAAATGCAGACCCTTTGAAGTCATATTGCATGGTACCCATTCCATGGGTCTCAACTCTCCAAGTTTAAGGGATTCTTCCTTCAGCTAAAACATGCATGTGGAACCCAGAGTATGATCCACCGTGTGATCGGGAAACGTGTTCAAATGTGTCTCAGTTTTTGTCCCCTGGTACTCGGGTGCAACATTCCAGACGCTTTACTGACACTCTCCCCACTTGGAGAGTCAGTGCCTTTAACCTCCTGTATGGCCCAGTTTGCAATTTCTGCGGAAAATGTACAGGAATAGGGAGAACCAATGAGAGACTAGCTGGAGGTGTCTGGACGGGCAAATTTAACTCTCATTTCCCACCAGGAAGAGGAATTAACCAAAGGCTCAGCGTGCCGTGCCGGAACCACACTAGGGCCTGAAGCAATCCTGCGGTGTTGCGGCCAGCTCACAAGAAAGCGAGTTGAAGAAAGGAGCTCAGGGGCACTGTAATTCACAAACCTGCAGAGTTATAAATGACAGCTATCGTCCACAAATATATTGAAGTAAGCCTGCCAAGAGGACTTGAAAGCGGGGCAGAATTGCAGGAAACCGATTTCAGGAGGTAGACGGGAATTGCATGTAAAGAATAGGAAAAGAGGCAGAACGTCCACAATGATGCACTTGGCCGAAAAGGGCGTATGCGTTTTTTCCTGAATATATTCAGGAAAAAACGCATACGCCCTTTTTGGCCAACCAAGCAAGCTTGCAAAGGAAATCTGCACTACAATGAAGTCTCACTGCCCCCGGTCAAAAGGGCCATCTGAAAAAAGTGTAAAATCCAGAAAGGCAGGACAGGCCATGGAGAACTGGGAGCCTTGTTCTTCTGATGGGCGGGATGTAAATTGCCAACAGCCACTCTGGAGAAGTGTATGGTGTTTCCTGAAACATCTAAAAAACAAAGCAACAGAGCCTAGGGCACTTCCACTTATGGTCCTATAGCTTAGGGAAATTAAAATCAAAAAGACACAGCCACCCCAAAGTTTCGGCCGGCTCTGTTTACAAGAACCTCGTTTACTGTACAAGTTCATATCACAGAAAGCGAAAAATGGATAAAGAAGTTGTGGTACTTACGTACAATGCAATATCACTCAGCAATGAAATCTATGTCATCAGGCCCGTAGCAGCATAATGAGTGGATTCAGGTACGATGATTCTAAGTGAAACAAATCACACAGAAAAAGAAACATCATAAGATATCACTACTACACGTAATGTATACTTGGCTACACAGGAACTGAATTACAAAACAGAACAGGGTCTCAAATGTAGAAAACCAACTTATGCTTGCTTAAGGGGAAAGGTGAGTTGCAGTGCGGCATAAAACCAGAGATTGAAATTAGCACAGATACCGTTCCATAAGCCAAATATGTAATAGACAAGAGCTACTCCTTGCTCAACGAAGTGGACTCAACACCCCATAATAAACGCCTAAGAATATACCTGACTAGTAAGAATCTTAAAACCTTTGGATTTATATGTCTCCAAAAGAGAATCAAGCGTGTGTACAGCGGCATAAATGCAGCAGTGATAGGACTGGTGAGGTTCAGTGAGCAAATGCAGGCCCTTTGAAGTCATATTGCATGGTACCCGTTCCATGGGTCTCAACTCTCCAGGTTTAAGGGATTCTTCCTTCAGCTAAAACATGCATGTGGAACCCAGAGTATGATCCACCGTGTGATCGGGAAACGTGTTTAAATGTGTCTCAGGTTTCGTCCCCTGGTACTCGGGTGCAACATTCCAGACGCTTTATTAACACTATCCACACTTGGAGAGTCAGTGCCTTTAACCTCCTGGTTGGCCCAGTTTGCAATTTCTGCGTAAGATGAACAGGAATAGGGAGAACCAATGAGAGACTAGGTGGAGGTGTCTGGACGGGCAAATTTAACTCTCATTTCCCACCAGGAAGAGGAATTAACCAAAGGCTCAGAGTGCCATACCAGAAGCACACTAGAGCCTGAAGCAATCCTGCGGTGTTGCAGCGAGCTCACAAGAAAGCAAGTTGAAGAAAGGAACTCAGGGGTACTGTAATTCAGAAACCTACAGAGTTATAAATGACAGCTATCATCCAAAAATATATTGAAGTAAGGCTGCCAAGAGGACTTGAAAGTGGGGCAGAATTGCAGGAAACCGATTTCAGGAGGTAGACTGGAATTGCATGTAAAGCATAGGAAAAGAGGCAGAACGTGCACAATGATGCACTTGGCCAAAAAGGACGTATGCGTTTTTTCCTGAATATATTCAGGAAAAAACGCATACGCCCTTTTTGGCCAACCAAGCAAGCTTGCAAAGGAAATCTGCACTACAATGAAGTCTCACTGCTCCCCGGTCAAAAGGTTATCTGAAAAAAGTGTAAAATCCAGAAAGGCAGGACAGGCCATGGAGAACTGGGAGCCTTGTTATGCTGATGGGCGGGATGTAAATTGCCAACAGCCACTCTGGAGAAGTGTATGGTTTTCCTGAAACATCCAAAAAACAAAGCAACAGGGCCTAGGACACTTCCACTTATGGTCCTATAGCTTAGGGAATTAAAATCAAAAAGACACAGCCACCCCAAAGCTTGGGACGGCTCTGTTTACAAGAACCTCGTTTACGGTACAAGTTCAATATCACAGAAAGCAAAAAATAGATAAAGAAGTTGTGGTACTTACGTACAATGCAATATCACTCAGCAATGAAATCTATGTCATCAGGCCCGTAGCAGCATAATGAGTGGATTCAGGTACGATGATTCTAAATGAAATAAGTCACACAGAAAAAGAAACATCATAAGATATCACTACTACACGGAATGTAAACTTGGCTACACAGGATCTGAATTACAAAACAGAACAGGGTGTCAAATGTAGAAAACCAACTTATGCTTGCTTAAGGGGAAAGGTGAGTTGGGGTGCTGCATAAAACCAGAGATTGAAATTAGCACAGATACCGTTCCATAAGCCAAATATGTAATAGACAAGAGCTACTCCTTGCTCAACGCACTGGACTCAACACCCCATATTAAACGCCTAAGAATATACCTGACTAGAAATAATCTTAAAACCTACGCATTTATATGTCTCCGAAAGAGAATCAAGCGTGTGTACAGCGGCATAAACGCAGCAGTGATAGGATTTGTGAGGTTCGGTGAGCAAATGCAGACCCTTTGAAGTCATACTGCATGGTACTCATTCCATGGGTCTCAACTCTCCAGGTTTAAGGGATTCTTCCTTCAGCTGAAACATGCATGTGGAACACAGAGTATGATGCACCGTGTGATCAGGAAACGTGTTCAAATGTGTCTCAGTTTTCGTCCCCTGGTACTCGGGTGCAACATTCAAGACGCTTTACTAACACTCTCCCCACTTGGAGAGTCAGTGTCTTTAAACTCCTGTTTGGCCCAGTTTGCAATATCTGCGGAAAATGTACAGGAATAGGGAGAACCAATGAGAAACTAGCTGGAGGTGTCTGGACGGGCAAATTTAACTCTCATTTCCCACCAGGAAGAGGAATTAACCAAAGGCTCAGCATGCCGTGCCAGAACCACACTAGGGCCTGAAGCAATCCTGCGGTGTTGCGGCCAGCTCACAAGAAAGCGAGTTGAAGAAAGGAGCTAAGGGGCACTGTAATTCACAAACCTGCAGAGTTATAAATGACAGCTATCGTCCAAAAATATATTGAAGTAAGGCTGCCAAGAGGACTTGAAAGTGGTGCAGAATTGCATGAAACCGATTTCAGGAGGTAGACTGGAATTGCATGTAAAGCATAGGAAAAGAGGCAGAACATCCACAACGATGCACTTGGCCAAAAAGGGCGTATGCGTTTTTTCCTGAATATATTCAGGAAAAAACGCATACGCCCTTTTTGGCCAACCAAGAAAGCTTGCAAAGGAAATCTGCACTACAATGAAGTCTCACTGCCGCCCAGTCAAAAGGGCCATGTGAAAAATGTGTAAAATCCAGAAAGGCAGGACAGGCCATGGAGAACTGGGAGCCTTGTTATGCTGATGGGTGGGATGTAAATTGCCAACAGCCACTCTGGAGAAATGTATGGTGTTTCCTGAAACATCTAAAAAACAAAGCAACAGAGCCTAGGGCACTTCCACTTATGGTCCTATAGCTTAGGGAAATTAAAATCAAAAAGACACAGCCACCCCAAAGTTTGGGAAGGCTCTGTTTACAAGAACCTCGTTTATGGTACAAGTTCAATATAACAGAAAGCAAAAAATGGATAAAGAAGTTGTGGTACTTACGTACAATGCAATATCACTCAGCAATGAAATCTATGTCATCAGGCCCGTAGCAGCATAATGAGTGGATGCAGGTATGATGAGTCTAAGTGAAATAAGTCACACAAAAAAAAGAAACATCATAAGATATCACTACTACACGGAATGTAAACTTGGCTACACAGGAACTGAATTACAAAACAGAACAGGGTCTCAAATGTAGAAAACCAACTTATGCTTGCTTAAGGGGAAAGGTGAGTTGGGGTGCTGCATGAAACCAGAGATTGAAATTAGCACAGATACCGTTCCATAAGCCAAATATGTAATAGACAAGAGCTACTCCTTGCTGAACGAAGTGGACTCAACACCCCATATTAAACGCCTAAGAATATACCTGACTAGAAATAATCTTAAAACCTACGGATTTATATGTCTCCGAAAGAGAATCAAGCGTGTGTACAGCGGCATAAACGCAGCAGTGATAGGATTGGTGAGGTTCGGTGAGCAAATGCAGACCCTTTGAAGTCATATTGCATGGTACCCATTCCATGGGTCTCAACTCTCCAGGTTTAAGGGATTCTTCCTTCAGCTAAAACATGCATGTGGAACCCAGAGTATGATCCACCGTGTGATCGGGAAACGTGTTCAAATGTGTCTCGTTTTCGTCCCCTGGTACTCGGGTGCAACATTCCAGATGCTTTACTAACACTCTCCCCACTTGGAGAGTCAGTGCCTTTAACCTCCTGTTTGGCCCAGTTTGCAATTTCTGTGGAAAATGAACAGGAATAGGGAGAACCAATGAGAGACTAGCTGGAGGCGTCTGGACGGGCAAATTTAACTCTCATTTCCCACCAGGAAGAGGAATTAACCAAAGGCTCAGCGTGCCATGCCGGAAACACACTAGGGCCAGAAGCAATCCTGCGGTGTTGCGGCCAGCTCACAAGAAAGCGAGTTGAAGAAAGGAGCTCAGGGGCACTGTAATTCACAAACCTGCAGTTATAAATGACAGCTATCGTCCAAAAATATATTGAAGGAAGGCTGCCAAGAGGACTTGAAATCGGGGCAGAATTGCAGGAAACCGATTTCAGGAGGTAGACTGGAATTGCATGTAAAGCATAGGAAAAGAGGCAGAACATCCACAACGATGCACTTGGCCAAAAAGTGCGTATGCGTTTTTTCCTGATTCAGGAAAAAACGCATACGCCCTTTTTGGCCAACCAAGAAAGCTTGCAAAGGAAATCTGCACTACAATGAAGTCTCACTGCAGCCCAGTCAAAAGGGCCATCTGAAAAATGTGTAAAATCCAGAAAGGCAGGACAGGCCATGGAGAACTGGGAGCCTTGTTATGCTGATGGGCGGGATGTAAATTGCCAACAGCCACTCTGGAGAAATGTATGGTGTTTCCTGAAACATCTAAAAAACAAAGCAACAGAGCCTAGGGCACTTCCACTTATGGTCCTATAGCTTAGGGAAATTAAAATCAAAAAGACACAGCCACCCCAAAGTTTGGGAAGGCTCTGTTTACAAGAACCTCGTTTATGGTACAAGTTCAATATCACAGAAAGCGAAAAATGGATAAAGAAGTTGTGGTACTTACGTACAATGCAATATCACTCAGCAATGAAATCTATGTCATCAGGCCCGTACCAGCATAATGAGTGGATTCAGGTACGATGATTCTAAGTGAAATAAGTCACACAGAAAAAGAAACACCATAAGATATCACTACTACACGGAAGGTAAACTTGGCTACACAAGAACTGAATTACAAAACAGAACAGGGTCTCAAATGTAGAAAACCAACTTATGCTTGCTTGAGGGGAAAGGTGAGTTGGGGTGCTGCATGAAACCAGAGATTGAAATTAGCACAGATACCGTTCCATAAGCCAAATATGTAATAGACAAGAGCTACTCCTTGCTCAACGAAGTGGACTCAACACCCCATATTAAACGCCTAAGAATATACCTGACTAGTAAGAATATTAAAACCTACCGATTTATATGTCTCCCAAAGAGAATCAAGCGTGTGTACGGCGGCATAAACGCAGCAGTGATAGGATTGGTGAGGTTCGGTGAGCAAATGCAGACCCTTTGAAGTCATACTGCATGGTACCCATTCCATGGGTCTCAACTCTCCAGGTTTAAGGGATTCTTCCTTCAGCTGAAATATGCATGTGGAACACAGAGTATGATCCACCATGTGATCGGGAAACGTGTTCAAATGTGTCTCAGTTTTCGTCCCCTGGTACTCGGGTGCAACATTCAAGACGCTTTACTAACACTCTCCCCACTTGGAGAGTCAGTGTCTTTAAACTCCTGTTTGGCCCAGTTTGCAATTTCTGCGGAAACTGTACAGGAATAGGGAGAACCAATGAGAGACTAGCTGGAGGTGTGTGGACGGGCAAATTTAACTCTCATTTCCCACCAGGAAGAGGAATTAACCAAAGGCTCAGCGTGCCGTGCCGGAACTACACTAGGGCCTGAAGCAATCCTGCGGTGTTGCGGCCAGCTCACAAGAAAGCGAGTTGAAGAAAGGAGCTCAGGGGCACTGTAATTCACAAACCTGCAGAGTTATTAATGACAGCTATCGTCCAAAAATATATTGAAGTAAGGCTGCCAAGAGGACTTGAAAGCGGGGCAGAATTGCAGGAAACCGATTTCAGGAGGTAGACGGGAATTGCATGTAAAGCATAGGAAAAGAGGCAGAACGTCCACAATGATGCACTTGGCCAAAAAGGGCGTATTCGTTTTTTCCTGAATATATTCAGGAAAAAACGCATACGCCCTTTTTGGCCAACCAAGCAAGCTTGCAAAGGAAATCTGCACTACAATGAAGTCTCACTGCAGCCCAGTCAAAAGGGCCATCTGAAAAAAGTGTAAAATCCAGAAAGGCAGGACAGGCCATGGAGAACTGGGAGCCTTGTTATGCTGGTGGGCGGGATGTAAATTGCCAACAGCCACTCTGGAGAAGTGTATGGTGTTTCCTGAAACATCTAAAAAACAAAGCAACAGAGCCTAGGGCACTTCCACTTATGGTCCTATAGCTTAGGGAAATTAAAATCAAAAAGACACAGTCACCCCAAAGTTTGGGACGGCTCTGTTTACAAGAACCTCGTTTACGGTACAAGTTCAATATCACAGAAAGCAAAAAATGGATAAAGAAGTTGTGGTACTTACGTACAATGCAATATCACTCAGCAATGAAATCTATGTCATCAGGCCCGTAGCAGCATAATGAGTGGATTCAGGTACGATGATTCTAAGTGAAATAAGTCACACAGAAAAAGAAACATCATAAGATATCACCAATACACGGAATGTAAACTTGGCTACAGAGGAACTGAATTACAAAACAGCACAGGGTCTCAAATGTAGAAAACCAACTTATGCTTGCTTAAGGGGAAAGGTGAGTTGCAGTGCGGCATAAAACTAGAGATTGAAATTAGCACAGATACCGTTCCATAAGCCAAATATGTAATAGACAAGAGCTACTCCTTGCTCAACGAAGTGGACTCAACACCCCATAATAAACGCCTAAGAATATACCTGACTAGTAAGAATCTTAAAACCTTTGGATTTATATGTCTCCAAAAGAGAATCAAGCGTGTGTACAGCGGCATAAACGCCGCAGTGATAGGATTGGTGAGGTTCAGTGAGCAAATGCAGGCCCTTTGAAGTCATATTGCATGGTACCCGTTCCATGGGTCTCAACTCTCCAGGTTTAAGGGATTCTTCCTTCAGCTAAAACATGCATGTGGAACCCAGAGTATGATCCACCGTGTGATCGGGAAACGTGTTCAAATGTGTCTCAGGTTTCGTCCCCTGGTACTCGGGTGCAACATTCCAGACGCTTTATTAACACTCTCCACACTTGGAGAGTCAGTGCCTTTAACCTCCTGGTTGGCCCAGTTTGCAATTTCTGCGTAAGATGAACAGGAATAGGGAGAACCAATGAGAGACTAGGTGGAGGTGTCTGGACGGGCAAATTTAACTCTCATTTCCCACCAGGAAGAGGAATTAACCAAAGGCTCAGAGTGCCATACCAGAAGCACACTAGAGCCTGAAGCAATCCTGCGGTGTTGCAGCGAGCTCACAAGAAAGCAAGTTGAAGAAAGGAACTCAGGGGTACTGTAATTCAGAAACCTACAGAGTTATAAATGACAGCTATCATCCAAAAATATATTGAAGTAAGGCTGCCAAGAGGACTTGAAAGTGGGGCAGAATTGCAGGAAACCGATTTCAGGAGGTAGACTGGAATTGCATGTAAAGCATAGGAAAAGAGGCAGAACGTGCACAATGATGCACTTGGCCAAAAAGGGCGTATGCTTTTTTTCCTGAATATATTCAGGAAAAAACGCATACGCCCTTTTTGGCCAACCAAGCAAGCTTGCAAAGGAAATCTGCACTACAATGAAGTCTCACTGCTCCCCGGTCAAAAGGCTATCTGAAAAAAGTGTAAAATCCAGAAAGGCAGGACAGGCCATGGAGAACTGGGAGCCTTGTTATGCTGATGGGCGGGATGTAAATTGCCAGCAGCCACTCTGGAGAAGTGTATGGTTTTCCTGAAACATCCAAAAAAACAAAGCAACAGAGCCTAGGGCACTTCCACTTATGGTCCTATAGCTTAGGGAATTAAAATCAAAAAGACACAGCCACCCCAAAGCTTGGGACGGCTCTGTTTACAAGAACCTCGTTTACGGTACAAGTTCAATATCACAGAAAACAAAAAATGGATAAAGAAGTTGTGGTACTTACGTACAATGCAATATCACTCAGCAATGAAATCTATGTCATCAGGCCCGTAGCAGCATAATGAGTGGATTCAGGTACGATGATTCTAAATGAAATAAGTCACACAGAAAAAGAAACATCATAAGATATCACTACTACACGGAATGTAAACTTGGCTACACAGGAACTGAATTACAAAACAGAACAGGGTGTCAAATGTAGAAAACCAACTTATGCTTGCTTAAGGGGAAAGGTGAGTTGGGGTGCTGCATAAAACCAGAGATTGAAATTAGCACAGATACCGTTCCATAAGCCAAATATGTAATAGACAAGAGCTACTCCTTTCTCAACGCAGTGGACTCAACACCCCATATTAAACGCCTAAGAATATACCTGACTAGAAATAATCTTAAAACCTACGCATTTATATGTCTCCGAAAGAGAATCAAGCGTGTGTACAGCGGCATAAACGCAGCAGTGATAGGATTTGTGAGGTTCGGTGAGCAAATGCAGACCCTTTGAAGTCATACTGCATGGTACCCATTCCATGGGTCTCAACTCTCCAGGTTTAAGGGATTCTTCCTTCAGCTGAAACATGCATGTGGAACCCAGAGTATGATCCACCGTGTGATCAGGAAACGTGTTCAAATGTGTCTCAGTTTTCGTCCCCTGGTACTCGGGTGCAACATTCAAGACGCTTTACTAACACTCTCCCCACTTGGAGAGTCAGTGTCTTTAAACTCCTGTTTGGCTCAGTTTGCAATATCTGCGGAAAATGTACAGGAATAGGGAGAACCAATGAGAAAGTAGCTGGAGGTGTCTGGACGGGCAAATTTAACTCTCATTTCCCACCAGGAAGAGGAATTAACCAAAGGCTCAGCATGCCGTGCCGGAACCACACTAGGGCCTGAAGCAATCCTGCGGTGTTGCGGCCAGCTCACAAGAAAGCGAGTTGAAGAAAGGAGCTCAGGGGCACTGTAATTCACAAACCTGCAGAGTTATAAATGACAGCTATCGTCCAAAAATATATTGAAGTAAGGCTGCCAAGAGGACTTGAAAGTGGTGCAGAATTGCATGAAACCGATTTCAGGAGGTAGACTGGAATTGCATGTAAAGCATAGGAAAAGAGGCAGAACATCCACAACGATGCACTTGGCCAAAAAGGGCGTATGCGTTTTTTCCTGAATATATTCAGGAAAAAACGCATACGCCCTTTTTGGCCAACCAAGCAAGCTTGCAAAGGAAATCTGCACTACAATGAAGTCTCACTGCCCCCCGGTCAAGAGGGCCATCTGAAAAAAGTGTAAAATCCAGAAAGGCAGGACAGGCCATGGAGAACTGGGAGCCTTGTTATGCTGGTGGGCGGGATGTAAATTGCCAACAGCCACTCTGGAGAAGTGTATGGTGTTTCCTGAAACATCTAAAAAACAAAGCAACAGAGCCTAGGGCACTTCCACTTATGGTCCTATAGCTTAGGGAAATTAAAATCAAAAAGACACAGCCACCCCAAAGTTTGGGACGGCTCTGTTTACAAGAACCTCGTTTACGGTACAAGTTCAATATCACAGAAAGCAAAAAATGGATAAAGAAGTTGTGGTACTTACGTACAATGCAATATCACTCAGCAATGAAATCTATGTCATCAGGCCCGTAGCAGCATAATGAGTGGATTCAGGTATGATGAGTCTAAGTGAAATAAGTCACACAGAAAAAGAAACATCATAAGATATCACTACTACACGGAATGTAAACTTGGCTACACAGGAACTGAATTACAAAACAGAACAGGGTCTCAAATGTAGAAAACCAACTTATGCTTGCTTAAGGGAAAGGTGAGTTGGGGTGCTGCATGAAACCAGAGATTGAAATTAGCACAGATACCGTTCCATAAGCCAAATATGCAATAGACAAGAGCTACTCCTTGCTGAACGAAGTGGACTCAACACCCCATATTAAACGCCTAAGAATATACCTGACTAGAAATAATCTTAAAACCTACGGATTTATATGTCTCCGAAAGAGAATCAAGCGTGTGTACAGCGGCATAAACGCAGCAGTGATAGGATTGGTGAGGTTCGGTGAGCAAATGCAGACCCTTTGAAGTCATATTGCATGGTACCCATTCCATGGGTCTCAACTCTCCAGGTTTAAGGGATTCTTCCTTCAGCTAAAACATGCATGTGGAACCCAGAGTATGATCCACCGTGTGATCGGGAAACGTGTTCAAATGTGTCTCGTTTTCGTCCCCTGGTACTCGGGTGCAACATTCCAGATGCTTTACTAACACTCTCCCCACTTGGAGAGTCAGTGCCTTTAACCTCCTGTATGGCCCAGTTTGCAATTTCTGCGGAAAATGTACAGGAATAGGGAGAACCAATGATAAACTAGCTGGAGGTGTCTGGACGGGCAAATTTAACTCTCATTTCCCACCAGGAAGAGGAATTAACCAAAGGCTCAGCGTGCCGTGCCGGATCCAAAATAGGGCCTGAAGCAATCCTGTGGTGTTGCGGCCAGCTCACAAAAAAGCGAGTTGAAGAAAGGAGCTCAGGGGCACTGTAATTCACAAACCTGCAGAGTTATAAATGACAGCTATCGTCCAAAAATATATTGAAGTAAGGCTGCCAAGAGGACTTGAAAGTGGTGCAGAATTGCACGAAACCGATTTCAGGAGGTAGACTGGAATTGCATGTAAAGCATAGGAAAAGAGGCAGAACATCCACAACGATGCACTTGGCCAAAAAGAGCGTATGCGTTTTTTCCTGATTCAGGAAAAAACGCATACGCCCTTTTTGGCCAACCAAGAAAGCTTGCAAAGGAAATCTGCACTACAATGAAGTCTCACTGCAGCCCAGTCAAAAGGGCCATCTGAAAAATGTGTAAAATCCAGAAAGGCAGGACAGGCCATGGAGAACTGGGAGCCTTGTTATGCTGATGGGCGGGATGTAAATTGCCAACAGCCACTCTGGAGAAATGTATGGTGTTTCCTGAAACATCTAAAAAACAAAGCAACAGAGCCTAGGGCACTTCCACTTATGGTCCTATAGCTTAGGGAAATTAAAATCAAAAAGACACAGCCACCCCAAAGTTTGGGAAGGCTCTGTTTACAAGAACCTCGTTTATGGTACAAGTTCAATATCACAGAAAGCGAAAAATGGATAAAGAAGTTGTGGTACTTACGTACAATGCAATATCACTCAGCAATGAAATCTATGTCATCAGGCCCGTACCAGCATAATGAGTGGATTCAGGTACGATGATTCTAAGTGAAATAAGTCACACAGAAAAAGAAACACCATAAGATATCACTACTACACGGAAGGTAAACTTGGCTACACAAGAACTGAATTACAAAACAGAACAGGGTCTCAAATGTAGAAAACCAACTTATGCTTGCTTGAGGGGAAAGGTGAGTTGGGGTGCTGCATGAAACCAGAGATTGAAATTAGCACAGATACCGTTCCATAAGCCAAATATGTAATAGACAAGAGCTACTCCTTGCTCAACGAAGTGGACTCAACACCCCATATTAAACGCCTAAGAATATACCTGACTAGTAAGAATATTAAAACCTACCGATTTATATGTCTCCCAAAGAGAATCAAGCGTGTGTACGGCGGCATAAACGCAGCAGTGATAGGATTGGTGAGGTTCGGTGAGCAAATGCAGACCCTTTGAAGTCATACTGCATGGTACCCATTCCATGGGTCTCAACTCTCCAGGTTTAAGGGATTCTTCCTTCAGCTGAAACATGCATGTGGAACACAGAGTATGATCCACCGTGTGATCGGGAAACGTGTTCAAATGTGTCTCAGTTTTCGTCCCCTGGTACTCGGGTGCAACATTCAAGACGCTTTACTAACACTCTCCCCACTTGGAGAGTCAGTGTCTTTAAACTCCTGTTTGGCCCAGTTTGCAATTTCTGCGGAAACTGTACAGGAATAGGGAGAACCAATGAGAGACTAGCTGGAGGTGTGTGGACGGGCAAATTTAACTCTCATTTCCCACCAGGAAGAGGAATTAACCAAAGGCTCAGCGTGCCGTGCCGGAACTACACTAGGGCCTGAAGCAATCCTGCGGTGTTGCGGCCAGCTCACAAGAAAGCGAGTTGAAGAAAGGAGCTCAGGGGCACTGTAATTCACAAACCTGCAGAGTTATAAATGACAGCTATCGTCCAAAAATATATTGAAGTAAGGCTGCCAAGAGGACTTGAAAGCGGGGCAGAATTGCAGGAAACCGATTTCAGGAGGTAGACGGGAATTGCATGTAAAGCATAGGAAAAGAGGCAGAACGTCCACAATGATGCACTTGGCCAAAAAGGGCGTATGCGTTTTTTCCTGAATATATTCAGGAAAAAACGCATACGCCCTTTTTGGCCAACCAAGCAAGCTTGCAAAGGAAATCTGCACTACAATGAAGTCTCACTGCCCCCCGGTCAAGAGGGCCATCTGAAAAAAGTGTAAAATCCAGAAAGGCAGGACAGGCCATGGAGAACTGGGAGCCTTGTTATGCTGGTGGGCGGGATGTAAATTGCCAACAGCCACTCTGGAGAAGTGTATGGTGTTTCCTGAAACATCTAAAAAACAAAGCAACAGAGCCTAGGGCACTTCCACTTATGGTCCTATAGCTTAGGGAAATTAAAATCAAAAAGACACAGCCACCCCAAAGTTTGGGACGGCTCTGTTTACAAGAACCTCGTTTACGGTACAAGTTCAATATCACAGAAAGCAAAAAATGGATAAAGAAGTTGTGGTACTTACGTACAATGCAATATCACTCAGCAATGAAATCTATGTCATCAGGCCCGTAGCAGCATAATGAGTGGATGCAGGTATGATGAGTCTAAGTGAAATAAGTCACACAGAAAAAGAAACATCATAAGATATCACTACTACACGGAATGTAAACTTGGCTACACAGGAACTGAATTACAAAACAGAACAGGGTCTCAAATGTAGAAAACCAACTTATGCTTGCTTAAGGGAAAGGTGAGTTGGGGTGCTGCATGAAACCAGAGATTGAAATTAGCACAGATACCGTTCCATAAGCCAAATATGCAATAGACAAGAGCTACTCCTTGCTGAACGAAGTGGACTCAACACCCCATATTAAACGCCTAAGAATATACCTGACTAGAAATAATCTTAAAACCTACGGATTTATATGTCTCCGAAAGAGAATCAAGCGTGTGTACGGCGGCATAAACGCAGCAGTGATAGGATTGGTGAGGTTCGGTGAGCAAATGCAGACCCTTTGAAGTCATATTGCATGGTACCCATTCCATGGGTCTCAACTCTCCAGGTTTAAGGGATTCTTCCTTCAGCTAAAACATGCATGTGGAACCCAGAGTATGATCCACCGTGTGATCGGGAAACGTGTTCAAATGTGTCTCGTTTTCGTCCCCTGGTACTCGGGTGCAACATTCCAGATGCTTTACTAACACTCTCCCCACTTGGAGAGTCAGTGCCTTTAACCTCCTGTATGGCCCAGTTTGCAATTTCTGCGGAAAATGTACAGGAATAGGGAGAACCAATGAGAGACTAGCTGGAGGTGTCTGGACGGGCAAATTTAACTCTCATTTCCCACCAGGAAGAGGAATTAACCAAAGGCTCAGCGTGCCGTGCCGGAACCACACTAGGGCCTGAAGCACTCCTGCAGTGTTGCGGCCAGCTCACAAGAAAGCGAGTTGAAGAAAGGAGCTCAGGGGCACTGTAATTCACAAACCTGCAGAGTTATAAATGACAGCTATCGTCCACAAATATATTGAAGTAAGGCTGCCAAGAGGACTTGAAAGCGGGGCAGAATTGCAGGAAACCGATTTCAGGAGGTAGACGGGAATTGCATGTAAAGCATAGGAAAAGAGGCAGAACGTCCACAATGATGCACTTGGCCGAAAAGGGCGTATGCGTTTTTTCCTGAATATATTCAGGAAAAAACGCATACGCCCTTTTTGGCCAACCAAGCAAGCTTGCAAAGGAAATCTGCACTACAATGAAGTCTCACTGCCCCCCGGTCAAAAGGGTCATCTGAAAAAAGTGTAAAATCCAGAAAGGCAAGACAGGCCATGGAGAACTGGGAGCCTTGTTATGCTGATGGGCGGGATGTAAATTGCCAACAGCCACTCTGGAGAAGTGTATGGTGTTTCCTGAAACATCTAAAAAACAAAGCAACAGAGCCTAGGGCACTTCCACTTATGGTCCTATAGCTCAGGGAAATTAAAATCAAAAAGACACAGCCACCCCAAAGTTTGGGAAGGCTCTGTTTACAAGAACCTCGTTTATGGTACAAGTTCAATATCACAGAAAGCGAAAAATGGATAAAGAAGTTGTGGTACTTACGTACAATGCAATATCACTCAGCAATGAAATCTATGTCATCAGGCCCGTACCAGCATAATGAGTGGATTCAGGTACGACGATTCTAAGTGAAATAAGTCACACAGAAAAAGAAACACCATAAGATATCACTACTACACGGAAGGTAAACTTGGCTACACAAGAACTGAATTACAAAACAGAACAGGGTCTCAAATGTAGAAAACCAACTTATGCTTGCTTGAGGGGAAAGGTGAGTTGGGGTGCTGCATGAAACCAGAGACTGAAATTAGCACAGATACCGTTCCATAAGCCAAATATGTAATAGACAAGAGCTACTCCTTGCTCAACGAAGTGGACTCAACACCCCATATTAAACGCCTAAGAATATACCTGACTAGTAAGAATATTAAAACCTACCGATTTATATGTCTCCGAAAGAGAATCAAGCGTGTGTACAGCAGCATAAACGCAGCAGTGATAGGATTGGTGAGGTTCGGTGAGCAAATGCAGACCCTTTGAAGTCATATTGCATGGTACCCATTCCATGGGTCTCAACTCTCCAGGTTTAAGGGATTCTTCCTTCAGCTAAAACATGCATGTGGAACCCAGATTATGATCCACCGTGTGATCGGGAAACGTGTTCAAATGTGTCTCGTTTTCGTCCCTGGTACTCGGGTGCAACATTCCAGATGCTTTACTAACATTCTCCCCACTTGGAGAGTCAGTGCCTTTAACGTCCTGTTTGGCCCAGTTTGCAATTTCTGTGGAAAATGAACAGGAATAGGGAGAACGAAAGAGAGACTAGCTGGAGGTGTCTGGACGGGCAAATTTAACTCTCATTTCCCACCAGGAAGAGGAATTAACCAAAGGCTCAGCGTGCCGTGCCGGAACTACACTAGGGCCTGAAGCAATCCTGTGGTGTTGCGGCCAGCTCACAAGAAAGCGAGTTGAAGAAAGGAGCTCAGGGGCACTGTAATTCACAAACCTGCAGAGTTATAAATGACAGCTATCGTCCAAAAATATATTGAAGTAAGGCTGCCAAGAGGACTTGAAAGCGGGGCAGAATTGCAGGAAATTGATTTCAGGAGGTACACTGGAATTGCATGTAAAGCATAGGAAAAGAGGCAGAACGTCCACAATGATGCACTTGGGCAAAAACGGCGTATGCGTTTTTTCCTGAATATATTCAGGAAAAAACGCATACGCCCTTTTTGGCCAACCAAGAAAGCTTGTAAAGGAAATCTGCACTACAATGAAGTCTCACTGCCCCCCGGTCAAAAGGGCCATCTGAAAAAAGTGTAAAATCCAGAAAGGCAGGACAGGCAATGGAGAACTGGGAGCCTTTTTATGCTGGTGGGCGGGATGTAAATTGCCAACAGCCACTCTGGAGAAGTGTATGGTGTTTCCTGAAACATCTAAAAAACAAAGCAACAGAGCCTAGGGCACTTCCACTTATGGTCCTATAGCTTAGGGAAATTAAAATCAAAAAGACACAGCCACCCCAAAGTTTGGGACGGCTCTGTTTACAAGAACCTCGTTTATGGTACAAGTTCAATATCACAGAAAGCAAAAAATGGATAAAGAAGTTGTGGTACTTACGTACAATGCAATATCACTCAGCAATGAAATCTATGTCATCAGGCACATAGCAGCATAATGAGTGGATGCAGGTATGATGAGTCTAAGTGAAATAAGTCACACAGAAAAAGAAACATCATAAGATATCACTACTACACGGAATGTAAACTTGGCTACACAGGAACTGAATTACAAAACAGAACAGGGTGTCAAATGTAGAAAACCAACTTATGCTTGCTTAAGGGGAAAGGTGAGTTGGGGTGCTGCATGAAACCAGAGATTGAAATTAACACTGATACCGTTCCATAAGCCAAATATGTAATAGACAAGAGCTACTCCTTGCTCAACGAAGTGGACTCAACACCCCATATTAAACGCTTAAGAATACACCTGACTAGAAATAATCTTAAAAACTACGGATTTATATGTCTCCGAAAGAGAATCAAGCGTGTGTACAGCGGCATAAACGCAGCAGTGATAGGATTGGTGAGGTTCGGTGAGCAAATGCAGACCCTTTGAAGTCATATTGCATGGTACCCATTCCATGGGTCTCAACTCTCCAAGTTTAAGGGATTCTTCCTTCAGCTAAAACATGCATGTGGAACACAGAGTATGATCCACCGTGTGATCAGGAAACGTGTTCAAATGTGTCTCAGTTTTCGTCCCCTGGTACTCGGGTGCAACACTCCAGACGCTTTACTAACACTCTCCCCACTTGGATAGTCAGTGCCTTTAACCTCCTGTATGGCCCAGTTTGCAATTTCTGCGGAAAATGTACAGGAATAGGGAGAACCAATGAGAAACTAGCTGGAGGTGTCTGGACGGGCAAATTTAACTCTCATTTCCCACCAGGAAGAGGAATTAACCAAAGGCTCAGCATGCCGTGCCGGAACTACACTAGGGCCTGAAGCAATCCTGCGGTTTTGCGGCCAGCTCACAAGAAAACGAGTTGAAGAAACGAGCTCAGGGGCACTGTAATTCACAAACCTGCAGAGTTATAAATGACAGCTATCGTCCAAAAATATATTGAAGTAAGGCTGCCAAGAGGACTTGAAAGCGGGGCAGAATTGCAGGAAATCGATTTCAGGAGGTACACTGGAATTGCATGTAAAGCATAGGAAAAGAGGCAGAACGTCCACAATGATGCACTTGGCCAAAAAGGGCGTATGCGTTCTTTCCTGAATATATTCAGGAAAAAACGCATACGCCCTTTTTGGCCAAACAAGCAAGCTTGCAAAGGAAATCTGCACTACAATGAAGTCTCACTGCCCCCCGGTCAAAAGGGCCATCTGAAAAAAGTGTAAAATCCAGAAAGGCAGGACAGGCCATGGAGAACTGGGAGCCTTGTTATGCTGATGGGCGGGATGTAAATTGCCAACAGCCACTCTGGAGAAGTGTATGGTGTTTCCTGAAACATCTAAAAAACTAAGCAACAGAGCCTAGGGCACTTCCACTTATGGTCCTATAGCTTAGGGAAATTAAAATCAAAAAGACACAGCCACCCCAAAGTTTGGGACGGCTCTGTTTACAAGAACCTCGTTTACGGTACAAGTTTAATATCACAGAAAGCGAAAAATGGATAAAGAAGTTGTGGTACTTACGTTCAATGCAATATCACTCAGCAATGAAATCTATGTCATCAGGCCCGAAGTAGCATAATGAGTGGATTCAGGTATGATGATTCTAAGTGAAATAAGTCACACAGAAAAAGAAACACCATAAGATATCACTGCTACATGGAATGTAAACTTGGCTACACAGGAACTGAATTACAAAACAGAACAGGGTCTCAAATGTAGAAAACCAACTTATGCTTGCTTGAGGGGAAAGGTGAGTTGGGATGCTGCATGAAACCAGAGATTGAAATTAGCACAGATACCGTTCCATAAGCCAAATATGTAATAGACAAGAGCTACTCCTTGCTCAACGAAGTGGACTCAACACCCCATATTAAACGCCTAAGAATATACCTGACTAGTAAGAATATTAAAACCTACGGATTTATATGTCTCCGAAAGAGAATCAAGCGTGTGTACCGCAGCATAAACGCAGCAGTGATAGGATTGGTGAGGTTCGGTGAGCAAATGCAGACCCTTTGAAGTCATATTGCATGGTACCCATTCCATGGGTCTCAACTCTCCAAGTTTAAGGGATTCTTCCTTCAGCTAAAACATGCATGTGGAACACAGAGTATGATCCACCATGTGATCAGGAAACGTGTTCAAATGTGTCTCAGTTTTCGTCCCCTGGTACTCGGGTGCAACACTCCAGACGCTTTACTAACACTCTCTCCACTTGGAGAGTCAGTGCCTTTAACCTCCTGTATGGCCCAGTTTGCAATTTCTGCGGAAAATGTACAGGAATAGGGAGAACCAATGATAAACTAGCTGGAGGTGTCTGGACGGGCAAATTTAACTCTCATTTCCCACCAGGAAGAGGAATTAAAAAAAGGTTCAGCGTGCCGTGCCGTATCCACACTAGGGCCTGAAGCAATCCTGCGGTGTTGCGGCCAGCTCACAAAAAAGCGAGTTGAAGAAAGGAGCTCAGGGGCACTGTAATTCACAAACCTGCAGAGTTATAAATGACAGCTATCGTCCAAAAATATATTGAAGTAAGGCTGCCAAGAGGACTTGAAAGTGGTGCAGAATTGCAGGAAACCGATTTCAGGAGGTAGACTGGAATTGCATGTAAAGCATAGGAAAAGAGGCAGAACGTCCACAACGATGCACTTGGCCAAAAAGGGCGTATGCGTTTTTTCCTGAATATATTCAGGAAAAAACGCATACGCCCTTTTTGGCCAACCAAGCAAGCTTGCAAAGGAAATCGGCACTACAATGAAGTCTCACTGCCGCACAGTCAAAAGGGCCATCTGAAAAATGTGTAAAATCCAGAAAGGCAGGACAGGCCATGGAGAACTGGGAGCCTTGTTATGCTGATGGGCGGGATGTAAATTGCCAACAGCCACTCTGGAGAAGTGTATGGTGTTTCCTGAAACATCTAAAAAACAAAGCAACAGAGCCTAGGGCACTTCCACTTATGGTCCTATAGCTTAGGGAAATTAAAATCAAAAAGACACAGCCACCCCAAAGTTTGGGACGGCTCTGTTTACAAGAACCTCATTTATGGTACAAGTTCAATATCACAGAAAGCGAAAAATGGATAAAGAAGTTGTGGTACTTACGTACAATGCAATATCACTCAGCAATGAAATCTATGTCATCAGGCCCGTAGCAGCATAATGAGTGGATTCAGGTACGATGATTCTAAGTGAAATAAGTCACACAGAAAAAGAAACATCATAAGATATCACCAATACACGGAATGTAAACTTGGCTACACAGGAACTGAATTACAAAACAGAACAGGGTCTCAAATGTAGAAAACCAACTTATGCTTGCTTAAGGGGAAAGGTGAGTTGGGGTGCTGCATGAAACCAGAGATTGAAATTAGCACAGATACCGTTCCATAAGCCAAATATGCAATAGACAAGAGCTACTCCTTGCTGAACGAAGTGGACTCAACACCCCATATTAAACGCCTAAGAATATACCTGACTAGAAATAATCTTAAAACCTACGGATTTATATGTCTCCGAAAGAGAATCAACCATGTGTACAGCGGCATAAACGCAGCAGTGATAGGATTGGTGAGGTTCGGTGAGCAAATGCAGACCCTTTGAAGTCATATTGCATGGTACCCATTCCATGGGTCTCAACTCTCCAGGTTTAAGGGATTCTTCCTTCAGCTAAAACATGCATGTGGAACCCAGAGTATGATCCACCGTGTGATCGGGAAACGTGTTCAAATGTGTCTCGTTTTCGTCCCCTGGTACTCGGGTGCAACATTCCAGATGCTTTACTAACACTCTCCCCACTTGGAGAGTCAGTGCCTTTAACCTCCTGTTTGGCCCAGTTTGTAATTTCTGTGGAAAATGAACAGGAATAGGGAGAACCAATGAGAAACTAGCTGGAGGTGTCTGGACGGGCAAATTTAACTCTCATTTCCCACCAGAAAGAGGAATTAACCAAAGGCTCAGCATGCCGTGCCGGAACCACACTAGGGCCTGAAGCAATCCTGCGGTGTTGCGGCCAGCTCACAAGAAAGCGAGTTGAAGAAAGGAGCTCAGGGGCACTGTAATTCACAAACCTGCAGAGTTATAAATGACAGCTATCGTCCAAAAATATATTGAAGTAAGGCTGCCAAGAGGACTTGAAAGCGGGGCAGAATTCCAGGAAACCGATTTCAGGAGGTAGACGGGAATTGCATGTAAAGCATAGGAAAAGAGGCAGAACGTCCACAATGATGCACTTGGCCAAAAAGGGCGTATGCGTTTTTTCCTGAATATATTTCCTGAATATATTTCCTGAATATATTCAGGAAAAAACGCATACGCCCTTTTTGGCCAACCAAGCAAGCTTGCAAAGGAAATCTGCACTACAATGAAGTCTCGCTGCCCCCCGGTCAAAAGGGCCATATGAAAAAAGTGTAAAATCCAGAAAGGCAGGACAGGCCATGAAGAACTGGGAGCCTTGTTATGCTGATGGGCGGGATGTAAATTGCCAACAGCCACTCTGGAGAAGTGTATGGTGTTTCCTGTAACATCTAAAAAACTAAGCAACAGAGCCTAGGGCACTTCCACTTATGGTCCTATAGCTTAGGGCAATTAAAATCAAAGAGACACAGCCACCCCAATGTTTGGGACGGCTCTGTTTACAAGAATCTTGTTTACGGTACAAGTTCAATATCACAAAAGCGAAAAATGGATAAAGAAGTTGTTGTACTTACGTACAATGCAATATCACTCAGCAATGAAATCTATGTCATCAGGCCTGTAGCAGCATAATGAGTGGATTCAGGTACGATGATTCTAAGTGAAATAAGTCACACAGAAAAAGAAACATCATAAGATATCACTACTACACGGAATGTAAACTTGGCTACACAGGATCTGAATTACAAAACAGAACAGGGTCTCAAATGTAGAAAACCAACTTATGCTTGCTTAAGGGGAAAGGTGAGTTGGGGTGCTGCATGAAACCAGAGATTAAAATTAGCACAGATACCGTTCCATAAGCCAAATATGTAATAGACAAGAGCTACTCCTTGCTCAACGAAGTGTACTCAACACCCCATATTAAACGCCTAACAATATACCTGACTAGAAATAATCTAAAAACCTACCGATTTATATGTCTCCGAAAGAGAATCAAGCGTGTGTACAGCGACATAAACGCAGCAGTGATAGGATTGGTGAGGTTCGGTGAGCAAATGCAGACCCTCTGAAGTCATATTGCATGGTACCCATTCCATGGGTCTCAACTCTCCAGGTTTAAGGGATTCTTCCTTCAGCTAAAACATGCATGTGGAACACAGAGTATGATCCACCGTGTGATCAGGAAACGTGTTCAAATGTGTCTCAGTTTTCGTCCCCTGGTACTCGGGTGCAACACTCCAGACGCTTTACTAACACTCTCCCCACTTGGAGAGTCAGTGCCTTTAACCTCCTGTATGGCCCAGTTTGCAATTTCTGCAGAAAATGTACAGGAATAGGGAGAACCAATGAGAAACTAGCTGGAGGTGTCTGGACGGGCAAATTTAACTCTCATTTCCCACCAGAAAGAGGAATTAACCAAAGGCTCAGCATGCCGTGCCAGAACCACACTAGGGCCTGAAGCAATCCTGCGGTGTTGCGGCCAGCTCACAAGAAAGCGAGTTGAAGAAAGGAGCTCAGGGGCACTGTAATTCACAAACCTGCAGAGTTATAAATGACAGCTATCGTCCAAAAATATATTGAAGTAAGGCTGCCAAGAGGACTTGAAAGCGGGGCAGAATTCCAGGAAACCGATTTCAGGAGGTAGACGGGAATTGCATGTAAAGCATAGGAAAAGAGGCAGAACGTCCACAATGATGCACTTGGCCAAAAAGGGCGTATGCGTTCTTTCCTGAATATATTCAGGAAAAAACGCATACGCCCTTTTTGGCCAACCAAGCAGGCTTGCAAAGGAAATCTACACTACAATGAAGTCTCACTGCCCCCCGGTCAAAAGGGCCATCTGAAAAAAGTGTAAAATCCAGAAAGGCAGGACAGGCCATGGAGAACTGGGAGCCTTGTTATGCTGATGGGCGGGATGTAAATTGCCAACAGCCACTCTGGAGAAGTGTATGGTGTTTCCTGAAACATCTAAAAAACAAAGCAACAGAGCCTAGGGCACTTCCACTTATGGTCCTATAGCTTAGGGAAATTAAAATCAAAAAGACACAGTCACCCCAAAGTTTGGGACGGCTCTGTTTACAAGAACCTAGTTTACGGTACAAGTTCAACATCACAGAAAGCGAAAAATGGATAAAGAAGTTGTGGTACTTACGTACAATGCAATATCACTCAGCAATGAAATCTATGTCATCAGGCCCGTAGCAGCATAATGAGTGGATTCATGTATGATGATTCTAAGTGAAATAAGTCACACAGAAAAAGAAACACCATAAGATATCACTACTACACGGAATGTAAACTTGGCTACACAGGAACTGAATTACAAAACAGAACAGGGTCTCAAATGTAGAAAACCAACTTATGCTTGCTTGAGGGGAAAGGTGAGTTGGGATGCTGCATGAAACCAGAGATTGAAATTAGCACAGATACCGTTCCATAAGCCAAATATGTAATAGACAAGAGCTACTCCTTGCTCAACGAAGTGGACTCAACACCCCATATTAAACGCCTAAGAATATACCTGACTAGTAAGAATATTAAAACCTACGGATTTATATGTCTCCGAAAGAGAATCAAGCATGTGTACAGCAGCATAAACGCAGCAGTGATAGGATTGGTGAGGTTCGGTGAGCAAATGCAGACCCTTTGAAGTCATATTGCATGGTACCCATTCCATGGGTCTCAACTCTCCAAGTTTAAGGGATTCTTCCTTCAGCTAAAACATGCATGTGGAACACAGAGTATGATCCACCATGTGATCAGGAAACGTGTTCAAATGTGTCTCAGTTTTCGTCCCCTGGTACTCGGGTGCAACACTCCAGACGCTTTACTAACACTCTCTCCACTTGGAGAGTCAGTGCCTTTAACCTCCTGTATGGCCCAGTTTGCAATTTCTGCGGAAAATGTACAGGAATAGGGAGAACCAATGATAAACTAGCTGGAGGTGTCTGGACGGGCAAATTTAACTCTCATTTCCCACCAGGAAGAGGAATTAACCAAAGGTTCAGCGTGCCGTGCCGGATCCACACTAGGGCCTGAAGCAATCCTGCGGTGTTGCGGCCAGCTCACAAAAAAGCGAGTTGAAGAAAGGAGCTCAGGGGCACTGTAATTCACAAACCTGCAGAGTTATAAATGACAGCTATCGTCCAAAAATATATTGAAGTAAGGCTGCCAAGAGGACTTGAAAGTGGTGCAGAATTGCAGGAAACCGATTTCAGGAGGTAGACTGGAATTGCATGTAAAGCATAGGAAAAGAGGCAGAACGTCCACAACGATGCACTTGGCCAAAAAGGGCGTATGCGTTTTTTCCTGAATATATTCAGGAAAAAACGCATACGCCCTTTTTGGCCAACCAAGCAAGCTTGCAAAGGAAATCGGCACTACAATGAAGTCTCACTGCCGCCCAGTCAAAAGGGCCATCTGAAAAATGTGTAAAATCCAGAAAGGCAGGACAGGCCATGGAGAACTGGGAGCCTTGTTATGCTGATGGGCGGGATGTAAATTGCCAACAGCCACTCTGGAGAAGTGTATGGTGTTTCCTGAAACATCTAAAAAACAAAGCAACAGAGCCTAGGGCACTTCCACTTATGGTCCTATAGCTTAGGGAAATTAAAATCAAAAAGACACAGCCACCCCAAAGTTTGGGACGGCTCTGTTTACAAGAACCTCGTTTATGGTACAAGTTCAATATCACAGAAAGCGAAAAATGGATAAAGAAGTTGTGGTACTTACGTACAATGCAATATCACTCAGCAAAGAAATCTATGTCATCAGGCCCGTAGCAGCATAATGAGTGGATTCAGGTACGATGATTCTAAGTGAAATAAGTCACACAGAAAAAGAAACATCATAAGATATCACCAATACACGGAATGTAAACTTGGCTACACAGGAACTGAATTACAAAACAGAACAGGGTCTCAAATGTAGAAAACCAACTTATGCTTGCTTAAGGGGAAAGGTGAGTTGGGGTGCTGCATGAAACCAGAGATTGAAATTAGCACAGATACCGTTCCATAAGCCAAATATGCAATAGACAAGAGCTACTCCTTGCTGAACGAAGTGGACTCAACACCCCATATTAAACGCCTAAGAATATACCTGACTAGAAATAATCTTAAAACCTACGGATTTATATGTCTACGAAAGAGAATCAAGCGTGTGTACAGCGGCATAAACGCAGCAGTGATAGGATTGGTGAGGTTCGGTGAGCAAATGCAGACCCTTTGAAGTCATATTGCATGGTACCCATTCCATGGGTCTCAACTCTCCAGGTTTAAGGGATTCTTCCTTCAGCTAAAACATGCATGTGGAACCCAGAGTATGATCCACCGTGTGATCGGGAAACGTGTTCAAATGTGTCTCGTTTTCGTCCTCTGGTACTCGGGTGCAACATTCCAGATGCTTTACTAACACTCTCCCCACTTGGAGAGTCAGTGCCTTTAACCTCCTGTTTGGCCCAGTTTGTAATTTCTGTGGAAAATGAACAGGAATAGGGAGAACGAAAGAGGGACTAGCTGGAGGTGTCTGGACGGGCAAATTTAACTCTCATTTCCCACCAGGAAGAGGAATTAACCAAAGGCTCAGCATGCCGTGCCGGAACTACACTAGGGCCTGAAGCAATCCTGCGGTGTTGCGGCCAGCTCACAAGAAAGCGAGTTGAAGAAAGGAGCTCAGGGGCACTGTAATTCACAAACCTGCAGAGTTATAAATGACAGCTATCGTCCAAAAATATATTGAAGTAAGGCTGCCAAGAGGACTTGAAAGCGGGGCAGAATTGCAGGAAATCGATTTCAGGAGGTACACTGGAATTGCATGTAAAGCATAGGAAAAGAGGCAGAACGTCCACAATGATGCACTTGGCCAAAAAGGGCGTATGCGTTTTTTCCTGAATATATTCAGGAAAAAACGCATACGCCCTTTTTGGCCAACCAAGCAAGCTTGCAAAGGATATCTGCACTACAATGAAGTATCACTGCCCCCCGGTCAAAAGGGCCATCTGAAAAAAGTATAAAATCCAGAAAGGCAGGACAGGCCATGGAGAACTGGGAGCCTTGTTATGCTGATGGGCGGGATGTAAATTGCCAACAGCCACTCTGGAGAAGTGTATGGTGTTTCCTGAAACATCTAAAAAACAAAGCAACAGAGCCTAGGGCACTTCCACTTATGGTCCTATAGCTTAGGGAAATTAAAATCAAAAAGACACAGCCACCCCAAAGTTTGGGACGGCTCTGTTTACAAGAACCTCGTTTACGGTACAAGTTCAATATCACAGAAAGCGAAAAATGGATAAAGAAGTTGTGGTACTTACGTACAATGCAATATCACTCAGCAATGAAATCTATGTCATCAGGCCCGTAGCAGCATAATGAGTGGATTCAGGTACGATGATTCTAAGTGAAATAAGTCACACAGAAAAAGAAACATCATAAGATATCACCAATACACGGAATGTAAACTTGGCTACACAGGAACTGAATTACAAAACAGAACAGGGTCTCAAATGTAGAAAACCAACTTATGCTTGCTTAAGGGGAAAGGTGAGTTGGGGTGCTGCATGAAACCAGAGATTGAAATTAGCACAGATACCGTTCCATAAGCCAAATATGCAATAGACAAGAGCTACTCCTTGCTGAACGAAGTGGACTCAACACCCCATATTAAACGCCTAAGAATATACCTGACTAGAAATAATCTTAAAACCTACGGATTTATATGTCTACGAAAGAGAATCAAGCGTGTGTACAGCGGCATAAACGCAGCAGTGATAGGATTGGTGAGGTTCGGTGAGCAAATGCAGACCCTTTGAAGTCATATTGCATGGTACCCATTCCATGGGTCTCAACTCTCCAGGTTTAAGGGATTCTTCCTTCAGCTAAAACATGCATGTGGAACCCAGAGTATGATCCACCGTGTGATCGGGAAACGTGTTCAAATGGGTCTCATTTTCGTCCTCTGGTACTCGGGTGCAACATTCCAGATGCTTTACTAACACTCTCCCCACTTGGAGAGTCAGTGCCTTTAACCTCCTGTTTGGCCCAGTTTGTAATTTCTGTGGAAAATGAACAGGAATAGGGAGAACGAAAGAGAGACTAGCTGGAGGTGTCTGGACGGGCAAATTTAACTCTCATTTCCCACCAGGAAGAGGAATTAACCAAAGGCTCAGCGTGCCGTGCCGGAACCACACTAGGGCCTGAAGCACTCCTGCAGTGTTGCGGCCAGCTCACAAGAAAGCGAGTTGAAGAAAGGAGCTCAGGGGCACTGTAATTCACAAACCTGCAGAGTTATAAATGACAGCTATCGTCCACAAATATATTGAAGTAAGGCTGCCAAGAGGACTTGAAAGCGGGGCAGAATTGCAGGAAACCGATTTCAGGAGGTAGACGGGAATTGCATGTAAAGCATAGGAAAAGAGGCAGAACGTCCACAATGATGCACTTGGCCGAAAAGGGCGTATGCGTTTTTTCCTGAATATATTCAGGAAAAAACGCATACGCCCTTTTTGGCCAACCAAGCAAGCTTGCAAAGGAAATCTGCACTACAATGAAGTCTCACTGCCCCCCGGTCAAAAGGGCCATCTGAAAAAAGTGTAAAATCCAGAAAGGCAGGACAGGCCTTGCAGAACTGGGAGCCTTGTTATGCTGATGGGCGGGATGTAAATTGCCAACAGCCACTCTGGAGAAGTGTATGGTGTTTCCTGAAACATCTAAAAAACAAAGCAACAGAGCCTAGGGCACTTCCACTTATGGTCCTATAGCTCAGGGAAATTAAAATCAAAAAGACACAGCCACCCCAAAGTTTGGGAAGGCTCTGTTTACAAGAACCTCGTTTATGGTACAAGTTCAATATCACAGAAAGCGAAAAATGGATAAAGAAGTTGTGGTACTTACGTACAATGCAATATCACTCAGCAATGAAATCTATGTCATCAGGCCCGTACCAGCATAATGAGTGGATTCAGGTACGACGATTCTAAGTGAAATAAGTCACACAGAAAAAGAAACACCATAAGATATCACTACTACACGGAAGGTAAACTTGGCTACACAAGAACTGAATTACAAAACAGAACAGGGTCTCAAATGTAGAAAACCAACTTATGCTTGCTTGAGGGGAAAGGTGAGTTGGGGTGCTGCATGAAACCAGAGACTGAAATTAGCACAGATACCGTTCCATAAGCCAAATATGTAATAGACAAGAGCTACTCCTTGCTCAACGAAGTGGACTCAACACCCCATATTAAACGCCTAAGAATATACCTGACTAGTAAGAATATTAAAACCTACCGATTTATATGTCTCCGAAAGAGAATCAAGCGTGTGTACGGCAGCATAAACGCAGCAGTGATAGGATTGGTGAGGTTCGGTGAGCAAATGCAGACCCTTTGAAGTCATATTGCATGGTACCCATTCCATGGGTCTCAACTCTCCAGGTTTAAGGGATTCTTCCTTCAGCTAAAACATGCATGTGGAACCCAGATTATGATCCACCGTGTGATCGGGAAACGTGTTCAAATGTGTCTCGTTTTCGTCCCTGGTACTCGGGTGCAACATTCCAGATGCTTTACTAACATTCTCCCCACTTGGAGAGTCAGTGCCTTTAACGTCCTGTTTGGCCCAGTTTGCAATTTCTGTGGAAAATGAACAGGAATAGGGAGAACGAAAGAGAGACTAGCTGGAGGTGTCTGGACGGGCAAATTTAACTCTCATTTCCCACCAGGAAGAGGAATTAACCAAAGGCTCAGCGTGCCGTGCCGGAACTACACTAGGGCCTGAAGCAATCCTGTGGTGTTGCGGCCAGCTCACAAGAAAGCGAGTTGAAGAAAGGAGCTCAGGGGCACTGTAATTCACAAACCTGCAGAGTTATAAATGACAGCTATCTTCCAAAAATATATTGAAGTAAGGCTGCCAAGAGGACTTGAAAGCGGGGCAGAATTGCAGGAAATCGATTTCAGGAGGTACACTGGAATTGCATGTAAAGCATAGGAAAAGAGGCAGAACGTCCACAATGATGCACTTGGGCAAAAACGGCGTATGCGTTTTTTCCTGAATATATTCAGGAAAAAACGCATACGCCCTTTTTGGCCAACCAAGAAAGCTTGTAAAGGAAATCTGCACTACAATGAAGTCTCACTGCCCCCCGGTCAAAAGGGCCATCTGAAAAAAGTGTAAAATCCAGAAAGGCAGGACAGGCCATGGAGAACTGGGAGCCTTTTTATGCTGGTGGGCGGGATGTAAATTGCCAACAGCCACTCTGGAGAAGTGTATGGTGTTTCCTGAAACATCTAAAAAACAAAGCAACAGAGCCTAGGGCACTTCCACTTATGGTCCTATAGCTTAGGGAAATTAAAATCAAAAAGACACAGCCACCCCAAAGTTTGGGACGGCTCTGTTTACAAGAACCTCGTTTATGGTACAAGTTCAATATCACAGAAAGCAAAAAATGGATAAAGAAGTTGTGGTACTTACGTACAATGCAATATCACTCAGCAATGAAATCTATGTCATCAGGCACATAGCAGCATAATGAGTGGATGCAGGTATGATGAGTCTAAGTGAAATAAGTCACACAGAAAAAGAAACATCATAAGATATCACTACTACACGGAATGTAAACTTGGCTACACAGGAACTGAATTACAAAACAGAACAGGGTGTCAAATGTAGAAAACCAACTTATGCTTGCTTAAGGGGAAAGGTGAGTTGGGGTGCTGCATGAAACCAGAGATTGAAATTAACACTGATACCGTTCCATAAGCCAAATATGTAATAGACAAGAGCTACTCCTTGCTCAACGAAGTGGACTCAACACCCCATATTAAACGCTTAAGAATACACCTGACTAGAAATAATCTTAAAAACTACGGATTTATATGTCTCCGAAAGAGAATCAAGCGTGTGTACAGCGGCATAAACGCAGCAGTGATAGGATTTGTGAGGTTCGGTGAGCAAATGCAGACCCTTTGAAGTCATATTGCATGGTACCCATTCCATGGGTCTCAACTCTCCAAGTTTAAGGGATTCTTCCTTCAGCTAAAACATGCATGTGGAACACAGAGTATGATCCACCGTGTGATCAGGAAACGTGTTCAAATGTGTCTCAGTTTTCGTCCCCTGGTACTCGGGTGCAACACTCCAGACGCTTTACTAACACTCTCCCCACTTGGATAGTCAGTGCCTTTAACCTCCTGTATGGCCCAGTTTGCAATTTCTGCGGAAAATGTACAGGAATAGGGAGAACCAATGAGAAACTAGCTGGAGGTGTCTGGACGGGCAAATTTAACTCTCATTTCCCACCAGGAAGAGGAATTAACCAAAGGCTCAGCATGCCGTGCCGGAACTACACTAGGGCCTGAAGCAATCCTGCGGTTTTGCGGCCAGCTCACAAGAAAACGAGTTGAAGAAACGAGCTCAGGGGCACTGTAATTCACAAACCTGCAGAGTTATAAATGACAGCTATCGTCCAAAAATATATTGAAGTAAGGCTGCCAAGAGGACTTGAAAGCGGGGCAGAATTGCAGGAAATCGATTTCAGGAGGTACACTGGAATTGCATGTAAAGCATAGGAAAAGAGGCAGAACGTCCACAATGATGCACTTGGCCAAAAAGGGCGTATGCGTTCTTTCCTGAATATATTCAGGAAAAAACGCATACGCCCTTTTTGGCCAAACAAGCAAGCTTGCAAAGGAAATCTGCACTACAATGAAGTCTCACTGCCCCCCGGTCAAAAGGGCCATCTGAAAAAAGTGTAAAATCCAGAAAGGCAGGACAGGCCATGGAGAACTGGGAGCCTTGTTATGCTGATGGGCGGGATGTAAATTGCCAACAGCCACTCTGGAGAAGTGTATGGTGTTTCCTGAAACATCTAAAAAACTAAGCAACAGAGCCTAGGGCACTTCCACTTATGGTCCTATAGCTTAGGGAAATTAAAATCAAAAAGACACAGCCACCCCAAAGTTTGGGACGGCTCTGTTTACAAGAACCTCGTTTACGGTACAAGTTTAATATCACAGAAAGCGAAAAATGGATAAAGAAGTTGTGGTACTTACGTTCAATGCAATATCACTCAGCAATGAAATCTATGTCATCAGGCCCGAAGTAGCATAATGAGTGGATTCAGGTATGATGATTCTAAGTGAAATAAGTCACACAGAAAAAGAAACACCATAAGATATCACTGCTACATGGAATGTAAACTTGGCTACACAGGAACTGAATTACAAAACAGAACAGGGTCTCAAATGTAGAAAACCAACTTATGCTTGCTTGAGGGGAAAGGTGAGTTGGGATGCTGCATGAAACCAGAGATTGAAATTAGCACAGATACCGTTCCATAAGCCAAATATGTAATAGACAAGAGCTACTCCTTGCTCAACGAAGTGGACTCAACACCCCATATTAAACGCCTAAGAATATACCTGACTAGTAAGAATATTAAAACCTACGGATTTATATGTCTCCGAAAGAGAATCAAGCGTGTGTACCGCAGCATAAACGCAGCAGTGATAGGATTGGTGAGGTTCGGTGAGCAAATGCAGACCCTTTGAAGTCATATTGCATGGTACCCATTCCATGGGTCTCAACTCTCCAAGTTTAAGGGATTCTTCCTTCAGCTAAAACATGCATGTGGAACACAGAGTATGATCCACCATGTGATCAGGAAACGTGTTCAAATGTGTCTCAGTTTTCGTCCCCTGGTACTCGGGTGCAACACTCCAGACGCTTTACTAACACTCTCTCCACTTGGAGAGTCAGTGCCTTTAACCTCCTGTATGGCCCAGTTTGCAATTTCTGCGGAAAATGTACAGGAATAGGGAGAACCAATGATAAACTAGCTGGAGGTGTCTGGACGGGCAAATTTAACTCTCATTTCCCACCAGGAAGAGGAATTAAAAAAAGGTTCAGCGTGCCGTGCCGTATCCACACTAGGGCCTGAAGCAATCCTGCGGTGTTGCGGCCAGCTCACAAAAAAGCGAGTTGAAGAAAGGAGCTCAGGGGCACTGTAATTCACAAACCTGCAGAGTTATAAATGACAGCTATCGTCCAAAAATATATTGAAGTAAGGCTGCCAAGAGGACTTGAAAGTGGTGCAGAATTGCAGGAAACCGATTTCAGGAGGTAGACTGGAATTGCATGTAAAGCATAGGAAAAGAGGCAGAACGTCCACAACGATGCACTTGGCCAAAAAGGGCGTATGCGTTTTTTCCTGAATATATTCAGGAAAAAACGCATACGCCCTTTTTGGCCAACCAAGCAAGCTTGCAAAGGAAATCGGCACTACAATGAAGTCTCACTGCCGCACAGTCAAAAGGGCCATCTGAAAAATGTGTAAAATCCAGAAAGGCAGGACAGGCCATGGAGAACTGGGAGCCTTGTTATGCTGATGGGCGGGATGTAAATTGCCAACAGCCACTCTGGAGAAGTGTATGGTGTTTCCTGAAACATCTAAAAAACAAAGCAACAGAGCCTAGGGCACTTCCACTTATGGTCCTATAGCTTAGGGAAATTAAAATCAAAAAGACACAGCCACCCCAAAGTTTGGGACGGCTCTGTTTACAAGAACCTCATTTATGGTACAAGTTCAATATCACAGAAAGCGAAAAATGGATAAAGAAGTTGTGGTACTTACGTACAATGCAATATCACTCAGCAATGAAATCTATGTCATCAGGCCCGTAGCAGCATAATGAGTGGATTCAGGTACGATGATTCTAAGTGAAATAAGTCACACAGAAAAAGAAACATCATAAGATATCACCAATACACGGAATGTAAACTTGGCTACACAGGAACTGAATTACAAAACAGAACAGGGTCTCAAATGTAGAAAACCAACTTATGCTTGCTTAAGGGGAAAGGTGAGTTGGGGTGCTGCATGAAACCAGAGATTGAAATTAGCACAGATACCGTTCCATAAGCCAAATATGCAATAGACAAGAGCTACTCCTTGCTGAACGAAGTGGACTCAACACCCCATATTAAACGCCTAAGAATATACCTGACTAGAAATAATCTTAAAACCTACGGATTTATATGTCTCCGAAAGAGAATCAACCATGTGTACAGCGGCATAAACGCAGCAGTGATAGGATTGGTGAGGTTCGGTGAGCAAATGCAGACCCTTTGAAGTCATATTGCATGGTACCCATTCCATGGGTCTCAACTCTCCAGGTTTAAGGGATTCTTCCTTCAGCTAAAACATGCATGTGGAACCCAGAGTATGATCCACCGTGTGATCGGGAAACGTGTTCAAATGTGTCTCGTTTTCGTCCCCTGGTACTCGGGTGCAACATTCCAGATGCTTTACTAACACTCTCCCCACTTGGAGAGTCAGTGCCTTTAACCTCCTGTTTGGCCCAGTTTGTAATTTCTGTGGAAAATGAACAGGAATAGGGAGAACCAATGAGAAACTAGCTGGAGGTGTCTGGACGGGCAAATTTAACTCTCATTTCCCACCAGAAAGAGGAATTAACCAAAGGCTCAGCATGCCGTGCCGGAACCACACTAGGGCCTGAAGCAATCCTGCGGTGTTGCGGCCAGCTCACAAGAAAGCGAGTTGAAGAAAGGAGCTCAGGGGCACTGTAATTCACAAACCTGCAGAGTTATAAATGACAGCTATCGTCCAAAAATATATTGAAGTAAGGCTGCCAAGAGGACTTGAAAGCGGGGCAGAATTCCAGGAAACCGATTTCAGGAGGTAGACGGGAATTGCATGTAAAGCATAGGAAAAGAGGCAGAACGTCCACAATGATGCACTTGGCCAAAAAGGGCGTATGCGTTCTTTCCTGAATATATTCAGGAAAAAACGCATACGCCCTTTTTGGCCAACCAAGCAGGCTTGCAAAGGAAATCTACACTACAATGAAGTCTCACTGCCCCCCGGTCAAAAGGGCCATCTGAAAAAAGTGTAAAATCCAGAAAGGCAGGACAGGCCATGGAGAACTGGGAGCCTTGTTATGCTGATGGGCGGGATGTAAATTGCCAACAGCCACTCTGGAGAAGTGTATGGTGTTTCCTGAAACATCTAAAAAACAAAGCAACAGAGCCTAGGGCACTTCCACTTATGGTCCTATAGCTTAGGGAAATTAAAATCAAAAAGACACAGTCACCCCAAAGTTTGGGACGGCTCTGTTTACAAGAACCTAGTTTACGGTACAAGTTCAACATCACAGAAAGCGAAAAATGGATAAAGAAGTTGTGGTACTTACGTACAATGCAATATCACTCAGCAATGAAATCTATGTCATCAGGCCCGTAGCAGCATAATGAGTGGATTCATGTATGATGATTCTAAGTGAAATAAGTCACACAGAAAAAGAAACACCATAAGATATCACTACTACACGGAATGTAAACTTGGCTACACAGGAACTGAATTACAAAACAGAACAGGGTCTCAAATGTAGAAAACCAACTTATGCTTGCTTGAGGGGAAAGGTGAGTTGGGATGCTGCATGAAACCAGAGATTGAAATTAGCACAGATACCGTTCCATAAGCCAAATATGTAATAGACAAGAGCTACTCCTTGCTCAACGAAGTGGACTCAACACCCCATATTAAACGCCTAAGAATATACCTGACTAGTAAGAATATTAAAACCTACGGATTTATATGTCTCCGAAAGAGAATCAAGCATGTGTACAGCAGCATAAACGCAGCAGTGATAGGATTGGTGAGGTTCGGTGAGCAAATGCAGACCCTTTGAAGTCATATTGCATGGTACCCATTCCATGGGTCTCAACTCTCCAAGTTTAAGGGATTCTTCCTTCAGCTAAAACATGCATGTGGAACACAGAGTATGATCCACCATGTGATCAGGAAACGTGTTCAAATGTGTCTCAGTTTTCGTCCCCTGGTACTCGGGTGCAACACTCCAGACGCTTTACTAACACTCTCTCCACTTGGAGAGTCAGTGCCTTTAACCTCCTGTATGGCCCAGTTTGCAATTTCTGCGGAAAATGTACAGGAATAGGGAGAACCAATGATAAACTAGCTGGAGGTGTCTGGACGGGCAAATTTAACTCTCATTTCCCACCAGGAAGAGGAATTAAAAAAAGGTTCAGCGTGCCGTGCCGTATCCACACTAGGGCCTGAAGCAATCCTGCGGTGTTGCGGCCAGCTCACAAAAAAGCGAGTTGAAGAAAGGAGCTCAGGGGCACTGTAATTCACAAACCTGCAGAGTTATAAATGACAGCTATCGTCCAAAAATATATTGAAGTAAGGCTGCCAAGAGGACTTGAAAGTGGTGCAGAATTGCAGGAAACCGATTTCAGGAGGTAGACTGGAATTGCATGTAAAGCATAGGAAAAGAGGCAGAACGTCCACAACGATGCACTTGGCCAAAAAGGGCGTATGCGTTTTTTCCTGAATATATTCAGGAAAAAACGCATACGCCCTTTTTGGCCAACCAAGCAAGCTTGCAAAGGAAATCGGCACTACAATGAAGTCTCACTGCCGCACAGTCAAAAGGGCCATCTGAAAAATGTGTAAAATCCAGAAAGGCAGGACAGGCCATGGAGAACTGGGAGCCTTGTTATGCTGATGGGCGGGATGTAAATTGCCAACAGCCACTCTGGAGAAGTGTATGGTGTTTCCTGAAACATCTAAAAAACAAAGCAACAGAGCCTAGGGCACTTCCACTTATGGTCCTATAGCTTAGGGAAATTAAAATCAAAAAGACACAGCCACCCCAAAGTTTGGGACGGCTCTGTTTACAAGAACCTCATTTATGGTACAAGTTCAATATCACAGAAAGCGAAAAATGGATAAAGAAGTTGTGGTACTTACGTACAATGCAATATCACTCAGCAATGAAATCTATGTCATCAGGCCCGTAGCAGCATAATGAGTGGATTCAGGTACGATGATTCTAAGTGAAATAAGTCACACAGAAAAAGAAACATCATAAGATATCACCAATACACGGAATGTAAACTTGGCTACACAGGAACTGAATTACAAAACAGAACAGGGTCTCAAATGTAGAAAACCAACTTATGCTTGCTTAAGGGGAAAGGTGAGTTGGGGTGCTGCATGAAACCAGAGATTGAAATTAGCACAGATACCGTTCCATAAGCCAAATATGCAATAGACAAGAGCTACTCCTTGCTGAACGAAGTGGACTCAACACCCCATATTAAACGCCTAAGAATATACCTGACTAGAAATAATCTTAAAACCTACGGATTTATATGTCTCCGAAAGAGAATCAACCATGTGTACAGCGGCATAAACGCAGCAGTGATAGGATTGGTGAGGTTCGGTGAGCAAATGCAGACCCTTTGAAGTCATATTGCATGGTACCCATTCCATGGGTCTCAACTCTCCAGGTTTAAGGGATTCTTCCTTCAGCTAAAACATGCATGTGGAACCCAGAGTATGATCCACCGTGTGATCGGGAAACGTGTTCAAATGTGTCTCGTTTTCGTCCCCTGGTACTCGGGTGCAACATTCCAGATGCTTTACTAACACTCTCCCCACTTGGAGAGTCAGTGCCTTTAACCTCCTGTTTGGCCCAGTTTGTAATTTCTGTGGAAAATGAACAGGAATAGGGAGAACCAATGAGAAACTAGCTGGAGGTGTCTGGACGGGCAAATTTAACTCTCATTTCCCACCAGAAAGAGGAATTAACCAAAGGCTCAGCATGCCGTGCCGGAACCACACTAGGGCCTGAAGCAATCCTGCGGTGTTGCGGCCAGCTCACAAGAAAGCGAGTTGAAGAAAGGAGCTCAGGGGCACTGTAATTCACAAACCTGCAGAGTTATAAATGACAGCTATCGTCCAAAAATATATTGAAGTAAGGCTGCCAAGAGGACTTGAAAGCGGGGCAGAATTCCAGGAAACCGATTTCAGGAGGTAGACGGGAATTGCATGTAAAGCATAGGAAAAGAGGCAGAACGTCCACAATGATGCACTTGGCCAAAAAGGGCGTATGCGTTTTTTCCTGAATATATTTCCTGAATATATTTCCTGAATATATTCAGGAAAAAACGCATACGCCCTTTTTGGCCAACCAAGCAAGCTTGCAAAGGAAATCTGCACTACAATGAAGTCTCGCTGCCCCCCGGTCAAAAGGGCCATATGAAAAAAGTGTAAAATCCAGAAAGGCAGGACAGGCCATGAAGAACTGGGAGCCTTGTTATGCTGATGGGCGGGATGTAAATTGCCAACAGCCACTCTGGAGAAGTGTATGGTGTTTCCTGTAACATCTAAAAAACTAAGCAACAGAGCCTAGGGCACTTCCACTTATGGTCCTATAGCTTAGGGCAATTAAAATCAAAGAGACACAGCCACCCCAATGTTTGGGACGGCTCTGTTTACAAGAATCTTGTTTACGGTACAAGTTCAATATCACAAAAGCGAAAAATGGATAAAGAAGTTGTTGTACTTACGTACAATGCAATATCACTCAGCAATGAAATCTATGTCATCAGGCCTGTAGCAGCATAATGAGTGGATTCAGGTACGATGATTCTAAGTGAAATAAGTCACACAGAAAAAGAAACATCATAAGATATCACTACTACACGGAATGTAAACTTGGCTACACAGGATCTGAATTACAAAACAGAACAGGGTCTCAAATGTAGAAAACCAACTTATGCTTGCTTAAGGGGAAAGGTGAGTTGGGGTGCTGCATGAAACCAGAGATTAAAATTAGCACAGATACCGTTCCATAAGCCAAATATGTAATAGACAAGAGCTACTCCTTGCTCAACGAAGTGTACTCAACACCCCATATTAAACGCCTAACAATATACCTGACTAGAAATAATCTAAAAACCTACCGATTTATATGTCTCCGAAAGAGAATCAAGCGTGTGTACAGCGACATAAACGCAGCAGTGATAGGATTGGTGAGGTTCGGTGAGCAAATGCAGACCCTCTGAAGTCATATTGCATGGTACCCATTCCATGGGTCTCAACTCTCCAGGTTTAAGGGATTCTTCCTTCAGCTAAAACATGCATGTGGAACACAGAGTATGATCCACCGTGTGATCAGGAAACGTGTTCAAATGTGTCTCAGTTTTCGTCCCCTGGTACTCGGGTGCAACACTCCAGACGCTTTACTAACACTCTCCCCACTTGGAGAGTCAGTGCCTTTAACCTCCTGTATGGCCCAGTTTGCAATTTCTGCAGAAAATGTACAGGAATAGGGAGAACCAATGAGAAACTAGCTGGAGGTGTCTGGACGGGCAAATTTAACTCTCATTTCCCACCAGAAAGAGGAATTAACCAAAGGCTCAGCATGCCGTGCCAGAACCACACTAGGGCCTGAAGCAATCCTGCGGTGTTGCGGCCAGCTCACAAGAAAGCGAGTTGAAGAAAGGAGCTCAGGGGCACTGTAATTCACAAACCTGCAGAGTTATAAATGACAGCTATCGTCCAAAAATATATTGAAGTAAGGCTGCCAAGAGGACTTGAAAGCGGGGCAGAATTCCAGGAAACCGATTTCAGGAGGTAGACGGGAATTGCATGTAAAGCATAGGAAAAGAGGCAGAACGTCCACAATGATGCACTTGGCCAAAAAGGGCGTATGCGTTCTTTCCTGAATATATTCAGGAAAAAACGCATACGCCCTTTTTGGCCAACCAAGCAGGCTTGCAAAGGAAATCTACACTACAATGAAGTCTCACTGCCCCCCGGTCAAAAGGGCCATCTGAAAAAAGTGTAAAATCCAGAAAGGCAGGACAGGCCATGGAGAACTGGGAGCCTTGTTATGCTGATGGGCGGGATGTAAATTGCCAACAGCCACTCTGGAGAAGTGTATGGTGTTTCCTGAAACATCTAAAAAACAAAGCAACAGAGCCTAGGGCACTTCCACTTATGGTCCTATAGCTTAGGGAAATTAAAATCAAAAAGACACAGTCACCCCAAAGTTTGGGACGGCTCTGTTTACAAGAACCTAGTTTACGGTACAAGTTCAACATCACAGAAAGCGAAAAATGGATAAAGAAGTTGTGGTACTTACGTACAATGCAATATCACTCAGCAATGAAATCTATGTCATCAGGCCCGTAGCAGCATAATGAGTGGATTCATGTATGATGATTCTAAGTGAAATAAGTCACACAGAAAAAGAAACACCATAAGATATCACTACTACACGGAATGTAAACTTGGCTACACAGGAACTGAATTACAAAACAGAACAGGGTCTCAAATGTAGAAAACCAACTTATGCTTGCTTGAGGGGAAAGGTGAGTTGGGATGCTGCATGAAACCAGAGATTGAAATTAGCACAGATACCGTTCCATAAGCCAAATATGTAATAGACAAGAGCTACTCCTTGCTCAACGAAGTGGACTCAACACCCCATATTAAACGCCTAAGAATATACCTGACTAGTAAGAATATTAAAACCTACGGATTTATATGTCTCCGAAAGAGAATCAAGCATGTGTACAGCAGCATAAACGCAGCAGTGATAGGATTGGTGAGGTTCGGTGAGCAAATGCAGACCCTTTGAAGTCATATTGCATGGTACCCATTCCATGGGTCTCAACTCTCCAAGTTTAAGGGATTCTTCCTTCAGCTAAAACATGCATGTGGAACACAGAGTATGATCCACCATGTGATCAGGAAACGTGTTCAAATGTGTCTCAGTTTTCGTCCCCTGGTACTCGGGTGCAACACTCCAGACGCTTTACTAACACTCTCTCCACTTGGAGAGTCAGTGCCTTTAACCTCCTGTATGGCCCAGTTTGCAATTTCTGCGGAAAATGTACAGGAATAGGGAGAACCAATGATAAACTAGCTGGAGGTGTCTGGACGGGCAAATTTAACTCTCATTTCCCACCAGGAAGAGGAATTAACCAAAGGTTCAGCGTGCCGTGCCGGATCCACACTAGGGCCTGAAGCAATCCTGCGGTGTTGCGGCCAGCTCACAAAAAAGCGAGTTGAAGAAAGGAGCTCAGGGGCACTGTAATTCACAAACCTGCAGAGTTATAAATGACAGCTATCGTCCAAAAATATATTGAAGTAAGGCTGCCAAGAGGACTTGAAAGTGGTGCAGAATTGCAGGAAACCGATTTCAGGAGGTAGACTGGAATTGCATGTAAAGCATAGGAAAAGAGGCAGAACGTCCACAACGATGCACTTGGCCAAAAAGGGCGTATGCGTTTTTTCCTGAATATATTCAGGAAAAAACGCATACGCCCTTTTTGGCCAACCAAGCAAGCTTGCAAAGGATATCTGCACTACAATGAAGTATCACTGCCCCCCGGTCAAAAGGGCCATCTGAAAAAAGTATAAAATCCAGAAAGGCAGGACAGGCCATGGAGAACTGGGAGCCTTGTTATGCTGATGGGCGGGATGTAAATTGCCAACAGCCACTCTGGAGAAGTGTATGGTGTTTCCTGAAACATCTAAAAAACAAAGCAACAGAGCCTAGGGCACTTCCACTTATGGTCCTATAGCTTAGGGAAATTAAAATCAAAAAGACACAGCCACCCCAAAGTTTGGGACGGCTCTGTTTACAAGAACCTCGTTTACGGTACAAGTTCAATATCACAGAAAGCGAAAAATGGATAAAGAAGTTGTGGTACTTACGTACAATGCAATATCACTCAGCAATGAAATCTATGTCATCAGGCCCGTAGCAGCATAATGAGTGGATTCCGGTACGATGATTCTAAGTGAAATAAGTCACACAGAAAAAGAAACATCATAAGATATCACCAATACACGGAATGTAAACTTGGCTACACAGGAACTGAATTACAAAACAGAACAGGGTCTCAAATGTAGAAAACCAACTTATGCTTGCTTAAGGGGAAAGGTGAGTTGGGGTGCTGCATGAAACCAGAGATTGAAATTAGCACAGATACCGTTCCATAAGCCAAATATGCAATAGACAAGAGCTACTCCTTGCTGAACGAAGTGGACTCAACACCCCATATTAAACGCCTAAGAATATACCTGACTAGAAATAATCTTAAAACCTACGGATTTATATGTCTACGAAAGAGAATCAAGCGTGTGTACAGCGGCATAAACGCAGCAGTGATAGGATTGGTGAGGTTCGGTGAGCAAATGCAGACCCTTTGAAGTCATATTGCATGGTACCCATTCCATGGGTCTCAACTCTCCAGGTTTAAGGGATTCTTCCTTCAGCTAAAACATGCATGTGGAACCCAGAGTATGATCCACCGTGTGATCGGGAAACGTGTTCAAATGGGTCTCATTTTCGTCCTCTGGTACTCGGGTGCAACATTCCAGATGCTTTACTAACACTCTCCCCACTTGGAGAGTCAGTGCCTTTAACCTCCTGTTTGGCCCAGTTTGTAATTTCTGTGGAAAATGAACAGGAATAGGGAGAACGAAAGAGAGACTAGCTGGAGGTGTCTGGACGGGCAAATTTAACTCTCATTTCCCACCAGGAAGAGGAATTAACCAAAGGCTCAGCATGCCGTGCCGGAACTACACTAGGGCCTGAAGCAATCCTGCGGTGTTGCGGCCAGCTCACAAGAAAGCGAGTTGAAGAAAGGAGCTCAGGGGCACTGTAATTCACAAACCTGCAGAGTTATAAATGACAGCTATCGTCCAAAAATATATTGAAGTAAGGCTGCCAAGAGGACTTGAAAGCGGGGCAGAATTGCAGGAAATCGATTTCAGGAGGTACACTGGAATTGCATGTAAAGCATAGGAAAAGAGGCAGAACGTCCACAATGATGCACTTGGCCAAAAAGGGCGTATGCGTTTTTTCCTGAATATATTCAGGAAAAAACGCATACGCCCTTTTTGGCCAACCAAGCAAGCTTGCAAAGGATATCTGCACTACAATGAAGTATCACTGCCCCCCGGTCAAAAGGGCCATCTGAAAAAAGTATAAAATCCAGAAAGGCAGGACAGGCCATGGAGAACTGGGAGCCTTGTTATGCTGATGGGCGGGATGTAAATTGCCAACAGCCACTCTGGAGAAGTGTATGGTGTTTCCTGAAACATCTAAAAAACAAAGCAACAGAGCCTAGGGCACTTCCACTTATGGTCCTATAGCTTAGGGAAATTAAAATCAAAAAGACACAGTCACCCCAAAGTTTGGGACGGCTCTGTTTACAAGAACCTAGTTTACGGTACAAGTTCAATATCACAGAAAGCGAAAAATGGATAAAGAAGTTGTGGTACTTACGTACAATGCAATATCACTCAGCAATGAAATCTATGTCATCAGGCCCGTAGCAGCATAATGAGTGGATTCAGGTATGATGATTCTAAGTGAAATAAGTCACACAGAAAAAGAAACACCATAAGATATCACTACTACACGGAATGTAAACTTGGCTACACAGGAACTGAATTACAAAACAGAACAGGGTCTCAAATGTAGAAAACCAACTTATGCTTGCTTGAGGGGAAAGGTGAGTTGGGATGCTGCATGAAACCAGAGATTGAAATTAGCACAGATACCATTCCATAAGCCAAATATGTAATAGACAAGAGCTACTCCTTGCTCAACGAAGTGGACTCAACACCCCATATTAAACGCCTAAGAATATACCTGACTAGTAAGAATATTAAAACCTACGGATTTATATGTCTCCGAAAGAGAATCAAGCGTGTGTACAGCAGCATAAACGCAGCAGTGATAGGATTGGTGAGGTTCGGTGAGCAAATGCAGACCCTTTGAAGTCATATTGCATGGTACCCATTCCATGGGTCTCAACTCTCCAAGTTTAAGGGATTCTTCCTTCAGCTAAAACATGCATGTGGAACACAGAGTATGATCCACCATGTGATCAGGAAACGTGTTCAAATGTGTCTCAGTTTTCGTCCCCTGGTACTCGGGTGCAACACTCCAGACGCTTTACTAACACTCTCTCCACTTGGAGAGTCAGTGCCTTTAACCTCCTGTATGGCCCAGTTTGCAATTTCTGCGGAAAATGTACAGGAATAGGGAGAACCAATGATAAACTAGCTGGAGGTGTCTGGACGGGCAAATTTAACTCTCATTTCCCACCAGGAAGAGGAATTAACCAAAGGTTCAGCGTGCCGTGCCGGATCCACACTAGGGCCTGAAGCAATCCTGCGGTGTTGCGGCCAGCTCACAAAAAAGCGAGTTGAAGAAAGGAGCTCAGGGGCACTGTAATTCACAAACCTGCAGAGTTATAAATGACAGCTATCGTCCAAAAATATATTGAAGTAAGGCTGCCAAGAGGACTTGAAAGTGGTGCAGAATTGCAGGAAACCGATTTCAGGAGGTAGACTGGAATTGCATGTAAAGCATAGGAAAAGAGGCAGAACGTCCACAACGATGCACTTGGCCAAAAAGGGCGTATGCGTTTTTTCCTGAATATATTCAGGAAAAAACGCATACGCCCTTTTTGGCCAACCAAGCAAGCTTGCAAAGGAAATCGGCACTACAATGAAGTCTCACTGCCGCCCAGTCAAAAGGGCCATCTGAAAAATGTGTAAAATCCAGAAAGGCAGGACAGGCCATGGAGAACTGGGAGCCTTGTTATGCTGATGGGCGGGATGTAAATTGCCAACAGCCACTCTGGAGAAGTGTATGGTGTTTCCTGAAACATCTAAAAAACAAAGCAACAGAGCCTAGGGCACTTCCACTTATGGTCCTATAGCTTAGGGAAATTAAAATCAAAAAGACACAGCCACCCCAAAGTTTGGGACGGCTCTGTTTACAAGAACCTCGTTTATGGTACAAGTTCAATATCACAGAAAGCGAAAAATGGATAAAGAAGTTGTGGTACTTACGTACAATGCAATATCACTCAGCAATGAAATCTATGTCATCAGGCCCGTAGCAGCATAATGAGTGGATTCAGGTACGATGATTCTAAGTGAAATAAGTCACACAGAAAAAGAAACATCATAAGATATCACCAATACACGGAATGTAAACTTGGCTACACAGGAACTGAATTACAAAACAGAACAGGGTCTCAAATGTAGAAAACCAACTTATGCTTGCTTAAGGGGAAAGGTGAGTTGGGGTGCTGCATGAAACCAGAGACTGAAATTAGCACAGATACCGTTCCATAAGCCAAATATGCAATAGACAAGAGCTACTCCTTGCTGAACGAAGTGGACTCAACACCCCATATTAAAGGCCTAAGAATATACCTGACTAGAAATAATCTTAAAACCTACGGATTTATATGTCTCCGAAAGAGAATCAAGCGTGTGTACAGCGGCATAAACGCAGCAGTGATAGGATTGGTGAGGTTCGGTGAGCAAATGCAGACCCTTTGAAGTCATATTGCATGGTACCCATTCCATGGGTCTCAACTCTCCAGGTTTAAGGGATTCTTCCTTCAGCTGAAACATGCATGTGGAACCCAGAGTATGATCCACCGTGTGATCGGGAAACGTGTTCAAATGTGTCTCGTTTTCGTCCCCTGGTACTCGGGTGCAACATTCCAGATGCTTTACTAACACTCTCCCCACTTGGAGAGTCAGTGCCTTTAACCTCCTGTTTGGCCCAGTTTGTAATTTCTGTGGAAAATGTACAGCAATAGGGAGAACCAATGAGAAACTAGCTGGAGGTGTCTGGACGGGCAAATTTAACTCTCATTTCCCACCAGAAAGAGGAATTAACCAAAGGCTCAGCATGCCGTGCCGGAACCACACTAGGGCCTGAAGCAATCCTGCGGTGTTGCGGCCAGCTCACAAGAAAGCGAGTTGAAGAAAGGAGCTCAGGGGCACTGTAATTCACAAACCTGCAGAGTTATAAATGACAGCTATCGTCCAAAAATATATTGAAGTAAGGCTGCCAAGAGGACTTGAAAGCGGGGCAGAATTGCAGGAAACCGATTTCAGGAGGTAGACGGGAATTGCATGTAAAGCATAGGAAAAGAGGCAGAACGTCCACAATGATGCACTTGGCGAAAAAGGGCGTATGCGTTTTTTCCTGAATATATTCAGGAAAAAACGCATACGCCCTTTTTGGCCAACCAAGCAAGCTTGCAAAGGAAATCTGCACTACAATGAAGTCTCACTGCCCCCCGGTCAAGAGGGCCATCTGAAAAAAGTGTAAAATCCAGAAAGGCAGGACAGGCCATGGAGAACTGGGAGCCTTGTTATGCTGGTGGGCGGGATGTAAATTGCCAACAGCCACTCTGGAGAAGTGTATGGTGTTTCCTGAAACATCTAAAAAACAAAGCAACAGAGCCTAGGGCACTTCCACTTATGGTCCTATAGCTTAGGGAAATTAAAATCAAAAAGACACAGCCACCCCAAAGTTTGGGACGGCTCTGTTTACAAGAACCTCGTTTACGGTACAAGTTCAATATCACAGAAAGCAAAAAATGGATAAAGAAGTTGTGGTACTTACGTACAATGCAATATCACTCAGCAATGAAATCTATGTCATCAGGCCCGTAGCAGCATAATGAGTGGATTCAGGTATGATGAGTCTAAGTGAAATAAGTCACACAGAAAAAGAAACATCATAAGATATCACTACTACACGGAATGTAAACTTGGCTACACAGGAACTGAATTACAAAACAGAACAGGGTCTCAAATGTAGAAAACCAACTTATGCTTGCTTAAGGGAAAGGTGAGTTGGGGTGCTGCATGAAACCAGAGATTGAAATTAGCACAGATACCGTTCCATAAGCCAAATATGCAATAGACAAGAGCTACTCCTTGCTGAACGAAGTGGACTCAACACCCCATATTAAACGCCTAAGAATATACCTGACTAGAAAGAATCTTAAAACCTACGGATTTATATGTCTCCGAAAGAGAATCAAGCGTGTGTACAGCGGCATAAACGCAGCAGTGATAGGATTGGTGAGGTTCGGTGAGCAAATGCAGACCCTTTGAAGTCATATTGCATGGTACCCATTCCATGGGTCTCAACTCTCCAGGTTTAAGGGATTCTTCCTTCAGCTAAAACATGCATGTGGAACCCAGAGTATGATCCACCGTGTGATCGGGAAACGTGTTCAAATGTGTCTCGTTTTCGTCCCCTGGTACTCGGGTGCAACATTCCAGATGCTTTACTAATGCTCTCCCCACTTGGAGAGTCAGTGCCTTTAACCTCCTGTTTGGCCCAGTTTGTAATTTCTGTGGAAAATGAACAGGAATAGGGAGAAAGAAAGAGAGACTAGCTGGAGGTGTCTGGACGGGCAAATTTAACTCTCATTTCCCACCAGGAAGAGGAATTAACCAAAGGCTCAGCATGCTGTGCCGGAACTACACTAGGGCCTGAAGCAATCCTGCGGTGTTGCGGCCAGCTCACAAGAAAGCGAGTTGAAGAAAGGAGCTCAGGGGCACTGTAATTCACAAACCTGCAGAGTTATAAATGACAGCTATCGTCCAAAAATATATTGAAGTAAGGCTGCCAAGAGGACTTGAAAGCGGGGCAGAATTGCAGGAAACCGATTTCAGGAGGTAGACGGGAATTGCATGTAAAGCATAGGAAAAGAGGCAGAACGTCCACAATGATGCACTTGGCCAAAAAGGGCGTATGTGTTCTTTCCTGAATATATTCAGGAAAAAACGCATACGCACTTTTTGGCCAACCAAGCAGGCTTGCAAAGGAAATCTACACTACAATGAAGTCTCACTGCCCCCCGGTCAAAAGGGCCATCTGAAAAATGTGTAATATCCAGAAAGGCAGGACAGGCCATGGAGAACTGGGAGCCTTGTTATGCTGATGGGCGGGATGTAAATTGCCAACAGCCACTCTGGAGAAGTGTATGGTGTTTCCTGAAACATCTAAAAAACAAAGCAACAGAGCCTAGGGCACTTCCACTTATGGTCCTATAGCTTAGGGAAATTAAAATCAAAAAGACACAGCCTCCCCAAACTTTGGGACGGCTCTGTTTACAAGAACCTCGTTTACGGTACAAGTTCAATATCACAGAAAGCGAAAAATGGATATAGAAGTTGTGGTACTTACGTACAATGCAATATCACTCAGCAATGAAATCTATGTCATCAGGCCCGTAGCACCATAATGAGTGGATTCAGGTATGATGATTCTAAGTGAAATAAGTCACACAGAAAAAGAAACATCATAAGATATCACTACTACACGGAATGTGAACTTGGCTACACAGGAACTGAATTACAAAACAGAACAGGGTCTCAAATGTAGAAAACCAACTTATGCTTGCTTGAGGGGAAAGGTGAGTTGGAGTGCTGCATGAAACCAGAGATTGAAATTAGCACAGATACCGTTCCATAAGCCAAATATGTAATAGACAAGAGCTACTCCTTGCTCAACGAAGTGGACTCAACACCCCATATTAAACGCCTAAGAATATACCTGACTAGTAAGAATATTAAAACCTACGGATTTATATGTCTCCGAAAGAGAATCAAGCGTGTGTACAGCGGCATAAACGCAGCAGTGATAGGATTGGTGAGGTTCGGTGAGCAAATGCAGACCCTTTGAAGTCATATTGCATGGTACCCATTCCATGGGTCTCAACTCTCCAAGTTTAAGGGATTCTTCCTTCAGCTAAAACATGCATGTGGAACACAGAGTATGATCCACCGTGTGATCAGGAAACGTGTTCAAATGTGTCTCAGTTTTTGTCCCCTGGTACTCGGGTGCAACACTCCAGACGCTTTACTAACACTCTCCCCACTTGGAGAGTCAGTGCCTTTAACCTCCTGTATGGCCCAGTTTGCAATTTCTGCGGAAAATGTACAGGAATAGGGAGAACCAATGAGAAACTAGCTGGAGGTGTCTGGACGGGCAAATTTAACTCTCATTTCCCACCAGGAAGAGGAATTAACCAAAGGCTCAGCGAGCCGTGCCGGAACTACACTAGGGCCTGAAGCAATCCTGCGGTGTTGCGGCCAGCTCACAAGAAAACGAGTTGAAGAAACGAGCTCAGGGGCACTGTAATTCACAAACCTGCAGAGTTATAAATGACAGCTATCGTCCAAAAATATATTGAAGTAAGGCTGCCAAGAGGACTTGAAAGCGGGGCAGAATTGCAGGAAACCGATTTCAGGAGGTAGACGGGAATTGCATGTAAAGCATAGGAAAAGAGGCAGAACGTCCACAATGATGCACTTGGCCAAAAAGGGCGTATGCGTTCTTTCCTGAATATATTCAGGAAAAAACGCATACGCCCTTTTTGGCCAACCAAGCAAGCTTGCAAAGGAAATCTGCACTACAATGAAGTCTCACTGCCCCCCGGTCAAAAGGGCCATCTGAAAAAAGTGTAAAATCCAGAAAGGCAGGACAGGCCATGGAGAACTGGGAGCCTTGTTATGCTGATGGGCGGGATGTAAATTGCCAACAGCCATTCTGCAGAAGTGTATGGTGTTTCCTGAAACATCTAAAAAACTAAGCAACAGAGCCTAGGGCACTTCCACTTATGGTCCTATAGCTTAGGGAAATTAAAATCAAAAAGACACAGCCACCCCAAAGTTTGGGACGGCTCTGTTTACAAGAACCTCGTTTACGGTACAAGTTCAATATCACAGAAAGCGAAAAATGGATAAAGAAGTTGTGGTACTTACGTTCAATGCAATATCACTCAGCAATGAAATCTATGTCATCAGGCCCGAAGTAGCATAATGAGTGGATTCAGGTATGATGATTCTAAGTGAAATAAGTCACACAGAAAAAGAAACACCATAAGATATCACTACTACACGGAAGGTAAACTTAGCTACACAAGAACTGAATTACAAAACAGAACAGGGTCTCAAATGTAGAAAACCAACTTATGCTTGCTTGAGGGGAAAGGTGAGTTGGGGTGCTGCATGAAACCAGAGATTGAAATTAGCACAGATACCGCTCCATAAGCCAAATATGCAATAGACAAGAGCTACTCCTTGCTGAACGAAGTGGACTCAACACCCCATATTAAACGCCTAAGAATATACCTGACTAGAAATAATCTTAAAACCTACGGATTTATATGTCTCCGAAAGAGAATCAAGCGTGTGTACAGCGGCATAAACGCAGCAGTGATAGGATTGGTGAGGTTCGGTGAGCAAATGCAGACCCTATGAAGTCATATTGCATGGTACCCATTCCATGGGTCTCAACTCTCCAGGTTTAAGGGATTCTTCCTTCAGCTAAAACATGCATGTGGAACCCAGAGTATGATCCACCGTGTGATCGGGAAACGTGTTCAAATGTGTCTCGTTTTCGTCCCCTGGTACTCGGGTGCAACATTCCAGATGCTTTACTAACACTCTCCCCACTTGGAGAGTCAGTGCCTTTAACCTCCTGTTTGGCCCAGTTTGCAATTTCTGTGGAAAATGAACAGGAATAGGGAGAACGAAAGAGAGACTAGCTGGAGGTGTCTGGACGGGCAAATTTAACTCTCATTTCCCACCAGGAAGAGGAATTAACCAAAGGCTCAGCGTGCCGTGCCGGAACTACACTAGGGCCTGAAGCAATCCTGCGGTGTTGCGGCCAGCTCACAAGAAAGCGAGTTGAAGAAAGGAGCTCAGGGGCACTGTAATTCACAAACCTGCAGAGTTATAAATGACAGCTATCGTCCAAAAATATATTGAAGTAAGGCTGCCAAGAGGACTTGAAAGCGGGGCAGAATTGCAGGAAACCGATTTCAGGAGGTAGACGGGAATTGCATGTAAAGCATAGGAAAAGAGGCAGAACGTCCACAATGATGCACTTGGCCAAAAAGGGCGTATGTGTTCTTTCCTGAATATATTCAGGAAAAAACGCATACGCACTTTTTGGCCAACCAAGCAGGCTTGCAAAGGAAATCTACACTACAATGAAGTCTCACTGCCCCCCGGTCAAAAGGGCCATCTGAAAAATGTGTAATATCCAGAAAGGCAGGACAGGCCATGGAGAACTGGGAGCCTTGTTATGCTGATGGGCGGGATGTAAATTGCCAACAGCCACTCTGGAGAAGTGTATGGTGTTTCCTGAAACATCTAAAAAACAAAGCAACAGAGCCTAGGGCACTTCCACTTATGGTCCTATAGCTTAGGGAAATTAAAATCAAAAAGACACAGCCTCCCCAAACTTTGGGACGGCTCTGTTTACAAGAACCTCGTTTACGGTACAAGTTCAATATCACAGAAAGCGAAAAATGGATATAGAAGTTGTGGTACTTACGTACAATGCAATATCACTCAGCAATGAAATCTATGTCATCAGGCCCGTAGCAGCATAATGAGTGGATTCAGGTATGATGATTCTAAGTGAAATAAGTCACACAGAAAAAGAAACATCATAAGATATCACTACTACACGGAATGTGAACTTGGCTACACAGGAACTGAATTACAAAACAGAACAGGGTCTCAAATGTAGAAAACCAACTTATGCTTGCTTGAGGGGAAAGGTGAGTTGGAGTGCTGCATGAAACCAGAGATTGAAATTAGCACAGATACCGTTCCATAAGCCAAATATGTAATAGACAAGAGCTACTCCTTGCTCAACGAAGTGGACTCAACACCCCATATTAAACGCCTAAGAATATACCTGACTAGTAAGAATATTAAAACCTACGGATTTATATGTCTCCGAAAGAGAATCAAGCGTGTGTACAGCGGCATAAACGCAGCAGTGATAGGATTGGTGAGGTTCGGTGAGCAAATGCAGACCCTTTGAAGTCATATTGCATGGTACCCATTCCATGGGTCTCAACTCTCCAAGTTTAAGGGATTCTTCCTTCAGCTAAAACATGCATGTGGAACACAGAGTATGATCCACCGTGTGATCAGGAAACGTGTTCAAATGTGTCTCAGTTTTTGTCCCCTGGTACTCGGGTGCAACACTCCAGACGCTTTACTAACACTCTCCCCACTTGGAGAGTCAGTGCCTTTAACCTCCTGTATGGCCCAGTTTGCAATTTCTGCGGAAAATGTACAGGAATAGGGAGAACCAATGAGAAACTAGCTGGAGGTGTCTGGACGGGCAAATTTAACTCTCATTTCCCACCAGGAAGAGGAATTAACCAAAGGCTCAGCGAGCCGTGCCGGAACTACACTAGGGCCTGAAGCAATCCTGCGGTGTTGCGGCCAGCTCACAAGAAAACGAGTTGAAGAAACGAGCTCAGGGGCACTGTAATTCACAAACCTGCAGAGTTATAAATGACAGCTATCGTCCAAAAATATATTGAAGTAAGGCTGCCAAGAGGACTTGAAAGCGGGGCAGAATTGCAGGAAACCGATTTCAGGAGGTAGACGGGAATTGCATGTAAAGCATAGGAAAAGAGGCAGAACGTCCACAATGATGCACTTGGCCAAAAAGGGCGTATGCGTTCTTTCCTGAATATATTCAGGAAAAAACGCATACGCCCTTTTTGGCCAACCAAGCAAGCTTGCAAAGGAAATCTGCACTACAATGAAGTCTCACTGCCCCCCGGTCAAAAGGGCCATCTGAAAAAAGTGTAAAATCCAGAAAGGCAGGACAGGCCATGGAGAACTGGGAGCCTTGTTATGCTGATGGGCGGGATGTAAATTGCCAACAGCCATTCTGCAGAAGTGTATGGTGTTTCCTGAAACATCTAAAAAACTAAGCAACAGAGCCTAGGGCACTTCCACTTATGGTCCTATAGCTTAGGGAAATTAAAATCAAAAAGACACAGCCACCCCAAAGTTTGGGACGGCTCTGTTTACAAGAACCTCGTTTACGGTACAAGTTCAATATCACAGAAAGCGAAAAATGGATAAAGAAGTTGTGGTACTTACGTTCAATGCAATATCACTCAGCAATGAAATCTATGTCATCAGGCCCGAAGTAGCATAATGAGTGGATTCAGGTATGATGATTCTAAGTGAAATAAGTCACACAGAAAAAGAAACACCATAAGATATCACTACTACACGGAAGGTAAACTTAGCTACACAAGAACTGAATTACAAAACAGAACAGGGTCTCAAATGTAGAAAACCAACTTATGCTTGCTTGAGGGGAAAGGTGAGTTGGGGTGCTGCATGAAACCAGAGATTGAAATTAGCACAGATACCGCTCCATAAGCCAAATATGCAATAGACAAGAGCTACTCCTTGCTGAACGAAGTGGACTCAACACCCCATATTAAACGCCTAAGAATATACCTGACTAGAAATAATCTTAAAACCTACGGATTTATATGTCTCCGAAAGAGAATCAAGCGTGTGTACAGCGGCATAAACGCAGCAGTGATAGGATTGGTGAGGTTCGGTGAGCAAATGCAGACCCTATGAAGTCATATTGCATGGTACCCATTCCATGGGTCTCAACTCTCCAGGTTTAAGGGATTCTTCCTTCAGCTAAAACATGCATGTGGAACCCAGAGTATGATCCACCGTGTGATCGGGAAACGTGTTCAAATGTGTCTCGTTTTCGTCCCCTGGTACTCGGGTGCAACATTCCAGATGCTTTACTAACACTCTCCCCACTTGGAGAGTCAGTGCCTTTAACCTCCTGTTTGGCCCAGTTTGCAATTTCTGTGGAAAATGAACAGGAATAGGGAGAACGAAAGAGAGACTAGCTGGAGGTGTCTGGACGGGCAAATTTAACTCTCATTTCCCACCAGGAAGAGGAATTAACCAAAGGCTCAGCGTGCCGTGCCGGAACTACACTAGGGCCTGAAGCAATCCTGCGGTGTTGCGGCCAGCTCACAAGAAAGCGAGTTGAAGAAAGGAGCTCAGGGGCACTGTAATTCACAAACCTGCAGAGTTATAAATGACAGCTATCGTCCAAAAATATATTGAAGTAAGGCTGCCAAGAGGACTTGAAAGCGGGGCAGAATTGCAGGAAACCGATTTCAGGAGGTAGACGGGAATTGCATGTAAAGCATAGGAAAAGAGGCAGAACGTGCACAATGATGCACTTGGCCAAAAAGGGCGTATGCGTTTTTTCCTGAATATATTCAGGAAAAAACGCATACGCCCTTTTTGGCCAACCAAGCAAGCTTGCAAAGGAAATCTGCACTACAATGAAGTCTCACTGCCCCCCGGTCAAAAGGGACATATGAAAAAAGTGTAAAATCCAGAAAGGCAGGACAGGCCATGAAGAACTGGGAGCCTTGTTATGCTGATGGGCGGGATGTAAATTGCCAACAGCCACTCTGGAGAAGTGTATGGTGTTTCCTGAAACATCTAAAAAACTAAGCAACAGAGCCTAGGGCACTTCCACTTATGGTCCTATAGCTTAGGGCAATTAAAATCAAAGAGACACAGCCACCCCAAAGTTTGGGACGGCTCTGTTTACAAGAATCTTGTTTACGGTACAAGTTCAATATCACAAAAGCAAAAAATGGATAAAGAAGTTGTGGTACTTACGTACAATGCAATATCACTCAGCAATGAACTCTATGTCATCAGGCCCGTAGCAGCATAATGAGTGGATTCAGGTACGATGATTCTAAGTGAAATAAGTCACACAGAAAAAGAAACATCATAAGATATCACTACTACACGGAATGTAAACTTGGCTACACAGGATCTGAATTACAAAACAGAACAGGGTCTCAAATGTAGAAAACCAACTTATGCTTGCTTAAGGGGAAAGGTGAGTTGGGGTGCTGCATGAAACCAGAGATTAAAATTAGCACAGATACCGTTCCATAAGCCAAATATGTAATAGACAAGAGCTACTCCTTGCTCAACGAAGTGTACTCAACACCCCATATTAAACGCCTAACAATATACCTGACTAGAAATAATCTAAAAACCTACCGATTTATATGTCTCCGAAAGAGAATCAAGCGTGTGTACAGCGACATAAACGCAGCAGTGATAGGATTGGTGAGGTTCGGTGAGCAAATGCAGACCCTCTGAAGTCATATTGCATGGTACCCATTCCATGGGTCTCAACTCTCCAGGTTTAAGGGATTCTTCCTTCAGCTAAAACATGCATGTGGAACACAGAGTATGATCCACCGTGTGATCAGGAAACGTGTTCAAATGTGTCTCAGTTTTCGTCCCCTGGTACTCGGGTGCAACACTCCAGACGCTTTACTAACACTCTCCCCACTTGGAGAGTCAGTGCCTTTAACCTCCTGTATGGCCCAGTTTGCAATTTCTGCAGAAAATGTACAGGAATAGGGAGAACCAATGAGAAACTAGCTGGAGGTGTCTGGACGGGCAAATTTAACTCTCATTTCCCACCAGAAAGAGGAATTAACCAAAGGCTCAGCATGCCGTGCCAGAACCACACTAGGGCCTGAAGCAATCCTGCGGTGTTGCGGCCAGCTCACAAGAAAGCGAGTTGAAGAAAGGAGCTCAGGGGCACTGTAATTCACAAACCTGCAGAGTTATAAATGACAGCTATCGTCCAAAAATATATTGAAGTAAGGCTGCCAAGAGGACTTGAAAGCGGGGCAGAATTGCAGGAAACCGATTTCAGGAGGTAGACGGGAATTGCATGTAAAGCATAGGAAAAGAGGCAGAACGTCCACAATGATGCACTTGGCCAAAAAGGGCGTATGCGTTCTTTCCTGAATATATTCAGGAAAAAACGCATACGCCCTTTTTGGCCAACCAAGCAGGCTTGCAAAGGAAATCTACACTACAATGAAGTCTCACTGCCCCCCGGTCAAAAGGGCCATCTGAAAAAAGTGTAAAATCCAGAAAGGCAGGACAGGCCATGGAGAACTGGGAGCCTTGTTATGCTGATGGGCGGGATGTAAATTGCCAACAGCCACTCTGGAGAAGTGTATGGTGTTTCCTAAAACATCTAAAAAACAAAGCAACAGAGCCTAGGGCACTTCCACTTATGGTCCTATAGCTTAGGGAAATTAAAATCAAAAAGACACAGCCACCCCAAAGTTTGGGAAGGCTCTGTTTACAAGAACCTCGTTTACGGTACAAGTTCAATATCACAGAAAGCAAAAAATGGATAAAGAAGTTGTGGTACTTACGTACAATGCAATATCACTCAGCAATGAAATCTATGTCATCAGGCCCGTAGCAGCATAATGAGTGGATGCAGGTATGATGAGTCTAAGTGAAATAAGTCACACAGAAAAAGAAACATCATAAGATATCACTACTACACGGAATGTAAACTTGGCTACACAGGAACTGAATTACAAAACAGAACAGGGTCTCAAATGTAGAAAACCAACTTATGCTTGCTTAAGGGAAAGGTGAGTTGGGGTGCTGCATGAAACCAGAGATTGAAATTAGCACAGATACTGTTCCATAAGCCAAATATGCAATAGACAAGAGCTACTCCTTGCTGAACGAAGTGGACTCAACACCCCATATTAAACGCCTAAGAATATACCTGACTAGAAATAATCTTAAAACCTACGGATTTATATGTCTCCGAAAGAGAATCAAGCGTGTGTACAGCGGCATAAACGCAGCAGTGATAGGATTGGTGAGGTTCGGTGAGCAAATGCAGACCCTTTGAAGTCATATTGCATGGTACCCATTCCATGGGTCTCAACTCTCCAGGTTTAAGGGATTCTTCCTTCAGCTAAAACATGCATGTGGAACCCAGAGTATGATCCACCGTGTGATCGGGAAACGTGTTCAAATGTGTCTCGTTTTCGTCCCCTGGTACTCGGGTGCAACATTCCAGATGCTTTACTAACACTCTCCCCACTTGGAGAGTCAGTGCCTTTAACCTCCTGTTTGGCCCAGTTTGTAATTTCTGTGGAAAATGAACAGGAATAGGGAGAACGAAAGAGAGACTAGCTGGAGGTGTCTGGACGGGCAAATTTAACTCTCATTTCCCACCAGGAAGAGGAATTAACCAAAGGCTCAGCATGCCGTGCCGGAACTACACTAGGGCCTGAAGCAATCCTGCGGTGTTGCGGCCAGCTCACAAGAAAGCGAGTTGAAGAAAGGAGCTCAGGGGCACTGTAATTCACAAACCTGCAGAGTTATAAATGACAGCTATCGTCCAAAAATATATTGAAGTAAGGCTGCCAAGAGGACTTGAAAGCGGGGCAGAATTGCAGGAAATCGATTTCAGGAGGTACACTGGAATTGCATGTAAAGCATAGGAAAAGAGGCAGAACGTCCACAATGATGCACTTGGCCAAAAAGGGCGTATGCGTTTTTTCCTGAATATATTCAGGAAAAAACGCATACGCCCTTTTTGGCCAACCAAGCAAGCTTGCAAAGGATATCTGCACTACAATGAAGTCTCACTGCCTCCCGGTCAAAAGGGCCATCTGAAAAAAGTATAAAATCCAGAAAGGCAGGACAGGCCATGGAGAACTGGGAGCCTTGTTATGCTGATGGGCGGGATGTAAATTGCCAACAGCCACTCTGGAGAAGTGTATGGTGTTTCCTAAAACATCTAAAAAACAAAGCAACAGAGCCTAGGGCACTTCCACTTATGGTCCTATAGCTTAGGGAAATTAAAATCAAAAAGACACAGTCACCCCAAAGTTTGGGACGGCTCTGTTTACAAGAACCTAGTTTACGGTACAAGTTCAATATCACAGAAAGCGAAAAATGGATAAAGAAGTTGTGGTACTTACGTACAATGCAATATCACTCAGCAATGAAATCTATGTCATCAGGCCCGTAGCAGCATAATGAGTGGATTCAGGTATGATGATTCTAAGTGAAATAAGTCACACAGAAAAAGAAACACCATAAGATATCACTACTACACGGAATGTAAACTTGGCTACACAGGAACTGAATTACAAAACAGAACAGGGTCTCAAATGTAGAAAACCAACTTATGCTTGCTTGAGGGGAAAGGTGAGTTGGGATGCTGCATGAAACCAGAGATTGAAATTAGCACAGATACCGTTCCATAAGCCAAATATGTAATAGACAAGAGCTACTCCTTGCTCAACGAAGTGGACTCAACACCCCATATTAAAAGCCTAAGAATATACCTGACTAGTAAGAATATTAAAACCTACGGATTTATATGTCTCCGAAAGAGAATCAAGCGTGTGTACAGCAGCATAAACGCAGCAGTGATAGGATTGGTGAGGTTCGGTGAGCAAATGCAGACCCTTTGAAGTCATATTGCATGGTACCCATTCCATGGGTCTCAACTCTCCAAGTTTAAGGGATTCTTCCTTCAGCTAAAACATGCATGTGGAACACAGAGTATGATCCACCATGTGATCAGGAAACGTGTTCAAATGTGTCTCAGTTTTCGTCCCCTGGTACTCGGGTGCAACACTCCAGACGCTTTACTAACACTCTCTCCACTTGGAGAGTCAGTGCCTTTAACCTCCTGTATGGCCCAGTTTGCAATTTCTGCGGAAACTGTACAGGAATAGGGAGAACCAATGATAAACTAGCTGGAGGTGTCTGGACGGGCAAATTTAACTCTCATTTCCCACCAGGAAGAGGAATTAACCAAAGGTTCAGCATGCCGTGCCGGATCCACACTAGGGCCTGAAGCAATCCTGCGGTGTTGCGGCCAGCTCACAAAAAAGCGAGTTGAAGAAAGGAGCTCAGGGGCACTGTAATTCACAAACCTGCAGAGTTATAAATGACAGCTATCGTCCAAAAATATATTGAAGTAAGGCTGCCAAGAGGACTTAAAAGTGGTGCAGAATTGCAGGAAACCGATTTCAGGAGGTAGACGGGAATTGCATGTAAAGCATAGGAAAAGAGGCAGAACGTCCACAACGATGCACTTGGCCAAAAAGGGCGTATGCGTTTTTTCCTGAATATATTCAGGAAAAAACGCATACGCCCTTTTTGGCCAACCAAGCAAGCTTGCAAAGGAAATCGGCACTACAATGAAGTCTCACTGCCGCCCAGTCAAAAGGGCCATCTGAAAAATGTGTAAAATCCAGAAAGGCAGGACAGGCCATGGAGAACTGGGAGCCTTGTTATGCTGATGGGCGGGATGTAAATTGCCAACAGCCACTCTGGAAAAGTGTATGGTGTTTCCTGAAACATCTAAAAAACAAAGCAACAGAGCCTAGGGCACTTCCACTTATGGTCCTATAGCTTAGGGAAATTAAAATCAAAAAGACACAGCCACCCCAAAGTTTGGGACGGCTCTGTTTACAAGAACCTCGTTTATGGTACAAGTTCAATATCACAGAAAGCGAAAAATGGATAAAGAAGTTGTGGTACTTAGGTACAATGCAATATCACTCAGCAATGAAATCTATGTCATCAGGCCCGTAGCAGCATAATGAGTGGATTCAGGTACGATGATTCTAAGTGAAATAAGTCACACAGAAAAAGAAACATCATAAGATATCACCAATACACGGAATGTAAACTTGGCTACACAGGAACTGAATTACAAAACAGAACAGGGTCTCAAATGTAGAAAACCAACTTATGCTTGCTTAAGGGGAAAGGTGAGTTGGGGTGCTGCATGAAACCAGAGATTGAAATTAGCACAGATACCGTTCCATAAGCCAAATATGCAATAGACAAGAGCTACTCCTTGCTGAACGAAGTGGACTCAACACCCCATATTAAACGCCTAAGAATATACCTGACTAGAAATAATCTTAAAACCTACGGATTTATATGTCTACGAAAGAGAATCAAGCGTGTGTACAGCGGCATAAACGCAGCAGTGATAGGATTGGTGAGGTTCGGTGAGCAAATGCAGACCCTTTGAAGTCATATTGCATGGTACCCATTCCATGGGTCTCAACTCTCCAGGTTTAAGGGATTCTTCCTTCAGCTAAAACATGCATGTGGAACCCAGAGTATGATCCACCGTGTGATCGGGAAACGTGTTCAAATGTGTCTCATTTTCGTCCTCTGGTACTCGGGTGCAACATTCCAGATGCTTTACTAACACTCTCCCCACTTGGAGAGTCAGTGCCTTTAACCTCCTGTTTGGCCCAGTTTGTAATTTCTGTGGAAAATGAACAGGAATAGGGAGAACGAAAGAGAGACTAGCTGGAGGTGTCTGGACGGGCAAATTTAACTCTCATTTCCCACCAGGAAGAGGAATTAACCAAAGGCTCAGCATGCCGTGCCGGAACTACACTAGGGCCTGAAGCAATCCTGCGGTGTTGCGGCCAGCTCACAAGAAAGCGAGTTGAAGAAAGGAGCTCAGGGGCACTGTAATTCACAAACCTGCAGAGTTATAAATGACAGCTATCGTCCAAAAATATATTGAAGTAAGGCTGCCAAGAGGACTTGAAAGCGGGGCAGAATTGCAGGAAATCGATTTCAGGAGGTACACTGGAATTGCATGTAAAGCATAGGAAAAGAGGCAGAACGTCCACAATGATGCACTTGGCCAAAAAGGGCGTATGCGTTTTTTCCTGAATATATTCAGGAAAAAACGCATACGCCCTTTTTGGCCAACCAAGCAAGCTTGCAAAGGATATCTGCACTACAATGAAGTCTCACTGCCCCCCGGTCAAAAGGGCCATCTGAAAAAAGTATAAAATCCAGAAAGGCAGGACAGGCCATGGAGAACTGGGAGCCTTGTTATGCTGATGGGCGGGATGTAAATTGCCAACAGCCACTCTGGAGAAGTGTATGGTGTTTCCTGAAACATCTAAAAAACTAAGCAACAGAGCCTAGGGCACTTCCACTTATGGTCCTATAGCTTAGGGCAATTAAAATCAAAGAGACACAGCCACCCCAAAGTTTGGGACGGCTCTGTTTACAAGAATCTTGTTTACGGTACAAGTTCAATATCACAAAAGCGAAAAATGGATAAAGAAGTTGTGGTACTTACGTACAATGCAATATCACTCAGCAATGAAATCTATGTCATCAGGCCCGTAGTAGCATAATCAGTGGATTCAGGTACGATGATTCTAAGTGAAATAAGTCACACAGAAAAAGAAACATCATAAGATATCACTACTACACGGAATGTAAACTTGGCTACACAGGATCTGAATTACAAAACAGAACAGGGTCTCAAATGTAGAAAACCAACTTATGCTTGCTTAAGGGGAAAGGTGAGTTGGGGTGCTGCATGAAACCAGAGATTAAAATTAGCACAGATACCGTTCCATAAGCCAAATATGTAATAGACAAGAGCTACTCCTTGCTCAACGAAGTGTACTCAACACCCCATATTAAACGCCTAACAATATACCTGACTAGAAATAATCTAAAAACCTACCGATTTATATGTCTCCGAAAGAGAATCAAGCGTGTGTACAGCGACATAAACGCAGCAGTGATAGGATTGGTGAGGTTCGGTGAGCAAATGCAGACCCTTTGAAGTCATATTGCATGGTACCCATTCCATGGGTCTCAACTCTCCAGGTTTAAGGGATTCTTCCTTCAGCTAAAACATGCATGTGGAACCCAGAGTATGATCCACCGTGTGATCGGGAAACGTGTTCAAATGTGTCTCATTTTCGTCCTCTGGTACTCGGGTGCAACATTCCAGATGCTTTACTAACACTCTCCCCACTTGGAGAGTCAGTGCCTTTAACCTCCTGTTTGGCCCAGTTTGTAATTTCTGTGGAAAATGAACAGGAATAGGGAGAACGAAAGAGAGACTAGCTGGAGGTGTCTGGACGGGCAAATTTAACTCTCATTTCCCACCAGGAAGAGGAATTAACCAAAGGCTCAGCATGCCGTGCCAGAACCACACTAGGGCCTGAAGCAATCCTGCGGTGTTGCGGCCAGCTTACAAGAAAGCGAGTTGAAGAAAGGAGCTCAGGGGCACTGTAATTCACAAACCTGCAGAGTTATAAATGACAGCTATCGTCCAAAAATATATTGAAGTAAGGCTGCCAAGAGGACTTGAAAGCGGGGCAGAATTGCAGGAAACCGATTTCAGGAGGTAGACGGGAATTGCATGTAAAGCATAGGAAAAGAGGCAGAACGTCCACAATGATGCACTTGGCCAAAAAGGGCGTATGTGTTCTTTCCTGAATATATTCAGGAAAAAACGCATACGCCCTTTTTGGCCAACCAAGCAGGCTTCCAAAGGAAATCTGCACTACAATGAAGTCTCACTGCCCCCCGGTCAAAAGGGCCATCTGAAAAAAGTGTAATATCCAGAAAGGCAGGACAGGCCATGGAGAACTGGGAGCCTTGTTATGCTGATGGGCGGGATGTAAATTGCCAACAGCCACTCTGGAGAAGTGTATGGTGTTTCCTGAAACATCTAAAAAACAAAGCAACAGAGCCTAGGGCACTTCCACTTATGGTCCTATAGCTTAGGGAAATTAAAATCAAAAACACACAGCCTCCCCAAACTTTGGGACGGCTCTGTTTACAAGAACCTCGTTTACGGTACAAGTTCAATATCACAGAAAGCGAAAAATGGATATAGAAGTTGTGGTACTTACGTACAATGCAATATCACTCAGCAATGAAATCTATGTCATCAGGCCCGTAGCAGCATAATGAGTGGATTCAGATATGATGATTCTAAGTGAAATAAGTCACACAGAAAAAGAAACATCATAAGATATCACTACTACACGGAATGTAAACTTGGCTACACAGGAACTGAATTACAAAACAGAACAGGGTCTCAAATGTAGAAAACCAACTTATGCTTGCTTGAGGGGAAAGGTGAGTTGGGGTGCTGCATGAAACCAGAGATTGAAATTAGCACAGATACCGTTCCATAAGCCAAATATGTAATAGACAAGAGCTACTCCTTGCTCAACGAAGTGGACTCAACACCCCATATTAAACGCCTAAGAATATACCTGACTAGTAAGAATATTAAAACCTACGGATTTATATGTCTCCGAAAGAGAATCAAGCGTGTGTACAGCGGCATAAACGCAGCAGTGATAGGATTGGTGAGGTTCGGTGAGCAAATGCAGAACCTTTGAAGTCATATTGCATGGTACCCATTCCATGGGTCTCAACTCTCCAAGTTTAAGGGATTCTTCCTTCAGCTAAAACATGCATGTGGAACACAGAGTATGATCCACCGTGTGATCAGGAAACGTGTTCAAATGTGTCTCAGTTTTCGTCCCCTGGTACTCGGGTGCAACACTCCAGACGCTTTACTAACACTCTCCCCACTTGGAGAGTCAGTGCCTTTAACCTCCTGTATGGCCCAGTTTGCAATTTCTGCGGAAAATGTACAGGAATAGGGAGAACCAATGAGAAACTAGCTGGAGGTGTCTGGACGGGCAAATTTAACTCTCATTTCCCACCAGAAAGAGGAATTAACCAAAGGCTCAGCATGCCGTGCCAGAACCACACTAGGGCCTGAAGCAATCCTGCGGTGTTGCGGCCAGCTCACAAGAAAGCGAGTTGAAGAAAGGAGCTCAGGGGCACTGTAATTCACAAACCTGCAGAGTTATAAATGACAGCTATCGTCCAAAAATATATTGAAGTAAGGCTGCCAAGAGGACTTGAAAGCGGGGCAGAATTCCAGGAAACCGATTTCAGGAGGTAGACGGGAATTGCATGTAAAGCATAGGAAAAGAGGCAGAACGTCCACAATGATGCACTTGGCCAAAAAGGGCGTATGCGTTCTTTCCTGAATATATTCAGGAAAAAACGCATACGCCCTTTTTGGCCAACCAAGCAGGCTTGCAAAGGAAATCTACACTACAATGAAGTCTCACTGCCCCCCGGTCAAAAGGGCCATCTGAAAAAAGTGTAAAATCCAGAAAGGCAGGACAGGCCATGGAGAACTGGGAGCCTTGTTATGCTGATGGGCGGGATGTAAATTGCCAACAGCCACTCTGGAGAAGTGTATGGTGTTTCCTGAAACATCTAAAAAACAAAGCAACAGAGCCTAGGGCACTTCCACTTATGGTCCTATAGCTTAGGGAAATTAAAATCAAAAAGACACAGTCACCCCAAAGTTTGGGACGGCTCTGTTTACAAGAACCTAGTTTACGGTACAAGTTCAACATCACAGAAAGCGAAAAATGGATAAAGAAGTTGTGGTACTTACGTACAATGCAATATCACTCAGCAATGAAATCTATGTCATCAGGCCCGTAGCAGCATAATGAGTGGATTCATGTATGATGATTCTAAGTGAAATAAGTCACACAGAAAAAGAAACACCATAAGATATCACTACTACACGGAATGTAAACTTGGCTACACAGGAACTGAATTACAAAACAGAACAGGGTCTCAAATGTAGAAAACCAACTTATGCTTGCTTGAGGGGAAAGGTGAGTTGGGATGCTGCATGAAACCAGAGATTGAAATTAGCACAGATACCGTTCCATAAGCCAAATATGTAATAGACAAGAGCTACTCCTTGCTCAACGAAGTGGACTCAACACCCCATATTAAACGCCTAAGAATATACCTGACTAGTAAGAATATTAAAACCTACGGATTTATATGTCTCCGAAAGAGAATCAAGCATGTGTACAGCAGCATAAACGCAGCAGTGATAGGATTGGTGAGGTTCGGTGAGCAAATGCAGACCCTTTGAAGTCATATTGCATGGTACCCATTCCATGGGTCTCAACTCTCCAAGTTTAAGGGATTCTTCCTTCAGCTAAAACATGCATGTGGAACACAGAGTATGATCCACCATGTGATCAGGAAACGTGTTCAAATGTGTCTCAGTTTTCGTCCCCTGGTACTCGGGTGCAACACTCCAGACGCTTTACTAACACTCTCTCCACTTGGAGAGTCAGTGCCTTTAACCTCCTGTATGGCCCAGTTTGCAATTTCTGCGGAAAATGTACAGGAATAGGGAGAACCAATGATAAACTAGCTGGAGGTGTCTGGACGGGCAAATTTAACTCTCATTTCCCACCAGGAAGAGGAATTAACCAAAGGTTCAGCGTGCCGTGCCGGATCCACACTAGGGCCTGAAGCAATCCTGCGGTGTTGCGGCCAGCTCACAAAAAAGCGAGTTGAAGAAAGGAGCTCAGGGGCACTGTAATTCACAAACCTGCAGAGTTATAAATGACAGCTATCGTCCAAAAATATATTGAAGTAAGGCTGCCAAGAGGACTTGAAAGTGGTGCAGAATTGCAGGAAACCGATTTCAGGAGGTAGACTGGAATTGCATGTAAAGCATAGGAAAAGAGGCAGAACGTCCACAACGATGCACTTGGCCAAAAAGGGCGTATGCGTTTTTTCCTGAATATATTCAGGAAAAAACGCATACGCCCTTTTTGGCCAACCAAGCAAGCTTGCAAAGGAAATCGGCACTACAATGAAGTCTCACTGCCGCCCAGTCAAAAGGGCCATCTGAAAAATGTGTAAAATCCAGAAAGGCAGGACAGGCCATGGAGAACTGGGAGCCTTGTTATGCTGATGGGCGGGATGTAAATTGCCAACAGCCACTCTGGAGAAGTGTATGGTGTTTCCTGAAACATCTAAAAAACAAAGCAACAGAGCCTAGGGCACTTCCACTTATGGTCCTATAGCTTAGGGAAATTAAAATCAAAAAGACACAGCCACCCCAAAGTTTGGGACGGCTCTGTTTACAAGAACCTCGTTTATGGTACAAGTTCAATATCACAGAAAGCGAAAAATGGATAAAGAAGTTGTGGTACTTACGTACAATGCAATATCACTCAGCAATGAAATCTATGTCATCAGGCCCGTAGCAGCATAATGAGTGGATTCAGGTACGATGATTCTAAGTGAAATAAGTCACACAGAAAAAGAAACATCATAAGATATCACCAATACACGGAATGTAAACTTGGCTACACAGGAACTGAATTACAAAACAGAACAGGGTCTCAAATGTAGAAAACCAACTTATGCTTGCTTAAGGGGAAAGGTGAGTTGGGGTGCTGCATGAAACCAGAGATTGAAATTAGCACAGATACCGTTCCATAAGCCAAATATGCAATAGACAAGAGCTACTCCTTGCTGAACGAAGTGGACTCAACACCCCATATTAAACGCCTAAGAATATACCTGACTAGAAATAATCTTAAAACCTACGGATTTATATGTCTACGAAAGAGAATCAAGCGTGTGTACAGCGGCATAAACGCAGCAGTGATAGGATTGGTGAGGTTCGGTGAGCAAATGCAGACCCTTTGAAGTCATATTGCATGGTACCCATTCCATGGGTCTCAACTCTCCAGGTTTAAGGGATTCTTCCTTCAGCTAAAACATGCATGTGGAACCCAGAGTATGATCCACCGTGTGATCGGGAAACGTGTTCAAATGTGTCTCGTTTTCGTCCTCTGGTACTCGGGTGCAACATTCCAGATGCTTTACTAACACTCTCCCCACTTGGAGAGTCAGTGCCTTTAACCTCCTGTTTGGCCCAGTTTGTAATTTCTGTGGAAAATGAACAGGAATAGGGAGAACGAAAGAGGGACTAGCTGGAGGTGTCTGGACGGGCAAATTTAACTCTCATTTCCCACCAGGAAGAGGAATTAACCAAAGGCTCAGCATGCCGTGCCGGAACTACACTAGGGCCTGAAGCAATCCTGCGGTGTTGCGGCCAGCTCACAAGAAAGCGAGTTGAAGAAAGGAGCTCAGGGGCACTGTAATTCACAAACCTGCAGAGTTATAAATGACAGCTATCGTCCAAAAATATATTGAAGTAAGGCTGCCAAGAGGACTTGAAAGCGGGGCAGAATTGCAGGAAATCGATTTCAGGAGGTACACTGGAATTGCATGTAAAGCATAGGAAAAGAGGCAGAACGTCCACAATGATGCACTTGGCCAAAAAGGGCGTATGCGTTTTTTCCTGAATATATTCAGGAAAAAACGCATACGCCCTTTTTGGCCAACCAAGCAAGCTTGCAAAGGATATCTGCACTAAAATGAAGTATCACTGCCCCCCGGTCAAAAGGGCCATCTGAAAAAAGTATAAAATCCAGAAAGGCAGGACAGGCCATGGAGAACTGGGAGCCTTGTTATGCTGATGGGCGGGATGTAAATTGCCAACAGCCACTCTGGAGAAGTGTATGGTGTTTCCTGAAACATCTAAAAAACAAAGCAACAGAGCCTAGGGCACTTCCACTTATGGTCCTATAGCTTAGGGAAATTAAAATCAAAAAGACACAGCCACCCCAAAGTTTGGGACGGCTCTGTTTACAAGAACCTCGTTTACGGTACAAGTTCAATATCACAGAAAGCGAAAAATGGATAAAGAAGTTGTGGTACTTACGTACAATGCAATATCACTCAGCAATGAAATCTATGTCATCAGGCCCGTAGCAGCATAATGAGTGGATTCAGGTACGATGATTCTAAGTGAAATAAGTCACACAGAAAAAGAAACATCATAAGATATCACCAATACACGGAATGTAAACTTGGCTACACAGGAACTGAATTACAAAACAGAACAGGGTCTCAAATGTAGAAAACCAACTTATGCTTGCTTAAGGGGAAAGGTGAGTTGGGGTGCTGCATGAAACCAGAGATTGAAATTAGCACAGATACCGTTCCATAAGCCAAATATGCAATAGACAAGAGCTACTCCTTGCTGAACGAAGTGGACTCAACACCCCATATTAAACGCCTAAGAATATACCTGACTAGAAATAATCTTAAAACCTACGGATTTATATGTCTACGAAAGAGAATCAAGCGTGTGTACAGCGGCATAAACGCAGCAGTGATAGGATTGGTGAGGTTCGGTGAGCAAATGCAGACCCTTTGAAGTCATATTGCATGGTACCCATTCCATGGGTCTCAACTCTCCAGGTTTAAGGGATTCTTCCTTCAGCTAAAACATGCATGTGGAACCCAGAGTATGATCCACCGTGTGATCGGGAAACGTGTTCAAATGGGTCTCATTTTCGTCCTCTGGTACTCGGGTGCAACATTCCAGATGCTTTACTAACACTCTCCCCACTTGGAGAGTCAGTGCCTTTAACCTCCTGTTTGGCCCAGTTTGTAATTTCTGTGGAAAATGAACAGGAATAGGGAGAACGAAAGAGAGACTAGCTGGAGGTGTGTGGACGGGCAAATTTAACTCTCATTTCCCACCAGGAAGAGGAATTAACCAAAGGCTCAGCGTGCCGTGCCGGAACCACACTAGGGCCTGAAGCACTCCTGCAGTGTTGCGGCCAGCTCACAAGAAAGCGAGTTGAAGAAAGGAGCTCAGGGGCACTGTAATTCACAAACCTGCAGAGTTATAAATGACAGCTATCGTCCACAAATATATTGAAGTAAGGCTGCCAAGAGGACTTGAAAGCGGGGCAGAATTGCAGGAAACCGATTTCAGGAGGTAGACGGGAATTGCATGTAAAGCATAGGAAAAGAGGCAGAACGTCCACAATGATGCACTTGGCCGAAAAGGGCGTATGCGTTTTTTCCTGAATATATTCAGGAAAAAACGCATACGCCCTTTTTGGCCAACCAAGCAAGCTTGCAAAGGAAATCTGCACTACAATGAAGTCTCACTGCCCCCCGGTCAAAAGGGCCATCTGAAAAAAGTGTAAAATCCAGAAAGGCAGGACAGGCCTTGCAGAACTGGGAGCCTTGTTATGCTGATGGGCGGGATGTAAATTGCCAACAGCCACTCTGGAGAAGTGTATGGTGTTTCCTGAAACATCTAAAAAACAAAGCAACAGAGCCTAGGGCACTTCCACTTATGGTCCTATAGCTCAGGGAAATTAAAATCAAAAAGACACAGCCACCCCAAAGTTTGGGAAGGCTCTGTTTACAAGAACCTCGTTTATGGTACAAGTTCAATATCACAGAAAGCGAAAAATGGATAAAGAAGTTGTGGTACTTACGTACAATGCAATATCACTCAGCAATGAAATCTATGTCATCAGGCCCGTACCAGCATAATGAGTGGATTCAGGTACGACGATTCTAAGTGAAATAAGTCACACAGAAAAAGAAACACCATAAGATATCACTACTACACGGAAGGTAAACTTGGCTACACAAGAACTGAATTACAAAACAGAACAGGGTCTCAAATGTAGAAAACCAACTTATGCTTGCTTGAGGGGAAAGGTGAGTTGGGGTGCTGCATGAAACCAGAGACTGAAATTAGCACAGATACCGTTCCATAAGCCAAATATGTAATAGACAAGAGCTACTCCTTGCTCAACGAAGTGGACTCAACACCCCATATTAAACGCCTAAGAATATACCTGACTAGTAAGAATATTAAAACCTACCGATTTATATGTCTCCGAAAGAGAATCAAGCGTGTGTACGGCAGCATAAACGCAGCAGTGATAGGATTGGTGAGGTTCGGTGAGCAAATGCAGACCCTTTGAAGTCATATTGCATGGTACCCATTCCATGGGTCTCAACTCTCCAGGTTTAAGGGATTCTTCCTTCAGCTAAAACATGCATGTGGAACCCAGATTATGATCCACCGTGTGATCGGGAAACGTGTTCAAATGTGTCTCGTTTTCGTCCCTGGTACTCGGGTGCAACATTCCAGATGCTTTACTAACATTCTCCCCACTTGGAGAGTCAGTGCCTTTAACGTCCTGTTTGGCCCAGTTTGCAATTTCTGTGGAAAATGAACAGGAATAGGGAGAACGAAAGAGAGACTAGCTGGAGGTGTCTGGACGGGCAAATTTAACTCTCATTTCCCACCAGGAAGAGGAATTAACCAAAGGCTCAGCGTGCCGTGCCGGAACTACACTAGGGCCTGAAGCAATCCTGTGGTGTTGCGGCCAGCTCACAAGAAAGCGAGTTGAAGAAAGGAGCTCAGGGGCACTGTAATTCACAAACCTGCAGAGTTATAAATGACAGCTATCTTCCAAAAATATATTGAAGTAAGGCTGCCAAGAGGACTTGAAAGCGGGGCAGAATTGCAGGAAATCGATTTCAGGAGGTACACTGGAATTGCATGTAAAGCATAGGAAAAGAGGCAGAACGTCCACAATGATGCACTTGGGCAAAAACGGCGTATGCGTTTTTTCCTGAATATATTCAGGAAAAAACGCATACGCCCTTTTTGGCCAACCAAGAAAGCTTGTAAAGGAAATCTGCACTACAATGAAGTCTCACTGCCCCCCGGTCAAAAGGGCCATCTGAAAAAAGTGTAAAATCCAGAAAGGCAGGACAGGCCATGGAGAACTGGGAGCCTTTTTATGCTGGTGGGCGGGATGTAAATTGCCAACAGCCACTCTGGAGAAGTGTATGGTGTTTCCTGAAACATCTAAAAAACAAAGCAACAGAGCCTAGGGCACTTCCACTTATGGTCCTATAGCTTAGGGAAATTAAAATCAAAAAGACACAGCCACCCCAAAGTTTGGGACGGCTCTGTTTACAAGAACCTCGTTTATGGTACAAGTTCAATATCACAGAAAGCAAAAAATGGATAAAGAAGTTGTGGTACTTACGTACAATGCAATATCACTCAGCAATGAAATCTATGTCATCAGGCACATAGCAGCATAATGAGTGGATGCAGGTATGATGAGTCTAAGTGAAATAAGTCACACAGAAAAAGAAACATCATAAGATATCACTACTACACGGAATGTAAACTTGGCTACACAGGAACTGAATTACAAAACAGAACAGGGTGTCAAATGTAGAAAACCAACTTATGCTTGCTTAAGGGGAAAGGTGAGTTGGGGTGCTGCATGAAACCAGAGATTGAAATTAACACTGATACCGTTCCATAAGCCAAATATGTAATAGACAAGAGCTACTCCTTGCTCAACGAAGTGGACTCAACACCCCATATTAAACGCTTAAGAATACACCTGACTAGAAATAATCTTAAAAACTACGGATTTATATGTCTCCGAAAGAGAATCAAGCGTGTGTACAGCGGCATAAACGCAGCAGTGATAGGATTGGTGAGGTTCGGTGAGCAAATGCAGACCCTTTGAAGTCATATTGCATGGTACCCATTCCATGGGTCTCAACTCTCCAAGTTTAAGGGATTCTTCCTTCAGCTAAAACATGCATGTGGAACACAGAGTATGATCCACCGTGTGATCAGGAAACGTGTTCAAATGTGTCTCAGTTTTCGTCCCCTGGTACTCGGGTGCAACACTCCAGACGCTTTACTAACACTCTCCCCACTTGGATAGTCAGTGCCTTTAACCTCCTGTATGGCCCAGTTTGCAATTTCTGCGGAAAATGTACAGGAATAGGGAGAACCAATGAGAAACTAGCTGGAGGTGTCTGGACGGGCAAATTTAACTCTCATTTCCCACCAGGAAGAGGAATTAACCAAAGGCTCAGCATGCCGTGCCGGAACTACACTAGGGCCTGAAGCAATCCTGCGGTTTTGCGGCCAGCTCACAAGAAAACGAGTTGAAGAAACGAGCTCAGGGGCACTGTAATTCACAAACCTGCAGAGTTATAAATGACAGCTATCGTCCAAAAATATATTGAAGTAAGGCTGCCAAGAGGACTTGAAAGCGGGGCAGAATTGCAGGAAATCGATTTCAGGAGGTACACTGGAATTGCATGTAAAGCATAGGAAAAGAGGCAGAACGTCCACAATGATGCACTTGGCCAAAAAGGGCGTATGCGTTCTTTCCTGAATATATTCAGGAAAAAACGCATACGCCCTTTTTGGCCAAACAAGCAAGCTTGCAAAGGAAATCTGCACTACAATGAAGTCTCACTGCCCCCCGGTCAAAAGGGCCATCTGAAAAAAGTGTAAAATCCAGAAAGGCAGGACAGGCCATGGAGAACTGGGAGCCTTGTTATGCTGATGGGCGGGATGTAAATTGCCAACAGCCACTCTGGAGAAGTGTATGGTGTTTCCTGAAACATCTAAAAAACTAAGCAACAGAGCCTAGGGCACTTCCACTTATGGTCCTATAGCTTAGGGAAATTAAAATCAAAAAGACACAGCCACCCCAAAGTTTGGGACGGCTCTGTTTACAAGAACCTCGTTTACGGTACAAGTTTAATATCACAGAAAGCGAAAAATGGATAAAGAAGTTGTGGTACTTACGTTCAATGCAATATCACTCAGCAATGAAATCTATGTCATCAGGCCCGAAGTAGCATAATGAGTGGATTCAGGTATGATGATTCTAAGTGAAATAAGTCACACAGAAAAAGAAACACCATAAGATATCACTGCTACATGGAATGTAAACTTGGCTACACAGGAACTGAATTACAAAACAGAACAGGGTCTCAAATGTAGAAAACCAACTTATGCTTGCTTGAGGGGAAAGGTGAGTTGGGATGCTGCATGAAACCAGAGATTGAAATTAGCACAGATACCGTTCCATAAGCCAAATATGTAATAGACAAGAGCTACTCCTTGCTCAACGAAGTGGACTCAACACCCCATATTAAACGCCTAAGAATATACCTGACTAGTAAGAATATTAAAACCTACGGATTTATATGTCTCCGAAAGAGAATCAAGCGTGTGTACCGCAGCATAAACGCAGCAGTGATAGGATTGGTGAGGTTCGGTGAGCAAATGCAGACCCTTTGAAGTCATATTGCATGGTACCCATTCCATGGGTCTCAACTCTCCAAGTTTAAGGGATTCTTCCTTCAGCTAAAACATGCATGTGGAACACAGAGTATGATCCACCATGTGATCAGGAAACGTGTTCAAATGTGTCTCAGTTTTCGTCCCCTGGTACTCGGGTGCAACACTCCAGACGCTTTACTAACACTCTCTCCACTTGGAGAGTCAGTGCCTTTAACCTCCTGTATGGCCCAGTTTGCAATTTCTGCGGAAAATGTACAGGAATAGGGAGAACCAATGATAAACTAGCTGGAGGTGTCTGGACGGGCAAATTTAACTCTCATTTCCCACCAGGAAGAGGAATTAAAAAAAGGTTCAGCGTGCCGTGCCGTATCCACACTAGGGCCTGAAGCAATCCTGCGGTGTTGCGGCCAGCTCACAAAAAAGCGAGTTGAAGAAAGGAGCTCAGGGGCACTGTAATTCACAAACCTGCAGAGTTATAAATGACAGCTATCGTCCAAAAATATATTGAAGTAAGGCTGCCAAGAGGACTTGAAAGTGGTGCAGAATTGCAGGAAACCGATTTCAGGAGGTAGACTGGAATTGCATGTAAAGCATAGGAAAAGAGGCAGAACGTCCACAACGATGCACTTGGCCAAAAAGGGCGTATGCGTTTTTTCCTGAATATATTCAGGAAAAAACGCATACGCCCTTTTTGGCCAACCAAGCAAGCTTGCAAAGGAAATCGGCACTACAATGAAGTCTCACTGCCGCACAGTCAAAAGGGCCATCTGAAAAATGTGTAAAATCCAGAAAGGCAGGACAGGCCATGGAGAACTGGGAGCCTTGTTATGCTGATGGGCGGGATGTAAATTGCCAACAGCCACTCTGGAGAAGTGTATGGTGTTTCCTGAAACATCTAAAAAACAAAGCAACAGAGCCTAGGGCACTTCCACTTATGGTCCTATAGCTTAGGGAAATTAAAATCAAAAAGACACAGCCACCCCAAAGTTTGGGACGGCTCTGTTTACAAGAACCTCATTTATGGTACAAGTTCAATATCACAGAAAGCGAAAAATGGATAAAGAAGTTGTGGTACTTACGTACAATGCAATATCACTCAGCAATGAAATCTATGTCATCAGGCCCGTAGCAGCATAATGAGTGGATTCAGGTACGATGATTCTAAGTGAAATAAGTCACACAGAAAAAGAAACATCATAAGATATCACCAATACACGGAATGTAAACTTGGCTACACAGGAACTGAATTACAAAACAGAACAGGGTCTCAAATGTAGAAAACCAACTTATGCTTGCTTAAGGGGAAAGGTGAGTTGGGGTGCTGCATGAAACCAGAGATTGAAATTAGCACAGATACCGTTCCATAAGCCAAATATGCAATAGACAAGAGCTACTCCTTGCTGAACGAAGTGGACTCAACACCCCATATTAAACGCCTAAGAATATACCTGACTAGAAATAATCTTAAAACCTACGGATTTATATGTCTCCGAAAGAGAATCAACCATGTGTACAGCGGCATAAACGCAGCAGTGATAGGATTGGTGAGGTTCGGTGAGCAAATGCAGACCCTTTGAAGTCATATTGCATGGTACCCATTCCATGGGTCTCAACTCTCCAGGTTTAAGGGATTCTTCCTTCAGCTAAAACATGCATGTGGAACCCAGAGTATGATCCACCGTGTGATCGGGAAACGTGTTCAAATGTGTCTCGTTTTCGTCCCCTGGTACTCGGGTGCAACATTCCAGATGCTTTACTAACACTCTCCCCACTTGGAGAGTCAGTGCCTTTAACCTCCTGTTTGGCCCAGTTTGTAATTTCTGTGGAAAATGAACAGGAATAGGGAGAACCAATGAGAAACTAGCTGGAGGTGTCTGGACGGGCAAATTTAACTCTCATTTCCCACCAGAAAGAGGAATTAACCAAAGGCTCAGCATGCCGTGCCGGAACCACACTAGGGCCTGAAGCAATCCTGCGGTGTTGCGGCCAGCTCACAAGAAAGCGAGTTGAAGAAAGGAGCTCAGGGGCACTGTAATTCACAAACCTGCAGAGTTATAAATGACAGCTATCGTCCACAAATATATTGAAGTAAGGCTGCCAAGAGGACTTGAAAGCGGGGCAGAATTCCAGGAAACCGATTTCAGGAGGTAGACGGGAATTGCATGTAAAGCATAGGAAAAGAGGCAGAACGTCCACAATGATGCACTTGGCCAAAAAGGGCGTATGCGTTCTTTCCTGAATATATTCAGGAAAAAACGCATACGCCCTTTTTGGCCAACCAAGCAGGCTTGCAAAGGAAATCTACACTACAATGAAGTCTCACTGCCCCCCGGTCAAAAGGGCCATCTGAAAAAAGTGTAAAATCCAGAAAGGCAGGACAGGCCATGGAGAACTGGGAGCCTTGTTATGCTGATGGGCGGGATGTAAATTGCCAACAGCCACTCTGGAGAAGTGTATGGTGTTTCCTGAAACATCTAAAAAACAAAGCAACAGAGCCTAGGGCACTTCCACTTATGGTCCTATAGCTTAGGGAAATTAAAATCAAAAAGACACAGTCACCCCAAAGTTTGGGACGGCTCTGTTTACAAGAACCTAGTTTACGGTACAAGTTCAACATCACAGAAAGCGAAAAATGGATAAAGAAGTTGTGGTACTTACGTACAATGCAATATCACTCAGCAATGAAATCTATGTCATCAGGCCCGTAGCAGCATAATGAGTGGATTCATGTATGATGATTCTAAGTGAAATAAGTCACACAGAAAAAGAAACACCATAAGATATCACTACTACACGGAATGTAAACTTGGCTACACAGGAACTGAATTACAAAACAGAACAGGGTCTCAAATGTAGAAAACCAACTTATGCTTGCTTGAGGGGAAAGGTGAGTTGGGATGCTGCATGAAACCAGAGATTGAAATTAGCACAGATACCGTTCCATAAGCCAAATATGTAATAGACAAGAGCTACTCCTTGCTCAACGAAGTGGACTCAACACCCCATATTAAACGCCTAAGAATATACCTGACTAGTAAGAATATTAAAACCTACGGATTTATATGTCTCCGAAAGAGAATCAAGCATGTGTACAGCAGCATAAACGCAGCAGTGATAGGATTGGTGAGGTTCGGTGAGCAAATGCAGACCCTTTGAAGTCATATTGCATGGTACCCATTCCATGGGTCTCAACTCTCCAAGTTTAAGGGATTCTTCCTTCAGCTAAAACATGCATGTGGAACACAGAGTATGATCCACCATGTGATCAGGAAACGTGTTCAAATGTGTCTCAGTTTTCGTCCCCTGGTACTCGGGTGCAACACTCCAGACGCTTTACTAACACTCTCTCCACTTGGAGAGTCAGTGCCTTTAACCTCCTGTATGGCCCAGTTTGCAATTTCTGCGGAAAATGTACAGGAATAGGGAGAACCAATGATAAACTAGCTGGAGGTGTCTGGACGGGCAAATTTAACTCTCATTTCCCACCAGGAAGAGGAATTAAAAAAAGGTTCAGCGTGCCGTGCCGTATCCACACTAGGGCCTGAAGCAATCCTGCGGTGTTGCGGCCAGCTCACAAAAAAGCGAGTTGAAGAAAGGAGCTCAGGGGCACTGTAATTCACAAACCTGCAGAGTTATAAATGACAGCTATCGTCCAAAAATATATTGAAGTAAGGCTGCCAAGAGGACTTGAAAGTGGTGCAGAATTGCAGGAAACCGATTTCAGGAGGTAGACTGGAATTGCATGTAAAGCATAGGAAAAGAGGCAGAACGTCCACAACGATGCACTTGGCCAAAAAGGGCGTATGCGTTTTTTCCTGAATATATTCAGGAAAAAACGCATACGCCCTTTTTGGCCAACCAAGCAAGCTTGCAAAGGAAATCGGCACTACAATGAAGTCTCACTGCCGCACAGTCAAAAGGGCCATCTGAAAAATGTGTAAAATCCAGAAAGGCAGGACAGGCCATGGAGAACTGGGAGCCTTGTTATGCTGATGGGCGGGATGTAAATTGCCAACAGCCACTCTGGAGAAGTGTATGGTGTTTCCTGAAACATCTAAAAAACAAAGCAACAGAGCCTAGGGCACTTCCACTTATGGTCCTATAGCTTAGGGAAATTAAAATCAAAAAGACACAGCCACCCCAAAGTTTGGGACGGCTCTGTTTACAAGAACCTCATTTATGGTACAAGTTCAATATCACAGAAAGCGAAAAATGGATAAAGAAGTTGTGGTACTTACGTACAATGCAATATCACTCAGCAATGAAATCTATGTCATCAGGCCCGTAGCAGCATAATGAGTGGATTCAGGTACGATGATTCTAAGTGAAATAAGTCACACAGAAAAAGAAACATCATAAGATATCACCAATACACGGAATGTAAACTTGGCTACACAGGAACTGAATTACAAAACAGAACAGGGTCTCAAATGTAGAAAACCAACTTATGCTTGCTTAAGGGGAAAGGTGAGTTGGGGTGCTGCATGAAACCAGAGATTGAAATTAGCACAGATACCGTTCCATAAGCCAAATATGCAATAGACAAGAGCTACTCCTTGCTGAACGAAGTGGACTCAACACCCCATATTAAACGCCTAAGAATATACCTGACTAGAAATAATCTTAAAACCTACGGATTTATATGTCTCCGAAAGAGAATCAACCATGTGTACAGCGGCATAAACGCAGCAGTGATAGGATTGGTGAGGTTCGGTGAGCAAATGCAGACCCTTTGAAGTCATATTGCATGGTACCCATTCCATGGGTCTCAACTCTCCAGGTTTAAGGGATTCTTCCTTCAGCTAAAACATGCATGTGGAACCCAGAGTATGATCCACCGTGTGATCGGGAAACGTGTTCAAATGTGTCTCGTTTTCGTCCCCTGGTACTCGGGTGCAACATTCCAGATGCTTTACTAACACTCTCCCCACTTGGAGAGTCAGTGCCTTTAACCTCCTGTTTGGCCCAGTTTGTAATTTCTGTGGAAAATGAACAGGAATAGGGAGAACCAATGAGAAACTAGCTGGAGGTGTCTGGACGGGCAAATTTAACTCTCATTTCCCACCAGAAAGAGGAATTAACCAAAGGCTCAGCATGCCGTGCCGGAACCACACTAGGGCCTGAAGCAATCCTGCGGTGTTGCGGCCAGCTCACAAGAAAGCGAGTTGAAGAAAGGAGCTCAGGGGCACTGTAATTCACAAACCTGCAGAGTTATAAATGACAGCTATCGTCCAAAAATATATTGAAGTAAGGCTGCCAAGAGGACTTGAAAGCGGGGCAGAATTCCAGGAAACCGATTTCAGGAGGTAGACGGGAATTGCATGTAAAGCATAGGAAAAGAGGCAGAACGTCCACAATGATGCACTTGGCCAAAAAGGGCGTATGCGTTTTTTCCTGAATATATTTCCTGAATATATTTCCTGAATATATTCAGGAAAAAACGCATACGCCCTTTTTGGCCAACCAAGCAAGCTTGCAAAGGAAATCTGCACTACAATGAAGTCTCGCTGCCCCCCGGTCAAAAGGGCCATATGAAAAAAGTGTAAAATCCAGAAAGGCAGGACAGGCCATGAAGAACTGGGAGCCTTGTTATGCTGATGGGCGGGATGTAAATTGCCAACAGCCACTCTGGAGAAGTGTATGGTGTTTCCTGTAACATCTAAAAAACTAAGCAACAGAGCCTAGGGCACTTCCACTTATGGTCCTATAGCTTAGGGCAATTAAAATCAAAGAGACACAGCCACCCCAATGTTTGGGACGGCTCTGTTTACAAGAATCTTGTTTACGGTACAAGTTCAATATCACAAAAGCGAAAAATGGATAAAGAAGTTGTTGTACTTACGTACAATGCAATATCACTCAGCAATGAAATCTATGTCATCAGGCCTGTAGCAGCATAATGAGTGGATTCAGGTACGATGATTCTAAGTGAAATAAGTCACACAGAAAAAGAAACATCATAAGATATCACTACTACACGGAATGTAAACTTGGCTACACAGGATCTGAATTACAAAACAGAACAGGGTCTCAAATGTAGAAAACCAACTTATGCTTGCTTAAGGGGAAAGGTGAGTTGGGGTGCTGCATGAAACCAGAGATTAAAATTAGCACAGATACCGTTCCATAAGCCAAATATGTAATAGACAAGAGCTACTCCTTGCTCAACGAAGTGTACTCAACACCCCATATTAAACGCCTAACAATATACCTAACTAGAAATAATCTAAAAACCTACCGATTTATATGTCTCCGAAAGAGAATCAAGCGTGTGTACAGCGACATAAACGCAGCAGTGATAGGATTGGTGAGGTTCGGTGAGCAAATGCAGACCCTCTGAAGTCATATTGCATGGTACCCATTCCATGGGTCTCAACTCTCCAGGTTTAAGGGATTCTTCCTTCAGCTAAAACATGCATGTGGAACACAGAGTATGATCCACCGTGTGATCAGGAAACGTGTTCAAATGTGTCTCAGTTTTCGTCCCCTGGTACTCGGGTGCAACACTCCAGACGCTTTACTAACACTCTCCCCACTTGGAGAGTCAGTGCCTTTAACCTCCTGTATGGCCCAGTTTGCAATTTCTGCAGAAAATGTACAGGAATAGGGAGAACCAATGAGAAACTAGCTGGAGGTGTCTGGACGGGCAAATTTAACTCTCATTTCCCACCAGAAAGAGGAATTAACCAAAGGCTCAGCATGCCGTGCCAGAACCACACTAGGGCCTGAAGCAATCCTGCGGTGTTGCGGCCAGCTCACAAGAAAGCGAGTTGAAGAAAGGAGCTCAGGGGCACTGTAATTCACAAACCTGCAGAGTTATAAATGACAGCTATCGTCCAAAAATATATTGAAGTAAGGCTGCCAAGAGGACTTGAAAGCGGGGCAGAATTCCAGGAAACCGATTTCAGGAGGTAGACGGGAATTGCATGTAAAGCATAGGAAAAGAGGCAGAACGTCCACAATGATGCACTTGGCCAAAAAGGGCGTATGCGTTCTTTCCTGAATATATTCAGGAAAAAACGCATACGCCCTTTTTGGCCAACCAAGCAGGCTTGCAAAGGAAATCTACACTACAATGAAGTCTCACTGCCCCCCGGTCAAAAGGGCCATCTGAAAAAAGTGTAAAATCCAGAAAGGCAGGACAGGCCATGGAGAACTGGGAGCCTTGTTATGCTGATGGGCGGGATGTAAATTGCCAACAGCCACTCTGGAGAAGTGTATGGTGTTTCCTGAAACATCTAAAAAACAAAGCAACAGAGCCTAGGGCACTTCCACTTATGGTCCTATAGCTTAGGGAAATTAAAATCAAAAAGACACAGTCACCCCAAAGTTTGGGACGGCTCTGTTTACAAGAACCTAGTTTACGGTACAAGTTCAACATCACAGAAAGCGAAAAATGGATAAAGAAGTTGTGGTACTTACGTACAATGCAATATCACTCAGCAATGAAATCTATGTCATCAGGCCCGTAGCAGCATAATGAGTGGATTCATGTATGATGATTCTAAGTGAAATAAGTCACACAGAAAAAGAAACACCATAAGATATCACTACTACACGGAATGTAAACTTGGCTACACAGGAACTGAATTACAAAACAGAACAGGGTCTCAAATGTAGAAAACCAACTTATGCTTGCTTGAGGGGAAAGGTGAGTTGGGATGCTGCATGAAACCAGAGATTGAAATTAGCACAGATACCGTTCCATAAGCCAAATATGTAATAGACAAGAGCTACTCCTTGCTCAACGAAGTGGACTCAACACCCCATATTAAACGCCTAAGAATATACCTGACTAGTAAGAATATTAAAACCTACGGATTTATATGTCTCCGAAAGAGAATCAAGCATGTGTACAGCAGCATAAACGCAGCAGTGATAGGATTGGTGAGGTTCGGTGAGCAAATGCAGACCCTTTGAAGTCATATTGCATGGTACCCATTCCATGGGTCTCAACTCTCCAAGTTTAAGGGATTCTTCCTTCAGCTAAAACATGCATGTGGAACACAGAGTATGATCCACCATGTGATCAGGAAACGTGTTCAAATGTGTCTCAGTTTTCGTCCCCTGGTACTCGGGTGCAACACTCCAGACGCTTTACTAACACTCTCTCCACTTGGAGAGTCAGTGCCTTTAACCTCCTGTATGGCCCAGTTTGCAATTTCTGCGGAAAATGTACAGGAATAGGGAGAACCAATGATAAACTAGCTGGAGGTGTCTGGACGGGCAAATTTAACTCTCATTTCCCACCAGGAAGAGGAATTAACCAAAGGTTCAGCGTGCCGTGCCGGATCCACACTAGGGACTGAAGCAATCCTGCGGTGTTGCGGCCAGCTCACAAAAAAGCGAGTTGAAGAAAGGAGCTCAGGGGCACTGTAATTCACAAACCTGCAGAGTTATAAATGACAGCTATCGTCCAAAAATATATTGAAGTAAGGCTGCCAAGAGGACTTGAAAGTGGTGCAGAATTGCAGGAAACCGATTTCAGGAGGTAGACTGGAATTGCATGTAAAGCATAGGAAAAGAGGCAGAACATCCACAACGATGCACTTGGCCAAAAAGGGCGTATGCGTTTTTTCCTGATTCAGGAAAAAACGCATACGCCCTTTTTGGCCAACCAAGCAAGCTTGCAAAGGAAATCGGCACTACAATGAAGTCTCACTGCCGCCCAGTCAAAAGGGCCATCTGAAAAATGTGTAAAATCCAGAAAGGCAGGACAGGCCATGGAGAACTGGGAGCCTTGTTATGCTGATGGGCGGGATGTAAATTGCCAACAGCCACTCTGGAGAAGTGTATGGTGTTTCCTGAAACATCTAAAAAACAAAGCAACAGAGCCTAGGGCACTTCCACTTATGGTCCTATAGCTTAGGGAAATTAAAATCAAAAAGACACAGCCACCCCAAAGTTTGGGACGGCTCTGTTTACAAGAACCTCGTTTATGGTACAAGTTCAATATCACAGAAAGCGAAAAATGGATAAAGAAGTTGTGGTACTTACGTACAATGCAATATCACTCAGCAATGAAATCTATGTCATCAGGCCCGTAGCAGCATAATGAGTGGATTCAGGTACGATGATTCTAAGTGAAATAAGTCACACAGAAAAAGAAACATCATAAGATATCACCAATACACGGAATGTAAACTTGGCTACACAGGAACTGAATTACAAAACAGAACAGGGTCTCAAATGTAGAAAACCAACTTATGCTTGCTTAAGGGGAAAGGTGAGTTGGGGTGCTGCATGAAACCAGAGATTGAAATTAGCACAGATACCGTTCCATAAGCCAAATATGCAATAGACAAGAGCTACTCCTTGCTGAACGAAGTGGACTCAACACCCCATATTAAACGCCTAAGAATATACCTGACTAGAAATAATCTTAAAACCTACGGATTTATATGTCTACGAAAGAGAATCAAGCGTGTGTACAGCGGCATAAACGCAGCAGTGATAGGATTGGTGAGGTTCGGTGAGCAAATGCAGACCCTTTGAAGTCATATTGCATGGTACCCATTCCATGGGTCTCAACTCTCCAGGTTTAAGGGATTCTTCCTTCAGCTAAAACATGCATGTGGAACCCAGAGTATGATCCACCGTGTGATCGGGAAACGTGTTCAAATGTGTCTCGTTTTCGTCCTCTGGTACTCGGGTGCAACATTCCAGATGCTTTACTAACACTCTCCCCACTTGGAGAGTCAGTGCCTTTAACCTCCTGTTTGGCCCAGTTTGTAATTTCTGTGGAAAATGAACAGGAATAGGGAGAACGAAAGAGGGACTAGCTGGAGGTGTCTGGACGGGCAAATTTAACTCTCATTTCCCACCAGGAAGAGGAATTAACCAAAGGCTCAGCATGCCGTGCCGGAACTACACTAGGGCCTGAAGCAATCCTGCGGTGTTGCGGCCAGCTCACAAGAAAGCGAGTTGAAGAAAGGAGCTCAGGGGCACTGTAATTCACAAACCTGCAGAGTTATAAATGACAGCTATCGTCCAAAAATATATTGAAGTAAGGCTGCCAAGAGGACTTGAAAGCGGGGCAGAATTGCAGGAAATCGATTTCAGGAGGTACACTGGAATTGCATGTAAAGCATAGGAAAAGAGGCAGAACGTCCACAATGATGCACTTGGCCAAAAAGGGCGTATGCGTTTTTTCCTGAATATATTCAGGAAAAAACGCATACGCCCTTTTTGGCCAACCAAGCAAGCTTGCAAAGGATATCTGCACTACAATGAAGTATCACTGCCCCCCGGTCAAAAGGGCCATCTGAAAAAAGTATAAAATCCAGAAAGGCAGGACAGGCCATGGAGAACTGGGAGCCTTGTTATGCTGATGGGCGGGATGTAAATTGCCAACAGCCACTCTGGAGAAGTGTATGGTGTTTCCTGAAACATCTAAAAAACAAAGCAACAGAGCCTAGGGCACTTCCACTTATGGTCCTATAGCTTAGGGAAATTAAAATCAAAAAGACACAGCCACCCCAAAGTTTGGGACGGCTCTGTTTACAAGAACCTCGTTTACGGTACAAGTTCAATATCACAGAAAGCGAAAAATGGATAAAGAAGTTGTGGTACTTACGTACAATGCAATATCACTCAGCAATGAAATCTATGTCATCAGGCCCGTAGCAGCATAATGAGTGGATTCAGGTACGATGATTCTAAGTGAAATAAGTCACACAGAAAAAGAAACATCATAAGATATCACCAATACACGGAATGTAAACTTGGCTACACAGGAACTGAATTACAAAACAGAACAGGGTCTCAAATGTAGAAAACCAACTTATGCTTGCTTAAGGGGAAAGGTGAGTTGGGGTGCTGCATGAAACCAGAGATTGAAATTAGCACAGATACCGTTCCATAAGCCAAATATGCAATAGACAAGAGCTACTCCTTGCTGAACGAAGTGGACTCAACACCCCATATTAAACGCCTAAGAATATACCTGACTAGAAATAATCTTAAAACCTACGGATTTATATGTCTACGAAAGAGAATCAAGCGTGTGTACAGCGGCATAAACGCAGCAGTGATAGGATTGGTGAGGTTCGGTGAGCAAATGCAGACCCTTTGAAGTCATATTGCATGGTACCCATTCCATGGGTCTCAACTCTCCAGGTTTAAGGGATTCTTCCTTCAGCTAAAACATGCATGTGGAACCCAGAGTATGATCCACCGTGTGATCGGGAAACGTGTTCAAATGTGTCTCGTTTTCGTCCTCTGGTACTCGGGTGCAACATTCCAGATGCTTTACTAACACTCTCCCCACTTGGAGAGTCAGTGCCTTTAACCTCCTGTTTGGCCCAGTTTGTAATTTCTGTGGAAAATGAACAGGAATAGGGAGAACGAAAGAGGGACTAGCTGGAGGTGTCTGGACGGGCAAATTTAACTCTCATTTCCCACCAGGAAGAGGAATTAACCAAAGGCTCAGCATGCCGTGCCGGAACTACACTAGGGCCTGAAGCAATCCTGCGGTGTTGCGGCCAGCTCACAAGAAAGCGAGTTGAAGAAAGGAGCTCAGGGGCACTGTAATTCACAAACCTGCAGAGTTATAAATGACAGCTATCGTCCAAAAATATATTGAAGTAAGGCTGCCAAGAGGACTTGAAAGCGGGGCAGAATTGCAGGAAATCGATTTCAGGAGGTACACTGGAATTGCATGTAAAGCATAGGAAAAGAGGCAGAACGTCCACAATGATGCACTTGGCCAAAAAGGGCGTATGCGTTTTTTCCTGAATATATTCAGGAAAAAACGCATACGCCCTTTTTGGCCAACCAAGCAAGCTTGCAAAGGATATCTGCACTACAATGAAGTATCACTGCCCCCCGGTCAAAAGGGCCATCTGAAAAAAGTATAAAATCCAGAAAGGCAGGACAGGCCATGGAGAACTGGGAGCCTTGTTATGCTGATGGGCGGGATGTAAATTGCCAACAGCCACTCTGGAGAAGTGTATGGTGTTTCCTGAAACATCTAAAAAACAAAGCAACAGAGCCTAGGGCACTTCCACTTATGGTCCTATAGCTTAGGGAAATTAAAATCAAAAAGACACAGCCACCCCAAAGTTTGGGACGGCTCTGTTTACAAGAACCTCGTTTACGGTACAAGTTCAATATCACAGAAAGCGAAAAATGGATAAAGAATTTGTGGTACTTACGTACAATGCAATATCACTCAGCAATGAAATCTATGTCATCAGGCCCGTAGCAGCATAATGAGTGGATTCCGGTACGATGATTCTAAGTGAAATAAGTCACACAGAAAAAGAAACATCATAAGATATCACCAATACACGGAATGTAAACTTGGCTACACAGGAACTGAATTACAAAACAGAACAGGGTCTCAAATGTAGAAAACCAACTTATGCTTGCTTAAGGGGAAAGGTGAGTTGGGGTGCTGCATGAAACCAGAGATTGAAATTAGCACAGATACCGTTCCATAAGCCAAATATGCAATAGACAAGAGCTACTCCTTGCTCAACGAAGTGGACTCAACACCCCATATTAAACGCCTAAGAATATACCTGACTAGAAATAATCTTAAAACCTACGGATTTATATGTCTACGAAAGAGAATCAAGCGTGTGTACAGCGGCATAAACGCAGCAGTGATAGGATTGGTGAGGTTCGGTGAGCAAATGCAGACCCTTTGAAGTCATATTGCATGGTACCCATTCCATGGGTCTCAACTCTCCAGGTTTAAGGGATTCTTCCTTCAGCTAAAACATGCATGTGGAACCCAGAGTATGATCCACCGTGTGATCGGGAAACGTGTTCAAATGGGTCTCATTTTCGTCCTCTGGTACTCGGGTGCAACATTCCAGATGCTTTACTAACACTCTCCCCACTTGGAGAGTCAGTGCCTTTAACCTCCTGTTTGGCCCAGTTTGTAATTTCTGTGGAAAATGAACAGGAATAGGGAGAACGAAAGAGAGACTAGCTGGAGGTGTCTGGACGGGCAAATTTAACTCTCATTTCCCACCAGGAAGAGGAATTAACCAAAGGCTCAGCATGCCGTGCCGGAACTACACTAGGGCCTGAAGCAATCCTGCGGTGTTGCGGCCAGCTCACAAGAAAGCGAGTTGAAGAAAGGAGCTCAGGGGCACTGTAATTCACAAACCTGCAGAGTTATAAATGACAGCTATCGTCCAAAAATATATTGAAGTAAGGCTGCCAAGAGGACTTGAAAGCGGGGCAGAATTGCAGGAAATCGATTTCAGGAGGTACACTGGAATTGCATGTAAAGCATAGGAAAAGAGGCAGAACGTCCACAATGATGCACTTGGCCAAAAAGGGCGTATGCGTTTTTTCCTGAATATATTCAGGAAAAAACGCATACGCCCTTTTTGGCCAACCAAGCAAGCTTGCAAAGGATATCTGCACTACAATGAAGTATCACTGCCCCCCGGTCAAAAGGGCCATCTGAAAAAAGTATAAAATCCAGAAAGGCAGGACAGGCCATGGAGAACTGGGAGCCTTGTTATGCTGATGGGCGGGATGTAAATTGCCAACAGCCACTCTGGAGAAGTGTATGGTGTTTCCTGAAACATCTAAAAAACAAAGCAACAGAGCCTAGGGCACTTCCACTTATGGTCCTATAGCTTAGGGAAATTAAAATCAAAAAGACACAGTCACCCCAAAGTTTGGGACGGCTCTGTTTACAAGAACCTAGTTTACGGTACAAGTTCAATATCACAGAAAGCGAAAAATGGATAAAGAAGTTGTGGTACTTACGTACAATGCAATATCACTCAGCAATGAAATCTATGTCATCAGGCCCGTAGCAGCATAATGAGTGGATTCAGGTATGATGATTCTAAGTGAAATAAGTCACACAGAAAAAGAAACACCATAAGATATCACTACTACACGGAATGTAAACTTGGCTACACAGGAACTGAATTACAAAACAGAACAGGGTCTCAAATGTAGAAAACCAACTTATGCTTGCTTGAGGGGAAAGGTGAGTTGGGATGCTGCATGAAACCAGAGATTGAAATTAGCACAGATACCGTTCCATAAGCCAAATATGTAATAGACAAGAGCTACTCCTTGCTCAACGAAGTGGACTCAACACCCCATATTAAACGCCTAAGAATATACCTGACTAGTAAGAATATTAAAACCTACGGATTTATATGTCTCCGAAAGAGAATCAAGCGTGTGTACAGCAGCATAAACGCAGCAGTGATAGGATTGGTGAGGTTCGGTGAGCAAATGCAGACCCTTTGAAGTCATATTGCATGGTACCCATTCCATGGGTCTCAACTCTCCAAGTTTAAGGGATTCTTCCTTCAGCTAAAACATGCATGTGGAACACAGAGTATGATCCACCATGTGATCAGGAAACGTGTTCAAATGTGTCTCAGTTTTCGTCCCCTGGTACTCGGGTGCAACACTCCAGACGCTTTACTAACACTCTCTCCACTTGGAGAGTCAGTGCCTTTAACCTCCTGTATGGCCCAGTTTGCAATTTCTGCGGAAAATGTACAGGAATAGGGAGAACCAATGATAAACTAGCTGGAGGTGTCTGGACGGGCAAATTTAACTCTCATTTCCCACCAGGAAGAGGAATTAACCAAAGGTTCAGCGTGCCGTGCCGGATCCACACTAGGGCCTGAAGCAATCCTGCGGTGTTGCGGCCAGCTCACAAAAAAGCGAGTTGAAGAAAGGAGCTCAGGGGCACTGTAATTCACAAACCTGCAGAGTTATAAATGACAGCTATCGTCCAAAAATATATTGAAGTAAGGCTGCCAAGAGGACTTGAAAGTGGTGCAGAATTGCAGGAAACCGATTTCAGGAGGTAGACTGGAATTGCATGTAAAGCATAGGAAAAGAGGCAGAACGTCCACAACGATGCACTTGGCCAAAAAGGGCGTATGCGTTTTTTCCTGAATATATTCAGGAAAAAACGCATACGCCCTTTTTGGCCAACCAAGCAAGCTTGCAAAGGAAATCGGCACTACAATGAAGTCTCACTGCCGCCCAGTCAAAAGGGCCATCTGAAAAATGTGTAAAATCCAGAAAGGCAGGACAGGCCATGGAGAACTGGGAGCCTTGTTATGCTGATGGGCGGGATGTAAATTGCCAACAGCCACTCTGGAGAAGTGTATGGTGTTTCCTGAAACATCTAAAAAACAAAGCAACAGAGCCTAGGGCACTTCCACTTATGGTCCTATAGCTTAGGGAAATTAAAATCAAAAAGACACAGCCACCCCAAAGTTTGGGACGGCTCTGTTTACAAGAACCTCGTTTATGGTACAAGTTCAATATCACAGAAAGCGAAAAATGGATAAAGAAGTTGTGGTACTTACGTACAATGCAATATCACTCAGCAATGAAATCTATGTCATCAGGCCCGTAGCAGCATAATGAGTGGATTCAGGTACGATGATTCTAAGTGAAATAAGTCACACAGAAAAAGAAACATCATAAGATATCACCAATACACGGAATGTAAACTTGGCTACACAGGAACTGAATTACAAAACAGAACAGGGTCTCAAATGTAGAAAACCAACTTATGCTTGCTTAAGGGGAAAGGTGAGTTGGGGTGCTGCATGAAACCAGAGACTGAAATTAGCACAGATACCGTTCCATAAGCCAAATATGCAATAGACAAGAGCTACTCCTTGCTGAACGAAGTGGACTCAACACCCCATATTAAAGGCCTAAGAATATACCTGACTAGAAATAATCTTAAAACCTACGGATTTATATGTCTCCGAAAGAGAATCAAGCGTGTGTACAGCGGCATAAACGCAGCAGTGATAGGATTGGTGAGGTTCGGTGAGCAAATGCAGACCCTTTGAAGTCATATTGCATGGTACCCATTCCATGGGTCTCAACTCTCCAGGTTTAAGGGATTCTTCCTTCAGCTGAAACATGCATGTGGAACCCAGAGTATGATCCACCGTGTGATCGGGAAACGTGTTCAAATGTGTCTCGTTTTCGTCCCCTGGTACTCGGGTGCAACATTCCAGATGCTTTACTAACACTCTCCCCACTTGGAGAGTCAGTGCCTTTAACCTCCTGTTTGGCCCAGTTTGTAATTTCTGTGGAAAATGTACAGCAATAGGGAGAACCAATGAGAAACTAGCTGGAGGTGTCTGGACGGGCAAATTTAACTCTCATTTCCCACCAGAAAGAGGAATTAACCAAAGGCTCAGCATGCCGTGCCGGAACCACACTAGGGCCTGAAGCAATCCTGCGGTGTTGCGGCCAGCTCACAAGAAAGCGAGTTGAAGAAAGGAGCTCAGGGGCACTGTAATTCACAAACCTGCAGAGTTATAAATGACAGCTATCGTCCAAAAATATATTGAAGTAAGGCTGCCAAGAGGACTTGAAAGCGGGGCAGAATTGCAGGAAACCGATTTCAGGAGGTAGACGGGAATTGCATGTAAAGCATAGGAAAAGAGGCAGAACGTCCACAATGATGCACTTGGCGAAAAAGGGCGTATGCGTTTTTTCCTGAATATATTCAGGAAAAAACGCATACGCCCTTTTTGGCCAACCAAGCAAGCTTGCAAAGGAAATCTGCACTACAATGAAGTCTCACTGCCCCCCGGTCAAGAGGGCCATCTGAAAAAAGTGTAAAATCCAGAAAGGCAGGACAGGCCATGGAGAACTGGGAGCCTTGTTATGCTGGTGGGCGGGATGTAAATTGCCAACAGCCACTCTGGAGAAGTGTATGGTGTTTCCTGAAACATCTAAAAAACAAAGCAACAGAGCCTAGGGCACTTCCACTTATGGTCCTATAGCTTAGGGAAATTAAAATCAAAAAGACACAGCCACCCCAAAGTTTGGGACGGCTCTGTTTACAAGAACCTCGTTTACGGTACAAGTTCAATATCACAGAAAGCAAAAAATGGATAAAGAAGTTGTGGTACTTACGTACAATGCAATATCACTCAGCAATGAAATCTATGTCATCAGGCCCGTAGCAGCATAATGAGTGGATTCAGGTATGATGAGTCTAAGTGAAATAAGTCACACAGAAAAAGAAACATCATAAGATATCACTACTACACGGAATGTAAACTTGGCTACACAGGAACTGAATTACAAAACAGAACAGGGTCTCAAATGTAGAAAACCAACTTATGCTTGCTTAAGGGAAAGGTGAGTTGGGGTGCTGCATGAAACCAGAGATTGAAATTAGCACAGATACCGTTCCATAAGCCAAATATGCAATAGACAAGAGCTACTCCTTGCTGAACGAAGTGGACTCAACACCCCATATTAAACGCCTAAGAATATACCTGACTAGAAAGAATCTTAAAACCTACGGATTTATATGTCTCCGAAAGAGAATCAAGCGTGTGTACAGCGGCATAAACGCAGCAGTGATAGGATTGGTGAGGTTCGGTGAGCAAATGCAGACCCTTTGAAGTCATATTGCATGGTACCCATTCCATGGGTCTCAACTCTCCAGGTTTAAGGGATTCTTCCTTCAGCTAAAACATGCATGTGGAACCCAGAGTATGATCCACCGTGTGATCGGGAAACGTGTTCAAATGTGTCTCGTTTTCGTCCCCTGGTACTCGGGTGCAACATTCCAGATGCTTTACTAATGCTCTCCCCACTTGGAGAGTCAGTGCCTTTAACCTCCTGTTTGGCCCAGTTTGTAATTTCTGTGGAAAATGAACAGGAATAGGGAGAAAGAAAGAGAGACTAGCTGGAGGTGTCTGGACGGGCAAATTTAACTCTCATTTCCCACCAGGAAGAGGAATTAACCAAAGGCTCAGCATGCTGTGCCGGAACTACACTAGGGCCTGAAGCAATCCTGCGGTGTTGCGGCCAGCTCACAAGAAAGCGAGTTGAAGAAAGGAGCTCAGGGGCACTGTAATTCACAAACCTGCAGAGTTATAAATGACAGCTATCGTCCAAAAATATATTGAAGTAAGGCTGCCAAGAGGACTTGAAAGCGGGGCAGAATTGCAGGAAACCGATTTCAGGAGGTAGACGGGAATTGCATGTAAAGCATAGGAAAAGAGGCAGAACGTCCACAATGATGCACTTGGCCAAAAAGGGCGTATGCGTTCTTTCCTGAATATATTCAGGAAAAAACGCATACGCCCTTTTTGGCCAACCAAGCAAGCTTGCAAAGGAAATCTGCACTACAATGAAGTCTCACTGCCCCCCGGTCAAAAGGGCCATCTGAAAAAAGTGTAAAATCCAGAAAGGCAGGACAGGCCATGGAGAACTGGGAGCCTTGTTATGCTGATGGGCGGGATGTAAATTGCCAACAGCCATTCTGCAGAAGTGTATGGTGTTTCCTGAAACATCTAAAAAACTAAGCAACAGAGCCTAGGGCACTTCCACTTATGGTCCTATAGCTTAGGGAAATTAAAATCAAAAAGACACAGCCACCCCAAAGTTTGGGACGGCTCTGTTTACAAGAACCTCGTTTACGGTACAAGTTCAATATCACAGAAAGCGAAAAATGGATAAAGAAGTTGTGGTACTTACGTTCAATGCAATATCACTCAGCAATGAAATCTATGTCATCAGGCCCGAAGTAGCATAATGAGTGGATTCAGGTATGATGATTCTAAGTGAAATAAGTCACACAGAAAAAGAAACACCATAAGATATCACTACTACACGGAAGGTAAACTTAGCTACACAAGAACTGAATTACAAAACAGAACAGGGTCTCAAATGTAGAAAACCAACTTATGCTTGCTTGAGGGGAAAGGTGAGTTGGGGTGCTGCATGAAACCAGAGATTGAAATTAGCACAGATACCGCTCCATAAGCCAAATATGCAATAGACAAGAGCTACTCCTTGCTGAACGAAGTGGACTCAACACCCCATATTAAACGCCTAAGAATATACCTGACTAGAAATAATCTTAAAACCTACGGATTTATATGTCTCCGAAAGAGAATCAAGCGTGTGTACAGCGGCATAAACGCAGCAGTGATAGGATTGGTGAGGTTCGGTGAGCAAATGCAGACCCTATGAAGTCATATTGCATGGTACCCATTCCATGGGTCTCAACTCTCCAGGTTTAAGGGATTCTTCCTTCAGCTAAAACATGCATGTGGAACCCAGAGTATGATCCACCGTGTGATCGGGAAACGTGTTCAAATGTGTCTCGTTTTCGTCCCCTGGTACTCGGGTGCAACATTCCAGATGCTTTACTAACACTCTCCCCACTTGGAGAGTCAGTGCCTTTAACCTCCTGTTTGGCCCAGTTTGCAATTTCTGTGGAAAATGAACAGGAATAGGGAGAACGAAAGAGAGACTAGCTGGAGGTGTCTGGACGGGCAAATTTAACTCTCATTTCCCACCAGGAAGAGGAATTAACCAAAGGCTCAGCGTGCCGTGCCGGAACTACACTAGGGCCTGAAGCAATCCTGCGGTGTTGCGGCCAGCTCACAAGAAAGCGAGTTGAAGAAAGGAGCTCAGGGGCACTGTAATTCACAAACCTGCAGAGTTATAAATGACAGCTATCGTCCAAAAATATATTGAAGTAAGGCTGCCAAGAGGACTTGAAAGCGGGGCAGAATTGCAGGAAACCGATTTCAGGAGGTAGACGGGAATTGCATGTAAAGCATAGGAAAAGAGGCAGAACGTGCACAATGATGCACTTGGCCAAAAAGGGCGTATGCGTTTTTTCCTGAATATATTCAGGAAAAAACGCATACGCCCTTTTTGGCCAACCAAGCAAGCTTGCAAAGGAAATCTGCACTACAATGAAGTCTCACTGCCCCCCGGTCAAAAGGGACATATGAAAAAAGTGTAAAATCCAGAAAGGCAGGACAGGCCATGAAGAACTGGGAGCCTTGTTATGCTGATGGGCGGGATGTAAATTGCCAACAGCCACTCTGGAGAAGTGTATGGTGTTTCCTGAAACATCTAAAAAACTAAGCAACAGAGCCTAGGGCACTTCCACTTATGGTCCTATAGCTTAGGGCAATTAAAATCAAAGAGACACAGCCACCCCAAAGTTTGGGACGGCTCTGTTTACAAGAATCTTGTTTACGGTACAAGTTCAATATCACAAAAGCAAAAAATGGATAAAGAAGTTGTGGTACTTACGTACAATGCAATATCACTCAGCAATGAACTCTATGTCATCAGGCCCGTAGCAGCATAATGAGTGGATTCAGGTACGATGATTCTAAGTGAAATAAGTCACACAGAAAAAGAAACATCATAAGATATCACTACTACACGGAATGTAAACTTGGCTACACAGGATCTGAATTACAAAACAGAACAGGGTCTCAAATGTAGAAAACCAACTTATGCTTGCTTAAGGGGAAAGGTGAGTTGGGGTGCTGCATGAAACCAGAGATTAAAATTAGCACAGATACCGTTCCATAAGCCAAATATGTAATAGACAAGAGCTACTCCTTGCTCAACGAAGTGTACTCAACACCCCATATTAAACGCCTAACAATATACCTGACTAGAAATAATCTAAAAACCTACCGATTTATATGTCTCCGAAAGAGAATCAAGCGTGTGTACAGCGACATAAACGCAGCAGTGATAGGATTGGTGAGGTTCGGTGAGCAAATGCAGACCCTCTGAAGTCATATTGCATGGTACCCATTCCATGGGTCTCAACTCTCCAGGTTTAAGGGATTCTTCCTTCAGCTAAAACATGCATGTGGAACACAGAGTATGATCCACCGTGTGATCAGGAAACGTGTTCAAATGTGTCTCAGTTTTCGTCCCCTGGTACTCGGGTGCAACACTCCAGACGCTTTACTAACACTCTCCCCACTTGGAGAGTCAGTGCCTTTAACCTCCTGTATGGCCCAGTTTGCAATTTCTGCAGAAAATGTACAGGAATAGGGAGAACCAATGAGAAACTAGCTGGAGGTGTCTGGACGGGCAAATTTAACTCTCATTTCCCACCAGAAAGAGGAATTAACCAAAGGCTCAGCATGCCGTGCCAGAACCACACTAGGGCCTGAAGCAATCCTGCGGTGTTGCGGCCAGCTCACAAGAAAGCGAGTTGAAGAAAGGAGCTCAGGGGCACTGTAATTCACAAACCTGCAGAGTTATAAATGACAGCTATCGTCCAAAAATATATTGAAGTAAGGCTGCCAAGAGGACTTGAAAGCGGGGCAGAATTGCAGGAAACCGATTTCAGGAGGTAGACGGGAATTGCATGTAAAGCATAGGAAAAGAGGCAGAACGTCCACAATGATGCACTTGGCCAAAAAGGGCGTATGCGTTCTTTCCTGAATATATTCAGGAAAAAACGCATACGCCCTTTTTGGCCAACCAAGCAGGCTTGCAAAGGAAATCTACACTACAATGAAGTCTCACTGCCCCCCGGTCAAAAGGGCCATCTGAAAAAAGTGTAAAATCCAGAAAGGCAGGACAGGCCATGGAGAACTGGGAGCCTTGTTATGCTGATGGGCGGGATGTAAATTGCCAACAGCCACTCTGGAGAAGTGTATGGTGTTTCCTAAAACATCTAAAAAACAAAGCAACAGAGCCTAGGGCACTTCCACTTATGGTCCTATAGCTTAGGGAAATTAAAATCAAAAAGACACAGCCACCCCAAAGTTTGGGAAGGCTCTGTTTACAAGAACCTCGTTTACGGTACAAGTTCAATATCACAGAAAGCAAAAAATGGATAAAGAAGTTGTGGTACTTACGTACAATGCAATATCACTCAGCAATGAAATCTATGTCATCAGGCCCGTAGCAGCATAATGAGTGGATGCAGGTATGATGAGTCTAAGTGAAATAAGTCACACAGAAAAAGAAACATCATAAGATATCACTACTACACGGAATGTAAACTTGGCTACACAGGAACTGAATTACAAAACAGAACAGGGTCTCAAATGTAGAAAACCAACTTATGCTTGCTTAAGGGAAAGGTGAGTTGGGGTGCTGCATGAAACCAGAGATTGAAATTAGCACAGATACTGTTCCATAAGCCAAATATGCAATAGACAAGAGCTACTCCTTGCTGAACGAAGTGGACTCAACACCCCATATTAAACGCCTAAGAATATACCTGACTAGAAATAATCTTAAAACCTACGGATTTATATGTCTCCGAAAGAGAATCAAGCGTGTGTACAGCGGCATAAACGCAGCAGTGATAGGATTGGTGAGGTTCGGTGAGCAAATGCAGACCCTTTGAAGTCATATTGCATGGTACCCATTCCATGGGTCTCAACTCTCCAGGTTTAAGGGATTCTTCCTTCAGCTAAAACATGCATGTGGAACCCAGAGTATGATCCACCGTGTGATCGGGAAACGTGTTCAAATGTGTCTCGTTTTCGTCCCCTGGTACTCGGGTGCAACATTCCAGATGCTTTACTAACACTCTCCCCACTTGGAGAGTCAGTGCCTTTAACCTCCTGTTTGGCCCAGTTTGTAATTTCTGTGGAAAATGAACAGGAATAGGGAGAACGAAAGAGAGACTAGCTGGAGGTGTCTGGACGGGCAAATTTAACTCTCATTTCCCACCAGGAAGAGGAATTAACCAAAGGCTCAGCATGCCGTGCCGGAACTACACTAGGGCCTGAAGCAATCCTGCGGTGTTGCGGCCAGCTCACAAGAAAGCGAGTTGAAGAAAGGAGCTCAGGGGCACTGTAATTCACAAACCTGCAGAGTTATAAATGACAGCTATCGTCCAAAAATATATTGAAGTAAGGCTGCCAAGAGGACTTGAAAGCGGGGCAGAATTGCAGGAAATCGATTTCAGGAGGTACACTGGAATTGCATGTAAAGCATAGGAAAAGAGGCAGAACGTCCACAATGATGCACTTGGCCAAAAAGGGCGTATGCGTTTTTTCCTGAATATATTCAGGAAAAAACGCATACGCCCTTTTTGGCCAACCAAGCAAGCTTGCAAAGGATATCTGCACTACAATGAAGTCTCACTGCCTCCCGGTCAAAAGGGCCATCTGAAAAAAGTATAAAATCCAGAAAGGCAGGACAGGCCATGGAGAACTGGGAGCCTTGTTATGCTGATGGGCGGGATGTAAATTGCCAACAGCCACTCTGGAGAAGTGTATGGTGTTTCCTAAAACATCTAAAAAACAAAGCAACAGAGCCTAGGGCACTTCCACTTATGGTCCTATAGCTTAGGGAAATTAAAATCAAAAAGACACAGTCACCCCAAAGTTTGGGACGGCTCTGTTTACAAGAACCTAGTTTACGGTACAAGTTCAATATCACAGAAAGCGAAAAATGGATAAAGAAGTTGTGGTACTTACGTACAATGCAATATCACTCAGCAATGAAATCTATGTCATCAGGCCCGTAGCAGCATAATGAGTGGATTCAGGTATGATGATTCTAAGTGAAATAAGTCACACAGAAAAAGAAACACCATAAGATATCACTACTACACGGAATGTAAACTTGGCTACACAGGAACTGAATTACAAAACAGAACAGGGTCTCAAATGTAGAAAACCAACTTATGCTTGCTTGAGGGGAAAGGTGAGTTGGGATGCTGCATGAAACCAGAGATTGAAATTAGCACAGATACCGTTCCATAAGCCAAATATGTAATAGACAAGAGCTACTCCTTGCTCAACGAAGTGGACTCAACACCCCATATTAAAAGCCTAAGAATATACCTGACTAGTAAGAATATTAAAACCTACGGATTTATATGTCTCCGAAAGAGAATCAAGCGTGTGTACAGCAGCATAAACGCAGCAGTGATAGGATTGGTGAGGTTCGGTGAGCAAATGCAGACCCTTTGAAGTCATATTGCATGGTACCCATTCCATGGGTCTCAACTCTCCAAGTTTAAGGGATTCTTCCTTCAGCTAAAACATGCATGTGGAACACAGAGTATGATCCACCATGTGATCAGGAAACGTGTTCAAATGTGTCTCAGTTTTCGTCCCCTGGTACTCGGGTGCAACACTCCAGACGCTTTACTAACACTCTCTCCACTTGGAGAGTCAGTGCCTTTAACCTCCTGTATGGCCCAGTTTGCAATTTCTGCGGAAACTGTACAGGAATAGGGAGAACCAATGATAAACTAGCTGGAGGTGTCTGGACGGGCAAATTTAACTCTCATTTCCCACCAGGAAGAGGAATTAACCAAAGGTTCAGCATGCCGTGCCGGATCCACACTAGGGCCTGAAGCAATCCTGCGGTGTTGCGGCCAGCTCACAAAAAAGCGAGTTGAAGAAAGGAGCTCAGGGGCACTGTAATTCACAAACCTGCAGAGTTATAAATGACAGCTATCGTCCAAAAATATATTGAAGTAAGGCTGCCAAGAGGACTTAAAAGTGGTGCAGAATTGCAGGAAACCGATTTCAGGAGGTAGACGGGAATTGCATGTAAAGCATAGGAAAAGAGGCAGAACGTCCACAACGATGCACTTGGCCAAAAAGGGCGTATGCGTTTTTTCCTGAATATATTCAGGAAAAAACGCATACGCCCTTTTTGGCCAACCAAGCAAGCTTGCAAAGGAAATCGGCACTACAATGAAGTCTCACTGCCGCCCAGTCAAAAGGGCCATCTGAAAAATGTGTAAAATCCAGAAAGGCAGGACAGGCCATGGAGAACTGGGAGCCTTGTTATGCTGATGGGCGGGATGTAAATTGCCAACAGCCACTCTGGAAAAGTGTATGGTGTTTCCTGAAACATCTAAAAAACAAAGCAACAGAGCCTAGGGCACTTCCACTTATGGTCCTATAGCTTAGGGAAATTAAAATCAAAAAGACACAGCCACCCCAAAGTTTGGGACGGCTCTGTTTACAAGAACCTCGTTTATGGTACAAGTTCAATATCACAGAAAGCGAAAAATGGATAAAGAAGTTGTGGTACTTAGGTACAATGCAATATCACTCAGCAATGAAATCTATGTCATCAGGCCCGTAGCAGCATAATGAGTGGATTCAGGTACGATGATTCTAAGTGAAATAAGTCACACAGAAAAAGAAACATCATAAGATATCACCAATACACGGAATGTAAACTTGGCTACACAGGAACTGAATTACAAAACAGAACAGGGTCTCAAATGTAGAAAACCAACTTATGCTTGCTTAAGGGGAAAGGTGAGTTGGGGTGCTGCATGAAACCAGAGATTGAAATTAGCACAGATACCGTTCCATAAGCCAAATATGCAATAGACAAGAGCTACTCCTTGCTGAACGAAGTGGACTCAACACCCCATATTAAACGCCTAAGAATATACCTGACTAGAAATAATCTTAAAACCTACGGATTTATATGTCTACGAAAGAGAATCAAGCGTGTGTACAGCGGCATAAACGCAGCAGTGATAGGATTGGTGAGGTTCGGTGAGCAAATGCAGACCCTTTGAAGTCATATTGCATGGTACCCATTCCATGGGTCTCAACTCTCCAGGTTTAAGGGATTCTTCCTTCAGCTAAAACATGCATGTGGAACCCAGAGTATGATCCACCGTGTGATCGGGAAACGTGTTCAAATGTGTCTCATTTTCGTCCTCTGGTACTCGGGTGCAACATTCCAGATGCTTTACTAACACTCTCCCCACTTGGAGAGTCAGTGCCTTTAACCTCCTGTTTGGCCCAGTTTGTAATTTCTGTGGAAAATGAACAGGAATAGGGAGAACGAAAGAGAGACTAGCTGGAGGTGTCTGGACGGGCAAATTTAACTCTCATTTCCCACCAGGAAGAGGAATTAACCAAAGGCTCAGCATGCCGTGCCGGAACTACACTAGGGCCTGAAGCAATCCTGCGGTGTTGCGGCCAGCTCACAAGAAAGCGAGTTGAAGAAAGGAGCTCAGGGGCACTGTAATTCACAAACCTGCAGAGTTATAAATGACAGCTATCGTCCAAAAATATATTGAAGTAAGGCTGCCAAGAGGACTTGAAAGCGGGGCAGAATTGCAGGAAATCGATTTCAGGAGGTACACTGGAATTGCATGTAAAGCATAGGAAAAGAGGCAGAACGTCCACAATGATGCACTTGGCCAAAAAGGGCGTATGCGTTTTTTCCTGAATATATTCAGGAAAAAACGCATACGCCCTTTTTGGCCAACCAAGCAAGCTTGCAAAGGATATCTGCACTACAATGAAGTCTCACTGCCCCCCGGTCAAAAGGGCCATCTGAAAAAAGTATAAAATCCAGAAAGGCAGGACAGGCCATGGAGAACTGGGAGCCTTGTTATGCTGATGGGCGGGATGTAAATTGCCAACAGCCACTCTGGAGAAGTGTATGGTGTTTCCTGAAACATCTAAAAAACTAAGCAACAGAGCCTAGGGCACTTCCACTTATGGTCCTATAGCTTAGGGCAATTAAAATCAAAGAGACACAGCCACCCCAAAGTTTGGGACGGCTCTGTTTACAAGAATCTTGTTTACGGTACAAGTTCAATATCACAAAAGCGAAAAATGGATAAAGAAGTTGTGGTACTTACGTACAATGCAATATCACTCAGCAATGAAATCTATGTCATCAGGCCCGTAGTAGCATAATCAGTGGATTCAGGTACGATGATTCTAAGTGAAATAAGTCACACAGAAAAAGAAACATCATAAGATATCACTACTACACGGAATGTAAACTTGGCTACACAGGATCTGAATTACAAAACAGAACAGGGTCTCAAATGTAGAAAACCAACTTATGCTTGCTTAAGGGGAAAGGTGAGTTGGGGTGCTGCATGAAACCAGAGATTAAAATTAGCACAGATACCGTTCCATAAGCCAAATATGTAATAGACAAGAGCTACTCCTTGCTCAACGAAGTGTACTCAACACCCCATATTAAACGCCTAACAATATACCTGACTAGAAATAATCTAAAAACCTACCGATTTATATGTCTCCGAAAGAGAATCAAGCGTGTGTACAGCGACATAAACGCAGCAGTGATAGGATTGGTGAGGTTCGGTGAGCAAATGCAGACCCTTTGAAGTCATATTGCATGGTACCCATTCCATGGGTCTCAACTCTCCAGGTTTAAGGGATTCTTCCTTCAGCTAAAACATGCATGTGGAACCCAGAGTATGATCCACCGTGTGATCGGGAAACGTGTTCAAATGTGTCTCATTTTCGTCCTCTGGTACTCGGGTGCAACATTCCAGATGCTTTACTAACACTCTCCCCACTTGGAGAGTCAGTGCCTTTAACCTCCTGTTTGGCCCAGTTTGTAATTTCTGTGGAAAATGAACAGGAATAGGGAGAACGAAAGAGAGACTAGCTGGAGGTGTCTGGACGGGCAAATTTAACTCTCATTTCCCACCAGGAAGAGGAATTAACCAAAGGCTCAGCATGCCGTGCCAGAACCACACTAGGGCCTGAAGCAATCCTGCGGTGTTGCGGCCAGCTTACAAGAAAGCGAGTTGAAGAAAGGAGCTCAGGGGCACTGTAATTCACAAACCTGCAGAGTTATAAATGACAGCTATCGTCCAAAAATATATTGAAGTAAGGCTGCCAAGAGGACTTGAAAGCGGGGCAGAATTGCAGGAAACCGATTTCAGGAGGTAGACGGGAATTGCATGTAAAGCATAGGAAAAGAGGCAGAACGTCCACAATGATGCACTTGGCCAAAAAGGGCGTATGTGTTCTTTCCTGAATATATTCAGGAAAAAACGCATACGCCCTTTTTGGCCAACCAAGCAGGCTTCCAAAGGAAATCTGCACTACAATGAAGTCTCACTGCCCCCCGGTCAAAAGGGCCATCTGAAAAAAGTGTAATATCCAGAAAGGCAGGACAGGCCATGGAGAACTGGGAGCCTTGTTATGCTGATGGGCGGGATGTAAATTGCCAACAGCCACTCTGGAGAAGTGTATGGTGTTTCCTGAAACATCTAAAAAACAAAGCAACAGAGCCTAGGGCACTTCCACTTATGGTCCTATAGCTTAGGGAAATTAAAATCAAAAACACACAGCCTCCCCAAACTTTGGGACGGCTCTGTTTACAAGAACCTCGTTTACGGTACAAGTTCAATATCACAGAAAGCGAAAAATGGATATAGAAGTTGTGGTACTTACGTACAATGCAATATCACTCAGCAATGAAATCTATGTCATCAGGCCCGTAGCAGCATAATGAGTGGATTCAGATATGATGATTCTAAGTGAAATAAGTCACACAGAAAAAGAAACATCATAAGATATCACTACTACACGGAATGTAAACTTGGCTACACAGGAACTGAATTACAAAACAGAACAGGGTCTCAAATGTAGAAAACCAACTTATGCTTGCTTGAGGGGAAAGGTGAGTTGGGGTGCTGCATGAAACCAGAGATTGAAATTAGCACAGATACCGTTCCATAAGCCAAATATGTAATAGACAAGAGCTACTCCTTGCTCAACGAAGTGGACTCAACACCCCATATTAAACGCCTAAGAATATACCTGACTAGTAAGAATATTAAAACCTACGGATTTATATGTCTCCGAAAGAGAATCAAGCGTGTGTACAGCGGCATAAACGCAGCAGTGATAGGATTGGTGAGGTTCGGTGAGCAAATGCAGACCCTTTGAAGTCATATTGCATGGTACCCATTCCATGGGTCTCAACTCTCCAAGTTTAAGGGATTCTTCCTTCAGCTAAAACATGCATGTGGAACACAGAGTATGATCCACCGTGTGATCAGGAAACGTGTTCAAATGTGTCTCAGTTTTCGTCCCCTGGTACTCGGGTGCAACACTCCAGACGCTTTACTAACACTCTCCCCACTTGGAGAGTCAGTGCCTTTAACCTCCTGTATGGCCCAGTTTGCAATTTCTGCGGAAAATGTACAGGAATAGGGAGAACCAATGAGAAACTAGCTGGAGGTGTCTGGACGGGCAAATTTAACTCTCATTTCCCACCAGGAAGAGGAATTAACCAAAGGCTCAGCGTGCCGTGCCGGAACTACACTAGGGCCTGAAGCAATCCTGCGGTGTTGCGGCCAGCTCACAAGAAAACGAGTTGAAGAAACGAGCTCAGGGGCACTGTAATTCACAAACCTGCAGAGTTATAAATGACAGCTATCGTCCAAAAATATATTGAAGTAAGGCTGCCAAGAGGACTTGAAAGCGGGGCAGAATTGCAGGAAACCGATTTCAGGAGGTAGACGGGAATTGCATGTAAAGCATAGGAAAAGAGGCAGAACGTCCACAATGATGCACTTGGCCAAAAAGGGCGTATGCGTTCTTTCCTGAATATATTCAGGAAAAAACGCATACGCCCTTTTTGGCCAACCAAGCAAGCTTGCAAAGGAAATCTGCACTACAATGAAGTCTCACTGCCCCCCGGTCAAAAGGGCCATCTGAAAAAAGTGTAAAATCCAGAAAGGCAGGACAGGCCATGGAGAACTGGGAGCCTTGTTATGCTGATGGGCGGGATGTAAATTGCCAACAGCCACTCTGGAGAAGTGTATGGTGTTTCCTGAAACATCTAAAAAACTAAGCAACAGAGCCTAGGGCACTTCCACTTATGGTCCTATAGCTTAGGGAAATTAAAATCAAATAGACACAGCCACCCCAAAGTTTGGGATGGCTCTGTTTACAAGAACCTCGTTTACGGTACAAGTTCAATATCACAGAAAGCGAAAAATGGATAAAGAAGTTGTGGTACTTACGTTCAATGCAATATCACTCAGCAATGAAATCTATGTCATCAGGCCCGAAGTAGCATAATGAGTGGATTCAGGTATGATGATTCTAAGTGAAATAAGTCACACAGAAAAAGAAACACCATAAGATATCACTACTACACGGAAGGTAAACTTAGCTACACAAGAACTGAATTACAAAACAGAACAGGGTCTCAAATGTAGAAAACCAACTTATGCTTGCTTGAGGGGAAAGGTGAGTTGGGGTGCTGCATGAAACCAGAGATTGAAATTAGCACAGATACCGTTCCATAAGCCAAATATGTAATAGACAAGAGCTACTCCTTGTTCAACGAAGTGGACTCAACACCCCATATTAAACGCCTAAGAATATACCTGACTAGTAAGAATATTAAAACCTACCGATTTATATGTCTCCCAAAGAGAATCAAGCGTGTGTACGGCGGCATAAACGCAGCAGTGATAGGATTGGTGAGGTTCGGTGAGCAAATGCAGACCCTTTGAAGTCATACTGCATGGTACCCATTCCATGGGTCTCAACTCTCCAGTTTTAAGGGATTCTTCCTTCAGCTGAAACATGCATGTGGAACACAGAGTATGATCCACCGTGTGATCAGGAAACGTGTTCAAATGTGTCTCAGTTTTCGTCCCCTGGTACTCGGGTGCAACATTCAAGACGCTTTACTAACACTCTCCCCACTTGGAGAGTCAGTGTCTTTAAACTCCTGTTTGGCCCAGTTTGCAATTTCTGCGGAAACTGTACAGGAATAGGGAGAACCAATGAGAGACTAGCTGGAGGTGTGTGGACGGGCAAATTTAACTCTCATTTCCCACCAGGAAGAGGAATTAATCAAAGGCTCAGCGTGCCGTGCCGGAACTACACTAGGGCCTGAAGCAATCCTGCGGTGTTGCGGCCAGCTCACAAGAAAGCGAGTTGAAGAAAGGAGCTCAGGGGCACTGTAATTCACAAACCTGCAGAGTTATAAATGACAGCTATCGTCCAAAAATATATTGAAGTAAGGCTGCCAAGAGGACTTGAAAGCGGGGCAGAATTGCAGGAAACCGATTTCAGGAGGTAGACGGGAATTGCATGTAAAGCATAGGAAAAGAGGCAGAACGTCCACAATGATGCACTTGGCCAAAAAGGGCGTATGCGTTTTTTCCTGAATATATTCAGGAAAAAACGCATACGGCCTTTTTGGCCAACCAAGCAAGCTTGCAAAGGAAATCTGCACTACAATGAAGTCTCACTGCCCCCCGGTCAAGAGGGCCATCTGAAAAAAGTGTAAAATCCAGAAAGGCAGGACAGGCCATGGAGAACTGGGAGCCTTGTTATGCTGGTGGGCGGGATGTAAATTGCCAACAGCCACTCTGGAGAAGTGTATGGTGTTTCCTGAAACATCTAAAAAACAAAGCAACAGAGCCTAGGGCACTTCCACTTATGGTCCTATAGCTTAGGGAAATTAAAATCAAAAAGACACAGCCACCCCAAAGTTTGGGACGGCTCTGTTTACAAGAACCTCGTTTACGGTACAAGTTCAATATCACAGAAAGCAAAAAATGGATAAAGAAGTTGTGGTACTTACGTACAATGCAATATCACTCAGCAATGAAATCTATGTCATCAGGCCCGTAGCAGCATAATGAGTGGATGCAGGTATGATGAGTCTAAGTGAAATAAGTCACACAGAAAAAGAAACATCATAAGATATCACTACTACACGGAATGTAAACTTGGCTACACAGGAACTGAATTACAAAACAGAACAGGGTCTCAAATGTAGAAAACCAACTTATGCTTGCTTAAGGGAAAGGTGAGTTGGGGTGCTGCATGAAACCAGAGATTGAAATTAGCACAGATACCGTTCCATAAGCCAAATATGCAATAGACAAGAGCTACTCCTTGCTCAACGAAGTGGACTCAACACCCCATATTAAACGCCTAAGAATATACCTGACTAGAAATAATCTTAAAACCTACGGATTTATATGTCTCCGAAAGAGAATCAAGCGTGTGTACAGCGGCATAAACGCAGCAGTGATAGGATTGGTGAGGTTCGGTGAGCAAATGCAGACCCTTTGAAGTCATATTGCATGGTACCCATTCCATGGGTCTCAACTCTCCAGGTTTAAGGGATTCTTCCTTCAGCTAAAACATGCATGTGGAACCCAGAGTATGATCCACCGTGTGATCGGGAAACGTGTTCAAATGTGTCTCGTTTTCGTCCCCTGGTACTCGGGTGCAACATTCCAGATGCTTTACTAACACTCTCCCCACTTGGAGAGTCAGTGCCTTTAACCTCCTGTTTGGCCCAGTTTGTAATTTCTGTGGAAAATGAACAGGAATAGGGAGAAAGAAAGAGAGACTAGCTGGAGGTGTCTGGACGGGCAAATTTAACTCTCATTTCCCACCAGGAAGAGGAATTAACCAAAGGCTCAGCATGCCATGCCGGAACTACACTAGGGCCTGAAGCAATCCTGCGGTGTTGCGGCCAGCTCACAAGAAAGCGAGTTGAAGAAAGGAGCTCAGGGGCACTGTAATTCACAAACCTGCAGAGTTATAAATGACAGCTATCGTCCAAAAATATATTGAAGTAAGGCTGCCAAGAGGACTTGAAAGCGGGGCAGAATTGCAGGAAACCGATTTCAGGAGGTAGACGGGAATTGCATGTAAAGCATAGGAAAAGAGGCAGAACGTCCACAATGATGCACTTGGCCAAAAAGGGCGTATGTGTTCTTTCCTGAATATATTCAGGAAAAAACACATACGCCCTTTTTGGCCAACCAAGCAGGCTTGCAAAGGAAATCTACACTACAATGAAGTCTCACTGCCCCCCGGTCAAAAGGGCCATCTGAAAAAAGTGTAATATCCAGAAAGGCAGGACAGGCCATGGAGAACTGGGAGCCTTGTTATGCTGATGGGCGGGATGTAAATTGCCAACAGCCACTCTGGAGAAGTGTATGGTGTTTCCTGAAACATCTAAAAAACAAAGCAACAGAGCCTAGGGCACTTCCACTTATGGTCCTATAGCTTAGGGAAATTAAAATCAAAAAGACACAGCCTCCCCAAACTTTGGGACGGCTCTGTTTACAAGAACCTCGTTTACGGTACAAGTTCAATATCACAGAAAGCGAAAAATGGATATAGAAGTTGTGGTACTTACGTACAATGCAATATCACTCAGCAATGAAATCTATGTCATCAGGCCCGTAGCAGCATAATGAGTGGATTCAGGTATGATGATTCTAAGTGAAATAAGTCACACAGAAAAAGAAACATCATAAGATATCACTACTACACGGAATGTAAACTTGGCTACACAGGAACTGAATTACAAAACAGAACAGGGTCTCAAATGTAGAAAACCAACTTATGCTTGCTTGAGGGGAAAGGTGAGTTGGGGTGCTGCATGAAACCAGAGATTGAAATTAGCACAGATACCGTTCCATAAGCCAAATATGTAATAGACAAGAGCTACTCCTTGCTCAACGAAGTAGACTCAACACCCCATATTAAACGCCTAAGAATATACCTGACTAGTAAGAATATTAAAACCTACGGATTTATATGTCTCCGAAAGAGAATCAAGCGTGTGTACAGCGGCATAAACGCAGCAGTGATAGGATTGGTGAGGTTCGGTGAGCAAATGCAGACCCTTTGAAGTCATATTGCATGGTACCCATTCCATGGGTCTCAACTCTCCAAGTTTAAGGGATTCTTCCTTCAGCTAAAACATGCATGTGGAACACAGAGTATGATCCACCGTGTGATCAGGAAACGTGTTCAAATGTGTCTCAGTTTTCGTCCCCTGGTACTCGGGTGCAACACTCCAGACGCTTTACTAACACTCTCCCCACTTGGAGAGTCAGTGCCTTTAACCTCCTGTATGGCCCAGTTTGCAATTTCTGCGGAAAACGTACAGGAATAGGGAGAACCAATGAGAAACTAGCTGGAGGTGTCTGGACGGGCAAATTTAACTCTCATTTCCCACCAGGAAGAGGAATTAACCAAAGGCTCAGCGTGCCGTGCCGGAACTACACTAGGGCCTGAAGCAATCCTGCGGTGTTGCGGCCAGCTCACAAGAAAACGAGTTGAAGAAACGAGCTCAGGGGCACTGTAATTCACAAACCTGCAGAGTTATAAATGACAGCTATCGTCCAAAAATATATTGAAGTAAGGCTGCCAAGAGGACTTGAAAGCGGGGCAGAATTGCAGGAAACCGATTTCAGGAGGTAGACGGGAATTGCATGTAAAGCATAGGAAAAGAGGCAGAACGTCCACAATGATGCACTTGGCCAAAAAGGGCGTATGCGTTCTTTCCTGAATATATTCAGGAAAAAACGCATACGCCCTTTTTGGCCAACCAAGCAAGCTTGCAAAGGAAATCTGCACTACAATGAAGTCTCACTGCCCCCCGGTCAAAAGGGCCATCTGAAAAAAGTGTAAAATACAGAAAGGCAGGACAGGCCATGGAGAACTGGGAGCCTTGTTATGCTGATGGGCGGGATGTAAATTGCCAACAGCCATTCTGGAGAAGTGTATGGTGTTTCCTGAAACATCTAAAAAACTAAGCAACAGAGCCTAGGGCACTTCCACTTATGGTCCTATAGCTTAGGGAAATTAAAATCAAAAAGACACAGCCACCCCAAAGTTTGGGACGGCTCTGTTTACAAGAACCTCGTTTACGGTACAAGTTCAATATCACAGAAAGCGAAAAATGGATAAAGAAGTTGTGGTACTTACGTTCAATGCAATATCACTCAGCAATGAAATCTATGTCATCAGGCCCGAAGTAGCATAATGAGTGGATTCAGGTATGATGATTCTAAGTGAAATAAGTCACACAGAAAAAGAAACACCATAAGATATCACTACTACACGGAAGGTAAACTTAGCTACACAAGAACTGAATTACAAAACAGAACAGGGTCTCAAATGTAGAAAACCAACTTATGCTTGCTTGAGGGGAAAGGTGAGTTGGGGTGCTGCATGAAACCAGAGATTGAAATTAGCACAGATACCGTTCCATAAGCCAAATATGTAATAGACAAGAGCTACTCCTTGCTCAACGAAGTGGACTAAACACCCCATATTAAACGCCTAAGAATATACCTGACTAGTAAGAATATTAAAACCTACCGATTTATATGTCTCCCAAAGAGAATCAAGCGTGTGTACGGCGGCATAAACGCAGCAGTGATAGGATTGGTGAGGTGCGGTGAGCAAATGCAGACCCTTTGAAGTCATACTGCATGGTACCCATTCCATGGGTCTCAACTCTCCAGTTTTAAGGGTTTCTTCCTTCAGCTGAAACATGCATGTGGAACACAGAGTATGATCCACCGTGTGATCAGGAAACGTGTTCAAATGTGTCTCAGTTTTCGTCCCCTGGTACTCGGGTGCAACATTCAAGACGCTTTACTAACACTCTCCCCACTTGGAGAGTCAGTGTCTTTAAACTCCTGTTTGGCCCAGTTTGCAATTTCTGCGGAAACTGTACAGGAATAGGGAGAACCAATGAGAGACTAGCTGGAGGTGTGTGGACGGGCAAATTTAACTCTCATTTCCCACCAGGAAGAGGAATTAACCAAAGGCTCAGCGTGCCGTGCCGGAACTACACTAGGGCCTGAAGCAATCCTGCGGTGTTGCGGCCAGCTCACAAGAAAGCGAGTTGAAGAAAGGAGCTCAGGGGCACTGTAATTCACAAACCTGCAGAGTTATAAATGACAGCTATCGTCCAAAAATATATTGAAGTAAGGCTGCCAAGAGGACTTGAAAGCGGGGCAGAATTGCAGGAAACCGATTTCAGGAGGTAGACGGGAATTGCATGTAAAGCATAGGAAAAGAGGCAGAACGTCCACAATGATGCACTTGGCCAAAAAGGGCGTATGCGTTTTTTCCTGAATATATTCAGGAAAAAACGCATACGCCCTTTTTGGCCAACCAAGCAAGCTTGCAAAGGAAATCTGCACTACAATGAAGTCTCACTGCCCCCCGGTCAAGAGGGCCATCTGAAAAAAGTGTAAAATCCAGAAAGGCAGGACAGGCCATGGAGAACTGGGAGCCTTGTTATGCTGGTGGGCGGGATGTAAATTGCCAACAGCCACTCTGGAGAAATGTATGGTGTTTCCTGAAACATCTAAAAAACAAAGCAACAGAGCTTAGGGCACTTCCACTTATGGTCCTATAGCTTAGGGAAATTAAAATCAAAAAGACACAGCCACCCCAAAGTTTGGGACGGCTCTGTTTACAAGAACCTCGTTTACGGTACAAGTTCAATATCACAGAAAGAGAAAAATGGATAAAGAAGTTGTGGTACTTACGTACAATGCAATATCACTCAGCAATGAAATCTATGTCATCAGGCCCGTAGCAGAATAATGAGTGGATTCAGGTACGATGATTCTAAGTGAAATAAGTCACACAGAAAAAGAAACATCATAAGATATCACTACTACACGGAATGTAAACTTGGCTACACAGGAACTGAATTACAAAACAGAACAGGGTCTCAAATGTAGAAAACCAACTTATGCTTGCTTAAGGGGAAAGGTGAGTTGGGGTGCCGCATAAAACCAGAGATTGAAATTAGCACAGATACCGTTCCATAAGCCAAATATGTAATAGACAAGAGCTACTCCTTGCTCAAAGAAGTGTACTCAACACCCCATAATAAACGCCTAAGAATATACCTGACTAGTAAGAATCTTAAAACCTTTGGATTTATATGTCTCCAAAAGAGAATCAAGCGTGTGTACAGCGGCATAAACGCAGCAGTGATAGGATTGGTGAGGTTCCGTGAGCAAATGCAGGCCCTTTGAAGTCATATTGCATGGTACCCATTCCATGGGTCTCAACTCTCCAAGTTTAAGGGATTCTTCCTTCAGCTAAAACATGCATGTGGAACCCAGAGTATGATCCACCTTGTGATCAGGAAACGTGTTCAAATGTGTCTCAGTTTTCATCCCCTGGTACTCGGGTGCAACACTCCAGACGCTTTACTAACACTCTCCCCACTTGGAGAGTCAGTGCCTTTAACCTCCTGTATGGCCCAGTTTGCAATTTCTGCGGAAAATGTACAGGAATAGGGAGAACCAATGAGAAACTAGCTGGAGGTGTCTGGACGGGCAAATTTAACTCTCATTTCCCACCAGGAAGAGGAATTAACCAAAGGCTCAGCGTGCCGTGCCGGAACTACACTATGGCCTGAAGCAATCCTGCGGTGTTGCGGCCAGCTCACAAGAAAACGAGTTGAAGAAACGAGCTCAGGGGCACTGTAATTCACAAACCTGCAGAGTTATAAATGACAGCTATCGTCCAAAAATATATTGAAGTAAGGCTGCCAAGAGGACTTGAAAGCGGGGCAGAATTGCAGGAAACCGATTTCAGGAGGTAGACGGGAATTGCATGTAAAGCATAGGAAAAGAGGCAGAACGTCCACAATGATGCACTTGGCCAAAAAGGGCGTATGCGTTCTTTCCTGAATATATTCAGGAAAAAACGCATACGCCCTTTTTGGCCAACCAAGCAAGCTTGCAAAGGAAATCTGCACTACAATGAAGTCTCACTGCCCCCCGGTCAAAAGGGCCATCTGAAAAAAGTGTAAAATCCAGAAAGGCAGGACAGGCCATGGAGAACTGGGAGCCTTGTTATGCTGATGGGCGGGATGTAAATTGCCAACAGCCATTCTGGAGAAGTGTATGGTGTTTCCTGAAACATCTAAAAAACTAAGCAACAGAGCCTAGGGCACTTCCACTTATGGTCCTATAGCTTAGGGAAATTAAAATCAAAAAGACACAGCCACCCCAAAGTTTGGGACGGCTCTGTTTACAAGAACCTCGTTTACGGTACAAGTTCAATATCACAGAAAGCGAAAAATGGATAAAGAAGTTGTGGTACTTACGTTCAATGCAATATCACTCAGCAATGAAATCTATGTCATCAGGCCCGAAGTAGCATAATGAGTGGATTCAGGTATGATGATTCTAAGTGAAATAAGTCACACAGAAAAAGAAACACCATAAGATATCACTACTACACGGAAGGTAAACTTAGCTACACAAGAACTGAATTACAAAACAGAACAGGGTCTCAAATGTAGAAAACCAACTTATGCTTGCTTGAGGGGAAAGGTGAGTTGGGGTGCTGCATGAAAACAGAGATTGAAATTAGCACAGATACCGTTCCATAAGCCAAATATGTAATAGACAAGAGCTACTCCTTGCTCAACGAAGTGGACTCAACACCCCATATTAAACGCCTAAGAATATACCTGACTAGTAAGAATATTAAAACCTACGGATTTATATGTCTCCGAAAGAGAATCAAGCGTGTGTACAGCGGCATAAACGCAGCAGTGATAGGATTGGTGAGGTTCGGTGAGCAAACGCAGACCCTATGAAGTCATATTGCATGGTACCCATTCCATGGGTCTCAACTTTCCAGGTTTAAGGGATTCTTCCTTCAGCTAAAACATGCATGTGGAACACAGAGTATGATCCACCGTGTGATCAGGAAACGTGTTCAAATGTGTCTCAGGTTTCGTCCCCTGGTACTCGGGTGCAACACTCCAGACGCTTTACTAACACTCTCCCCACTTGGAGAGTCAGTGCCTTTAACCTCCTGTATGGCCCAGTTTGCAATTTCTGCAGAAAATGTACAGGAATAGGGAGAACCAATGAGAGACTAGCTGGAGGTGTCTGGACGGGCAAATTTAACTCTCATTTCCGACCAGAAAGAGGAATTAACCAAAGGCTCAGCATGCCGTGCCAGAACCACACTAGGGCCTGAAGCAATCCTGCGGTGTTGCGGCCAGCTCACAAGAAAGCGAGTTGAAGAAAGGAGCTCAGGGGCACTGTAATTCACAAACCTGCAGAGTTATAAATGACAGCTATCGTCCAAAAATATATTGAAGTAAGGCTGCCAAGAGGACTTGAAAGCGGGGCAGAATTGCAGGAAACCGATTTCAGGAGGTAGACGGGAATTGCATGTAAAGCATAGGAAAAGAGGCAGAACGTCCACAATGATGCACTTGGCCAAAAAGGGCGTATGTGTTCTTTCCTGAATATATTCAGGAAAAAACGCATACGCCCTTTTTGGCCAACCAAGCAGGCTTGCAAAGGAAATCTACACTACAATGAAGTCTCACTGCCCCCCGGTCAAAAGGGCCATCTGAAAAAAGTGTAATATCCAGAAAGGCAGGACAGGCCATGGAGAACTGGGAGCCTTGTTATGCTGATGGGCGGGATGTAAATTGCCAACAGCCACTCTGGAGAAGTGTATGGTGTTTCCTGAAACATCTAAAAAACAAAGCAACAGAGCCTAGGGCACTTCCACTTATGGTCCTATAGCTTAGGGAAATTAAAATCAAAAAGACACAGCCTCCCCAAACTTTGGGACGGCTCTGTTTACAAGAACCTCGTTTACGGTACAAGTTCAATATCACAGAAAGCGAAAAATGGATACAGAAGTTGTGGTACTTACGTACAATGCAATATCACTCAGCAATGAAATCTATGTCATCAGGCCCATAGCAGCATAATGAGTGGATTCAGGTATGATGATTCTAAGTGAAATAAGTCACACAGAAAAAGAAACATCATAAGATATCACTACTACACGGAATGTAAACTTGGCTACACAGGAACTGAATTACAAAACAGAACAGGGTCTCAAATGTAGAAAACCAACTTATGCTTGCTTGAGGGGAAAGGTGAGTTGGGGTGCTGCATGAAAACAGAGATTGAAATTAGCACAGATACCGTTCCATAAGCCAAATATGTAATAGACAAGAGCTACTCCTTGCTCAACGAAGTGGACTCAACACCCCATATTAAACGCCTAAGAATATACCTGACTAGTAAGAATATTAAAACCTACGGATTTATATGTCTCCGAAAGAGAATCAAGCGTGTGTACAGCGGCATAAACGCAGCAGTGATAGGATTGGTGAGGTTCGGTGAGCAAATGCAGACCCTTTGAAGTCATATTGCATGGTACCCATTCCATGGGTCTCAACTCTCCAAGTTTAAGGGATTATTCCTTCAGCTAAAACATGCATGTGGAACACAGAGTATGATCCACCGTGTGATCAGGAAACGTGTTCAAATGTGTCTCAGTTTTCGTCCCCTGGTACTCGGGTGCAACACTCCAGACGCTTTACTAACACTCTCTCCACTTGGAGAGTCAGTGCCTTTAACCTCCTGTATGGCCCAGTTTGCAATTTCTGCGGAAAATGTACAGGAATAGGGAGAACCAATGATAAACTAGCTGGAGGTGTCTGGACGGGCAAATTTAACTCTCATTTCCCACCAGGAAGAGGAATTAACCAAAGGCTCAGCGTGCCGTGCCGGAACCACACTAGGGCCTGAAGCAATCCTGCGGTGTTGCGGCCAGCTCACAAAAAAGCGAGTTGAAGAAAGGAGCTCAGGGGCACTGTAATTCACAAACCTGCAGAGTTATAAATGACAGCTATCGTCCAAAAATATATTGAAGTAAGGCTGCCAAGATGACTTGAAAGTGGTGCAGAATTGCACGAAACCGATTTCAGGAGGTAGACTGGAATTGCATGTAAAGCATAGGAAAAGAGGCAGAACGTCCACAATGATGCACTTGGCCAAAAAGGGCGTATGCGTTTTTTCCTGAATATATTCAGGAAAAAACGCATACGCCCTTTTTGGCCAACCAAGAAAGCTTGCAAAGGAAATCTGCACTACAATGAAGTCTCACTGCCGCCCAGTCAAAAGGGTCATCTGAAAAATGTGTAAAATCCAGAAAGGCAGGATAGGCCATGGAGAACTGGGAGCCTTTTTATGCTGATGGGCGGGATGTAAATTGCCAACAGCCACTCTGGAGAAGTGTATGGTGTTTCCTGAAACATCTAAAAAACAAAGCAACAGAGCCTAGGGCACTTCCACTTATGGTCCTATAGCTTAGGGAAATTAAAATCAAAAAGACACAGCCACCCCAAAGTTTGGGACGGCTCTGTTTACAAGAACCTCGTTTATGGTACAAGTTCAATATCACAGAAAGCGAAAAATGGATAAAGAAGTTGTGGTACTTACGTACAATGCAATATCACTCAGCAATGAAATCTATGTCATCAGGCCCGTAGCAGCATAATGAGTGGATTCAGGTACGATGATTCTAAGTGAAATAAGTCACACAGAAAAAGAAACATCATAAGATATCACCAATACACGGAATGTAAACTTGGCTACAAAGGAACTGAATTACAAAACAGAACAGGGTGTCAAATGTAGAAAACCAACTTATGCTTGCTTAAGGGGAAAGGTGAGTTGGGGTGCTGCATGAAACCAGAGATTGAAATTAGCACAGATACCGTTCCATAAGCCAAATATGCAATAGACAAGAGCTACTCCTTGCTGAACGAAGTGGACTCAACACCCCATATTAAACGCCTAAGAATATACCTGACTAGAAATAATCTTAAAACCTACGGATTTATATGTCTCCGAAAGAGAATCAAGCGTGTGTACAGCGGCATAAACGCAGCAGTGATAGGATTGGTGAGGTTCGGTGAGCAAATGCAGACCCTTTGAAGTCATATTGCATGGTCCCATTCCATGGGTCTCAACTCTCCAGGTTTAAGGGATTCTTCCTTCAGCTAAAACATGCATGTGGAACCCAGAGTATGATCCACCGTGTGATCGGGAAACGTGTTCAAATGTGTCTCGTTTTCGTCCCCTGGTACTCGAGTGCAACATTCCAGATGCTTTACTAACACTCTCCCCACTTGGAGAGTCAGTGCCTTTAACCTCCTGTTTGGCCCAGTTTGCAATTTCTGTGGAAAATGAACAGGAATAGGGAGAACGAAAGAGAGACTAGCTGGAGGTGTCTGGACGGGCAAATTTAACTCTCATTTCCCACCAGGAAGAGGAATTAACCAAAGGCTCAGCGTGCCGTGCCTGAACTAAACTAGGGCCTGAAGCAATCCTGCGGTGTTGCAGCCAGCTCACAAGAAAGTAAGTTGAAGAAAGGAGCTCAGGGGCACTGTAATTCACAAACCTGCACAGTTATAAATGACAGCTATCGTCCAAAAATATATTGAAGTAAGGCTGCCAAGAGGACTTGAAAGTGGGGCAGAATTGCAGGAAACCGATTTCAGGAGGTAGACTGGAATTGCATGTAAAGCATAGGAAAAGAGGCAGAACGTCCTCAATGATGCACTTGGCCAAAAAGGGCGTATGCGTTTTTTCCTGAATATATTCAGGAAAAAACGCATACGCACTTTTTGGCCAACCAAGCAAGCTTGCAAAGGATATCTGCACTACAATGAAGTCTCACTGCCCCCGGGTCAAAAGGGCCATCTGAAAAAAGTGTAAAATCCAGAAAGGCAGGACAGGCCATGGAGAACTGGGATCCTTGTTATGCTGATGGGCGGGATGTAAATTGCCAACAGCCACTCTGGAGAAGTGTATGGTGTTTCCTGAAACATCTAAAAAACAAAGCAACAGAGCCTAGGGCACTTCCACTTATGGTCCTATAGCTTAGGGAAATTAAAATCAAAAAGACATGGTCACCCCAAAGTTTGGGACGGCTCTGTTTACAGAACCTCGTTTACAGTACAAGTTCAATATCACAGAAAGCAAAAAATGGATAAAGAAGTTGTGGTACTTACGTACAATGCAATATCACTCAGCAATGAAATCTATGTCATCAGGCCCGTAGCAGCATAATGAGTGGATGCAGGTATGATGAGTCTAAGTGAAATAAGTCACACAGAAAAAGAAACATCATAAGATATCACTACTACACGGAATGTAAACTTGGCTACACAGGAACTGAATTACAAAACAGAACAGGGTCTCAAATGTAGAAAACCAACTTATGCTTACTTAAGGGGAAAGGTGAGTTGGGGTGCTGCATAAAACCAGAGATTGAAATTAGCACAGATACCGTTCCATAAGCCAAATATGTAATAGACAAGAGCTACTCCTTGCTCAACGAAGTGGACTCAACACCCCATATTAAACGCTTAAAAATACACCTGACTAGAAATAATCTTAAAAACTACGGATTTATATGTCTCCGAAAGAGAATCAAGCGTGTGTACAGCGGCATAAACGCAGCAGTGATAGGATTGGTGAGGTTCAGTGAGCAAATGCAGACCCTTTGAAGTCATATTGCATGGTACCCATTCCATGGGTCTCAACTCTCCAAGTTTAAGGGATTCTTCCTTCAGCTAAAACATGCATGTGGAACCCAGAGTATGATCCACCGTGTGATCGGGAAACGTGTTCAAATGTGTCTCAGTTTTCGTCCCCTGGTACTCGGGTGCAACACTCCAGACGCTTTACTAACACTCTCCCCACTTGGAGAGTCAGTGCCTTTAAACTCCTGTTTGGCCCAGTTTGCAATTTCTGCGGAAAATGTACAGGAATAGGGAGAACCAATGAGAAACTAGCTGGAGGTGTCTGGACGGGCAAATTTAACTCTCATTTCCCACCAGAAAGAGGAATTAACCAAAGGCTCAGCATGCCGTGCCGGAACCACACTAGGGCCTGAAGCAATCCTGCGGTGTTGCGGCCAGCTCACAAGAAAACGAGTTGAAGAAAGGAGCTCAGGGGCACTGTAATTCACAAACCTGCAGAGTTATAAATGACAGCTATCGTCCAAAAATGTATTGAAGTAAGGTTGCCAAGAGGACTTGAAAGCGGGGCAGAATTGCAGGAAACCGATTTCAGGAGGTAGACGGGAATTGCATGTAAAGCATAGGAAAAGAGGCAGAACGTCCACAATGATGCACTTGGCCAAAAAGGGCGTATGTGTTCTTTCCTGAATATATTCAGGAAAAAACGCATACGCCCTTTTTGGCCAACCAAGCAGGCTTGCAAAGGAAATCTACACTACAATGAAGTCTCACTGCCCCCCGGTCAAAAGAGCCATATGAAAAAAGTGTAATATCCAGAAAGGCAGGACAGGCCATGGAGAACTGGGAGCCTTGTTATGCTGATGGGCGGGATGTAAATTGCCAACAGCCACTCTGGAGAAGTGTATGCTGTTTCCTGAAACATCTAAAAAACAAAGCAACAGAGCCTAGGGCACTTCCACTTATGGTCCTATAGCTTAGGGAAATTAAAATAAAAAAGACACAGCCACCCCAAAGTTTGGGACGGCTCTGTTTACAAGAACCTCGTTTATGGTACAAGTTCAATATCACAGAAAGCGAAAAATGGATACAGAAGTTGTGGTACTTACGTACAATGCAATATCACTCAGCAATGAAATCTATGTCATCAGGCCCGTAGCAGCATAATGAGTGGATTCAGGTACGATGATTCTAAGTGAAATAAGTCACACAGAAAAAGAAACATCATAAGATATCACCAATACACGGGATGTAAACTTGGCTATAAAGGAACTGAATTACAAAACAGAACAGGGTCTCAAATGTAGAAAACCAACTTATGCTTGCTTAAGGGGAAAGGTGAGTTGGGGTGCTGCATGAAACCAGAGATTGAAATTAGCACAGATACCGTTCCATAAGCCAAATATGTAATAGACAAGAGCTACTCCTTGCTCAACGAAGTGGACTCAACACCCCATATTAAACGCTTAAGAATACACCTGACTAGAAATAATCTTAAAAACTACGGATTTATATGTCTCCGAAAGAGAATCAAGCGTGTGTACAGCGGCATAAACGCAGCAGTGATAGGATTGGTGAGGTTCGGTGAGCAAATGCAGACCCTTTGAAGTCATATTGCATGGTACCCATTCCATGGGTCTCAACTCTCCAGGTTTAAGGGATTCTTCCTTCAGCTAAAACATGCATGTGGAACACAGATTATGATCCACCGTGTGATCAGGAAACGTGTTCAAATGTGTCTCAGTTTTCGTCCCCTGGTACTCGGGTGCAACACTCCAGACGCTCTACTAACACTCTCCCCACTTCGAGAGTCAGTGCCTTTAACCTCCTGTATGGCCCAGTTTGCAATTTCTGCGGAAAATGTACAGGAATAGGGAGAACGAAAGAGAGACTAGCTGGAGGTGTCTGGACGGGCAAATTTAACTCTCATTTCCCACCAGGAAGAGGAATTAACCAAAGGCTCAGCGTGCCGTGCCGGAACTACACTAGGGCCTGAAGCAATCCTGCGGTGTTGCGGCCAGCTCACAAGAAAGCGAGTTGAAGAAAGGAGCTCAGGGGCACTGTAATTCACAAACCTGCAGAGTTATAAATGACAGCTATCGTCCAAAAATATATTGAAGTAAGGCTGCCAAGAGGACTTGAAAGCTGGGCAGAATTGCAGGAAACCGATTTCAGGAGGTAGACGGGAATTGCATGTAAAGCATAGGAAAAGAGGCAGAACGTCCACAATGATGCACTTGGCCAAAAAGGGCGTATGCGTTTTTTCCTGAATATATTCAGGAAAAAACGCATACGCCCTTTTTGGCCAACCAAGCAAGCTTGCAAAGGAAATCTGCACTACAATGAAGTCTCACTGCCCCCCGGTCAAAAGGGACATATGAAAAAAGTGTAAAATCCAGAAAGGCAGGACAGGCCATGAAGAACTGGGAGCCTTGTTATGCTGATGGGCGGGATGTAAATTGCCTACAGCCACTCTGGAGAAGTGTATGGTGTTTCCTGAAACATCTGAAAAACTAAGCAACAGAGCCTAGGGCACTTCCACTTATGGTCCTATAGCTTAGGGCAATTAAAATCAAAGAGACACAGCCACCCCAAAGTTTGGGACGGCTCTGTTTACAAGAATCTTGTTTACAGTACAAGTTCAATATCACAAAAGCGAAAAATGGATAAAGAAGTTGTGGTACTTACGTACAATGCAATATCACTCAGCAATGAAATCTATGTCATCAGGCCCGTAGCAGCATAATGAGTGGATTCAGGTACGATGATTCTAAGTGAAATAAGTCACACAGAAAAAGAAACATCATAAGATATCACTACTACACGGAATGTAAACTTGGCTACACAGGATCTGAATTACAAAACAGAACAGGGTCTCAAATGTAGAAAACCAACTTATGCTTGCTTAAGGGGAAAGGTGAGTTGGGGTGCTGCATGAAACCAGAGATTAAAATTAGCACAGATACCGTTCCATAAGCCAAATATGTAATAGACAAGAGCTACTCCTTGCTCAACGAAGTGGACTCAACACCCCATATTAAACGCCTAACAATATACCTGACTAGAAATAATCTAAAAACCTACCGATTTATATGTCTCCGAAAGAGAATCAAGCGTGTGTACAGCGACATAAACGCAGCAGTGATAGGATTGGTGAGGTTCGGTGAGCAAATGCAGACCCTATGAAGTCATATTGCATGGTACCCATTCCATGGGTCTCAACTTTCCAGGTTTAAGGGATTCTTCCTTCAGCTAAAACATGCATGTGGAACCCAGAGTATGATCCACCGTGTGATCAGGAAACGTGTTCAAATGTGTCTCAGGTTTCGTCCCCTGGTACTCGGGTGCAACACTCCAGACGCTTTACTAACACTCTCCCCACTTGGAGAGTCAGTGCCTTTAACCTCCTGTATGGCCCAGTTTGCAATTTCTGCAGAAAATGTACAGGAATAGGGAGAACCAATGAGAGACTAGCTGGAGGTGTCTGGACGGGCAAATTTAACTCTCATTTCCGACCAGAAAGAGGAATTAACCAAAGGCTCAGCATGCCGTGCCAGAACCACACTAGGGCCTGAAGCAATCCTGCGGTGTTGCGGCCAGCTCACAAGAAAGCGAGTTGAAGAAAGGAGCTCAGGGGCACTGTAATTCACAAACCTGCAGAGTTATAAATGACAGCTATCGTCCAAAAATATATTGAAGTAAGGCTGCCAAGAGGACTTGAAAGCGGGGCAGAATTGCAGGAAACCGATTTCAGGAGGTAGACGGGAATTGCATGTAAAGCATAGGAAAAGAGGCAGAACGTCCACAATGATGCACTTGGCCAAAAAGGGCGTATGTGTTCTTTCCTGAATATATTCAGGAAAAAACGCATACGCCCTTTTTGGCCAACCAAGCAGGCTTGCAAAGGAAATCTACACTACAATGAAGTCTCACTGCCCCCCGGTCAAAAGGGCCATCTGAAAAAAGTGTAATATCCAGAAAGGCAGGACAGGCCATGGAGAACTGGGAGCCTTGTTATGCTGATGGGCGGGATGTAAATTGCCAACAGCCACTCTGGAGAAGTGTATGGTGTTTCCTGAAACATCTAAAAAACAAAGCAACAGGGCCTAGGGCACTTCCACTTATGGTCCTATAGCTTAGGGAAATTAAAATCAAAAAGACACAGCCTCCCCAAACTTTGGGACGGCTCTGTTTACAAGAACCTCGTTTACGGTACAAGTTCAATATCACAGAAAGCGAAAAATGGATACAGAAGTTGTGGTACTTACGTACAATGCAATATCACTCAGCAATGAAATCTATGTCATCAGGCCCGTAGCAGCATAATGAGTGGATTCAGGTATGATGATTCTAAGTGAAATAAGTCACACAGAAAAAGAAACATCATAAGATATCACTACTACACGGAATGTAAACTTGGCTACACAGGAACTGAATTACAAAACAGAACAGGGTCTCAAATGTAGAAAACCAACTTATGCTTGCTTGAGGGGAAAGGTGAGTTGGGGTGCTGCATGAAAACAGAGATTGAAATTAGCACAGATACCGTTCCATAAGCCAAATATGTAATAGACAAGAGCTACTCCTTGCTCAACGAAGTGGACTCAACACCCCATATTAAACGCCTAAGAATATACCTGACTAGTAAGAATATTAAAACCTACGGATTTATATGTCTCCGAAAGAGAATCAAGCGTGTGTACAGCGGCATAAACGCAGCAGTGATAGGATTGGTGAGGTTCGGTGAGCAAATGCAGACCCTATGAAGTCATATTGCATGGTACCCATTCCATGGGTCTCAACTTTCCAGGTTTAAGGGATTCTTCCTTCAGCTAAAACATGCATGTGGAACACAGAGTATGATCCACCGTGTGATCAGGAAACGTGTTCAAATGTGTCTCAGGTTTCGTCCCCTGGTACTCGGGTGCAACACTCCAGACGCTTTACTAACACTCTCCCCACTTGGAGAGTCAGTGCCTTTAACCTCCTGTATGGCCCAGTTGGCAATTTCTGCAGAAAATGTACAGGAATAGGGAGAACCAATGAGAGACTAGCTGGAGGTGTCTGGACGGGCAAATTTAACTCTCATTTCCGACCAGAAAGAGGAATTAACCAAAGGCTCAGCATGCCGTGCCAGAACCACACTAGGGCCTGAAGCAATCCTGCGGTGTTGCGGCCAGCTCACAAGAAAGCGAGTTGAAGAAAGGAGCTCAGGGGCACTGTAATTCACAAACCTGCAGAGTTATAAATGACAGCTATCGTCCAAAAATATATTGAAGTAAGGCTGCCAAGAGGACTTGAAAGCGGGGCAGAATTGCAGGAAACCGATTTCAGGAGGTAGACGGGAATTGCATGTAAAGCATAGGAAAAGAGGCAGAACGTCCACAATGATGCACTTGGCCAAAAAGGGCGTATGTGTTCTTTCCTGAATATATTCAGGAAAAAACGCATACGCCCTTTTTGGCCAACCAAGCAGGCTTGCAAAGGAAATCTACACTACAATGAAGTCTCACTGCCCCCCGGTCAAAAGGGCCATCTGAAAAAAGTGTAATATCCAGAAAGGCAGGACAGGCCATGGAGAACTGGGAGCCTTGTTATGCTGATGGGCGGGATGTAAATTGCCAACAGCCACTCTGGAGAAGTGTATGGTGTTTCCTGAAACATCTAAAAAACAAAGCAACAGAGCCTAGGGCACTTCCACTTATGGTCCTATAGCTTAGGGAAATTAAAATCAAAAAGACACAGCCTCCCCAAACTTTGGGACGGCTCTGTTTACAAGAACCTCGTTTACGGTACAAGTTCAATATCACAGAAAGCGAAAAATGGATACAGAAGTTGTGGTACTTACGTACAATGCAATATCACTCAGCAATGAAATCTATGTCATCAGGCCCATAGCAGCATAATGAGTGGATTCAGGTATGATGATTCTAAGTGAAATAAGTCACACAGAAAAAGAAACATCATAAGATATCACTACTACACGGAATGTAAACTTGGCTACACAGGAACTGAATTACAAAACAGAACAGGGTCTCAAATGTAGAAAACCAACTTATGCTTGCTTGAGGGGAAAGGTGAGTTGGCGTGCTGCATGAAAACAGAGATTGAAATTAGCACAGATACCGTTCCATAAGCCAAATATGTAATAGACAAGAGCTACTCCTTGCTCAACGAAGTGGACTCAACACCCCATATTAAACGCCTAAGAATATACCTGACTAGTAAGAATATTAAAACCTACGGATTTATATGTCTCCGAAAGAGAATCAAGCGTGTGTACAGCGGCATAAACGCAGCAGTGATAGGATTGGTGAGGTTCGGTGAGCAAATGCAGACCCTTTGAAGTCATATTGCATGGTACCCATTCCATGGGTCTCAACTCTCCAAGTTTAAGGGATTATTCCTTCAGCTAAAACATGCATGTGGAACACAGAGTATGATCCACCGTGTGATCAGGAAACGTGTTCAAATGTGTCTCAGTTTTCGTCCCCTGGTACTCGGGTGCAACACTCCAGACGCTTTACTAACACTCTCTCCACTTGGAGAGTCAGTGCCTTTAACCTCCTGTATGGCCCAGTTTGCAATTTCTGCGGAAAATGTACAGGAATAGGGAGAACCAATGATAAACTAGCTGGAGGTGTCTGGACGGGCAAATTTAACTCTCATTTCCCACCAGGAAGAGGAATTAACCAAAGGCTCAGCGTGCCGTGCCGGAACCACACTAGGGCCTGAAGCAATCCTGCGGTGTTGCGGCCAGCTCACAAAAAAGCGAGTTGAAGAAAGGAGCTCAGGGGCACTGTAATTCACAAACCTGCAGAGTTATAAATGACAGCTATCGTCCAAAAATATATTGAAGTAAGGCTGCCAAGAGGACTTGAAAGTGGTGCAGAATTGCACGAAACCGATTTCAGGAGGTAGACTGGAATTGCATGTAAAGCATAGGAAAAGAGGCAGAACGTCCACAATGATGCACTTGGCCAAAAAGGGCGTATGCGTTTTTTCCTGAATATATTCAGGAAAAAACGCATACGCCCTTTTTGGCCAACCAAGAAAGCTTGCAAAGGAAATCTGCACTACAATGAAGTCTCACTGCCGCCCAGTCAAAAGGGCCATCTGAAAAATGTGTAAAATCCAGAAAGGCAGGACAGGCCATGGAGAACTGGGAGCCTTTTTATGCTGATGGGCGGGATGTAAATTGCCAACAGCCACTCTGGAGAAGTGTATGGTGTTTCCTGAAACATCTAAAAAACAAAGCAACAGAGCCTAGGGCACTTCCACTTATGGTCCTATAGCTTAGGGAAATTAAAATCAAAAAGACACAGCCACCCCAAAGTTTGGGACGGCTCTGTTTACAAGAACCTCGTTTATGGTACAAGTTCAATATCACAGAAAGCGAAAAATGGATAAAGAAGTTGTGGTACTTACGTACAATGCAATATCACTCAGCAATGAAATCTATGTCATCAGGCCCGTAGCAGCATAATGAGTGGATTCAGGTACGATGATTCTAAGTGAAATAAGTCACACAGAAAAAGAAACATCATGAGATATCACCAATACACGGAATGTAAACTTGGCTACAAAGGAACTGAATTACAAAACAGAACAGGGTGTCAAATGTAGAAAACCAACTTATGATTGCTTAAGGGGAAAGGTGAGTTGGGGTGCTGCATGAAACCAGAGATTGAAATTAGCACAGATACCGTTCCATAAGCCAAATATGCAATAGACAAGAGCTACTCCTTGCTCAACGAAGTGGACTCAACACCCCATATTAAACGCCTAAGAATATACCTGACTAGAAATAATCTTAAAACCTACGGATTTATATGTCTCCGAAAGAGAATCAAGCGTGTGTACAGCCGCATAAACGCAGCAGTGATAGGATTGGTGAGGTTCGGTGAGCAAATGCAGACCCTTTGAAGTCATATTGCATGGTCCCATTCCATGGGTCTCAACTCTCCAGGTTTAAGGGATTCTTCCTTCAGCTAAAACATGCATGTGGAACCCAGAGTATGATCCACCGTGTGATCGGGAAACGTGTTCAAATGTGTCTCGTTTTCGTCCCCTGGTACTCGAGTGCAACATTCCAGATGCTTTACTAACACTCTCCCCACTTGGAGAGTCAGTGCCTTTAACCTCCTGTTTGGCCCAGTTTGCAATTTCTGTGGAAAATGAACAGGAATAGGGAGAACGAAAGAGAGACTAGCTGGAGGTGTCTGGACGGGCAAATTTAACTCTCATTTCCCACCAGGAAGAGGAATTAACCAAAGGCTCAGCGTGCCGTGCCTGAACTAAACTAGGGCCTGAAGCAATCCTGTGGTGTTGCAGCCAGCTCACAAGAAAGTAAGTTGAAGAAAGGAGCTCAGGGGCACTGTAATTCACAAACCTGCACAGTTATAAATGACAGCTATCGTCCAAAAATATATTGAAGTAAGGCTGCCAAGAGGACTTGAAAGTGGGGCAGAATTGCAGGAAACCGATTTCAGGAGGTAGACTGGAATTGCATGTAAAGCATAGGAAAAGAGGCAGAACGTCCTCAATGATGCACTTGGCCAAAAAGGGCGTATGCGTTTTTTCCTGAATATATTCAGGAAAAAACGCATACGCACTTTTTGGCCAACCAAGCAAGCTTGCAAAGGATATCTGCACTACAATGAAGTCTCACTGCCCCCGGGTCAAAAGGGCCATCTGAAAAAAGTGTAAAATCCAGAAAGGCAGGACAGGCCATGGAGAACTGGGAGCCTTGTTATGCTGATGGGCGGGATGTAAATTGCCAACAGCCACTCTGGAGAAGTGTATGGTGTTTCCTGAAACATCTAAAAAACAAAGCAACAGAGCCTAGGGCACTTCCACTTATGGTCCTATAGCTTAGGGAAATTAAAATCAAAAAGACATGGTCACCCCAAAGTTTGGGACGGCTCTGTTTACAGAACCTCGTTTACAGTACAAGTTCAATATCACAGAAAGCAAAAAATGGATAAAGAAGTTGTGGTACTTACGTACAATGCAATATCACTCAGCAATGAAATCTATGTCATCAGGCCCGTAGCAGCATAATGAGTGGATGCAGGTATGATGAGTCTAAGTGAAATAAGTCACACAGAAAAAGAAACATCATAAGATATCACTACTACACGGAATGTAAACTTGGCTACACAGGAACTGAATTACAAAACAGAACAGGGTCTCAAATGTAGAAAACCAACTTATGCTTGCTTAAGGGGAAAGGTGAGTTGGGGTGCTGCATAAAACCAGAGATTGAAATTAGCACAGATACCGTTCCATAAGCCAAATATGTAATAGACAAGAGCTACTCCTTGCTCAACGAAGTGGACTCAACACCCCATATTAAACGCTTAAAAATACACCTGACTAGAAATAATCTTAAAAACTACGGATTTATATGTCTCCGAAAGAGAATCAAGCGTGTGTACAGCGGCATAAACGCAGCAGTGATAGGATTGGTGAGGTTCAGTGAGCAAATGCAGACCCTTTGAAGTCATATTGCATGGTACCCATTCCATGGGTCTCAACTCTCCAAGTTTAAGGGATTCTTCCTTCAGCTAAAACATGCATGTGGAACCCAGAGTATGATCCACCGTGTGATCGGGAAACGTGTTCAAATGTGTCTCAGTTTTCGTCCCCTGGTACTCGGGTGCAACACTCCAGACGCTTTACTAACACTCTCCCCACTTGGAGAGTCAGTGCCTTTAACATCCTGTATGGCCCAGTTTGCAATTTCTGCGGAAAATGTACAGGAATAGGGAGAACCAATGAGAAACTAGCTGGAGGTGTCTGGACGGGCAAATTTAACTCTCATTTCCCACCAGAAAGAGGAATTAACCAAAGGCTCAGCATGCCGTGCCGGAACCACACTAGGGCCTGAAGCAATCCTGCGGTGTTGCGGCCAGCTCACAAGAAAGCGAGTTGAAGAAAGGAGCTCAGGGGCACTGTAATTCACAAACCTGCAGAGTTATAAATGACAGCTATCGTCCAAAAATATATTGAAGTAAGGTTGCCAAGAGGACTTGAAAGCGGGGCAGAATTGCAGGAAACCGATTTCAGGAGGTAGACGGGAATTGCATGTAAAGCATAGGAAAAGAGGCAGAACGTCCACAATGATGCACTTGGCCAAAAAGGGCGTATGTGTTCTTTCCTGAATATATTCAGGAAAAAACGCATACGCCCTTTTTGGCCAACCAAGCAGGCTTGCAAAGGAAATCTACACTACAATGAAGTCTCACTGCCCCCCGGTCAAAAGAGCCATATGAAAAAAGTGTAATATCCATAAAGGCAGGACAGGCCATGGAGAACTGGGAGCCTTGTTATGCTGATGGGCGGGATGTAAATTGCCAACAGCCACTCTGGAGAAGTGTATGGTGTTTCCTGAAACATCTAAAAAACAAAGCAACAGAGCCTAGGGCACTTCCACTTATGGTCCTATAGCTTAGGGAAATTAAAATAAAAAAGACACAGCCACCCCAAAGTTTGGGACGGCTCTGTTTACAAGAACCTCGTTTATGGTACAAGTTCAATATCACAGAAAGCGAAAAATGGATACAGAAGTTGTGGTACTTACGTACAATGCAATATCACTCAGCAATGAAATCTATGTCATCAGGCCCGTAGCAGCATAATGAGTGGATTCAGGTACGATGATTCTAAGTGAAATAAGTCACACAGAAAAAGAAACATCATAAGATATCACCAATACACGGGATGTAAACTTGGCTATAAAGGAACTGAATTACAAAACAGAACAGGGTCTCAAATGTAGAAAACCAACTTATGCTTGCTTAAGGGGAAAGGTGAGTTGGGGTGCTGCATGAAACCAGAGATTGAAATTAGCACAGATACCGTTCCATAAGCCAAATATGTAATAGACAAGAGCTACTCCTTGCTCAACGAAGTGGACTCAACACCCCATATTAAACGCTTAAGAATACACCTGACTAGAAATAATCTTAAAAACTACGGATTTATATGTCTCCGAAAGAGAATCAAGCGTGTGTACAGCGGCATAAACGCAGCAGTGATAGGATTGGTGAGGTTCGGTGAGCAAATGCAGACCCTTTGAAGTCATATTGCATGGTACCCATTCCATGGGTCTCAACTCTCCAGGTTTAAGGGATTCTTCCTTCAGCTAAAACATGCATGTGGAACACAGATTATGATCCACCGTGTGATCAGGAAACGTGTTCAAATGTGTCTCAGTTTTCGTCCCCTGGTACTCGGGTGCAACACTCCAGACGCTCTACTAACACTCTCCCCACTTCGAGAGTCAGTGCCTTTAACCTCCTGTATGGCCCAGTTTGCAATTTCTGCGGAAAATGTACAGGAATAGGGAGAACCAATGAGAAACTAGCTGGAGGTGTCTGGACGGGCAAATTTAACTCTCATTTCCCACCAGAAAGAGGAATTAACCAAAGGCTCAGCATGCCGTGCCGGAACCACACTAGGGCCTGAAGCAATCCTGCGGTGTTGCGGCCAGCTCACAAGAAAGCGAGTTGAAGAAAGGAGCTCAGGGGCACTGTAATTCTCAAACCTGCAGAGTTATAAATGACAGCTATCGTCCAAAAATATATTGAAGTAAGGCTGCCAAGAGGACTTGAAAGTGGGGCAGAATTGCAGGAAACCGATTTCAGGAGGTAGACAGGAATTGCATGTAAAGCATAGGAAAAGAGGCAGAACGTCCACAATGATGCACTTGGCCAAAAAGGGCGTATGCGTTTTTTCCTGAATATATTCAGGAAAAAACGCATACGCCCTTTTTGGCCAACCAAGAAAGCTTGCAAAGGAAATCTGCACTACAATGAAGTCTCACTGCCCCCCGGTCAAAAGGGCCATCTGAAAAAAGTGTAAAATCCAGAAAGGCAGGACAGGCCATGGAGAACTGGGAGCCTTGTTATGCTGGTGGGCGGGATGTAAATTGCCAACAGCCACTCTGGAGAAGTGTATGGTGTTTCCTGAAACATCTAAAAAACAAAGCAACAGAGCCTAGGGCACTTCCACTTATGGTCCTATAGCTTAGGGAAATTAAAATCAAAAAGACACAGCCACCCCAAAGTTTGGGACGGCTCTGTTTACAAGAACCTCGTTTACGGTACAAGTTCAATATCACAGAAAGCAAAAAATGGATAAAGAAGTTGTGGTACTTACGTACAATGTAATATCACTCAGCAATGAAATCTATGTCATCAGGCCCGTAGCAGCATAATGAGTGGATTCAAGTACGATGATTCTAAGTGAAATAAGTCACACAGAAAAAGAAACATCATAAGTTATCACCAATACACGGAATGTAAACTTGCCTACACAGGAACTGAATTAGAAAACAGAAAAGGTTCTCAAATGTAGAAAACCAACTTATGCTTGCTTAAGGGGAAAGGTGAGTTGGGGTGCTGCATGAAACCAGAGATTGAAATTAGCACAGATACCGTTCCATTAGCCAAATATGCAATAGACAAGAGCTACTCCTTGCTCAACGAAGTGGACTCAACACCCCATATTAAACGCCTAAGAATATACCTGACTAGAAATAATCTTAAAAACTACGGATTTATATGTCTCCGAAAGAGAATCAAGCGTGTGTACAGCGGCATAAACGCAGCAGTGATAGGATTTGTGAGGTTCGGTGAGCAAATGCAGACCCTTTGAAGTCATATTGCATGGTACCCATTCCATGGGTCTCAACTCTCCAGGTTTAAGGGATTCTTCCTTCAGCTAAAACATGCATGTGGAACCCAGAGTATGATCCACCGTGTGATCGGGAAACGTGTTCAAATGTGTCTCGTTTTCGTCCCTGGTACTCGGGTGCAACATTCCAGATGCTTTACTAACACTCTCCCCACTTGGAGAGTCAGTGCCTTTAACCTCCTATTTGGCCCAGTTTGTAATTTCTGTGGAAAATGAACAGGAATAGGGAGAACAAAAGAGAGACTATCTGGAGGTGTCTGCACGGGCAAATTTAACTCTCATTTCCCACCAGGAAGAGGAATTAACCAAAGGCTCAGCGTGCCGTGCCGGAACTACACTAGGGCCTGAAGCAATCCTGCGGTGTTGCGGCCAGCTCACAAGAAAACGAGTTGAAGAAACGAGCTCAGGGTCACTGTAATTCACAAACCTGCAGAGTTATAAATGACAGCTATCGTCCAAAAATATATTGAAGTAAGGCTGCCAAGAGGACTTGAAAGCGGGGCAGAATTGCAGGAAATCGATTTCAGGAGGTACACTGGAATTGCATGTAAAGCATAGGAAAAGAGGCAGAACGTCCACAATGATGCACTTGGCCAAAAAGGGCGTATGCGTTCTTTCCTGAATATATTCAGGAAAAAACGCATACGCCCTTTTTGGCCAACCAAGCAAGCTTGCAAAGGAAATCTGCACTACAATGAAGTCTCACTGCCCCCCGGTCAAAAGGGCCATCTGAAAAAAGTGTAAAATCCAGAAAGGCAGGACAGGCCATGCAGAACTGGGAGCCTTGTTATGCTGGTGGGCGGGATGTAAATTGCCAACAGCCACTCTGGAGAAGTGTATGGTGTTTCCTGAAACATCTAAAAAACAAAGCAACAGAGCCTAGGGCACTTCCACTTATGGTCCTATAGCTTAGGGAAATTAAAATCAAAAAGACACAGCCACCCCAAAGGTTGGGACGGCTCTGTTTACAAGAAACTCGTTTACGGTACAAGTTCAATATAACAGAAAGCAAAAAATGGATAAAGAAGTTGTGCTACTTACGTACAATGCAATATCACTCAGCAATGAAATCTATGTCATCAGGCCCGTAGCAGCATAATGAGTGGATTCAGGTACGATGATTCTAAGTGAAATAAGTCACACAGAAAAAGAAACATCATAAGATATCACTACTACACGGAATGTAAACTTGGCTACACAGGAACTGAATTACAAAACAGAACAGGGTGTCAAATGTAGAAAACCAACTTATGCTTGCTTAAGGGGAAAGGTGAGTTGGGGTGCTGCATGAAACCAGAGATTGAAATTAGCACAGATACCGTTCCATAAGCCAAATATGCAATAGACAAGAGCTACTCCTTGCTGAACGAAGTGGACTCAACACCCCATATTAAACGCCTAAGAATATACCTGACTAGAAATAATCTTAAAACCTACGGATTTATATGTCTCCGAAAGAGAATCAAGTGTGTGTACAGCAGCATAAACGCAGCAGTGATAGGATTGGTGAGGTTCGGTGAGCAAATGCAGACCCTTTGAAGTCATATTGCATGGTCCCATTCCATGGGTCTCAACTCTCCAGGTTTAAGGGATTCTTCCTTCAGCTAAAACATGCATGTGGAACCCAGAGTATGATCCACCGTGTGATCGGGAAACGTGTTCAAATGTGTCTCGTTTTCGTCCCCTGGTACTCGAGTGCAACATTCCAGATGCTTTACTAACACTCTCCCCACTTGGAGAGTCAGTGCCTTTAACCTCCTGTTTGGCCCAGTTTGCAATTTCTGTGGAAAATGAACAGGAATAGGGAGAACGAAAGAGAGACTAGCTGGAGGTGTCTGGACGGGCAAATTTAACTCTCATTTCCCACCAGGAAGAGGAATTAACCAAAGGCTCAGCGTGCCGTGCCGGAACTAAACTAGGGCCTGAAGCAATCCTGCGGTGTTGCGGCCAGCTCACAAGAAAGTGAGTTGAAGAAAGGAGCTCAGGGGCACTGTAATTCACAAACCTGCACAGTTATAAATGACAGCTATCGTCCAAAAATATATTGAAGTAAGGCTGCCAAGAGGACTTGAAAGTGGGGCAGAATTGCAGGAAACCGATTTCAGGAGGTAGACTGGAATTGCATGTAAAGCATAGGAAAAGAGGAAGAACGTCCACAATGATGCACTTGGCCAAAAAGGGCGTATGCGTTTTTTCCTGAATATATTCAGGAAAAAACGCATACGCCCTTTTTGGCCAACCAAGAAAGCTTGCAAAGGAAATCTGCACTACAATGAAGTCTCACTGCCCCCCGGTCTAAAGGGCCATCTGAAAAAAGTGTAAAATCCAGAAAGGCAGGACAGGCCATGGAGAACTGGGAGCCTTGTTATGCTGATGGGCGGGATGTAAATTGCCAACAGCCACTCTGGAGAAGTGTATGGTGTTTCCTGAAACATCTAAAAAACAAAGCAACAGAGCCTAGGGCACTTCCACTTATGGTCCTATAGCTTAGGGAAATTAAAATCAAAAAGACACGGTCACCCCAAAGTTTGGGACGGCTCTGTTTACAGAACCTCGTTTACAGTACAAGTTCAATATCACAGAAAGCAAAAAATGGATAAAGAAGTTGTGGTACTTACGTACAATGCAATATCACTCAGCAAAGAAATCTATGTCATCAGGCCCGTAGCAGCATAATGAGTGGATGCAGGTATGATGAGTCTAAGTGAAATAAGTCACACAGAAAAAGAAACATCATAAGATATCACTACTACACGGAATGTAAACTTGGCTACACAGGAACTGAATTACAAAACAGAACAGGGTCTCAAATGTAGAAAACCAACTTATGCTTGCTTAAGGGGAAAGGTGAGTTGGGGTGCTGCATAAAACCAGAGATTGAAATTAGCACAGATACCGTTCCATAAGCCAAATATGTAATAGACAAGAGCTACTCCTTGCTCAACGAAGTGGACTCAACACCCCATATTAAACGCTTAAAAATACACCTGACTAGAAATAATCTTAAAAACTACGGATTTATATGTCTCCGAAAGAGAATCAAGCGTGTGTACAGCGGCATAAACGCAGCAGTGATAGGATTGGTGAGGTTCAGTGAGCAAATGCAGACCCTTTGAAGTCATATTGCATGGTACCCATTCCATGGGTCTCAACTCTCCAAGTTTAAGGGATTCTTCCTTCAGCTAAAACATGCATGTGGAACCCAGAGTATGATCCACGGTGTGATCGGGAAACGTGTTCAAATGTGTCTCAGTTTTCGTCCCCTGGTACTCGGGTGCAACACTCCAGACGCTTTACTAACACTCTCCCCACTTGGAGAGTCAGTGCCTTTAACATCCTGTATGGCCCAGTTTGCAATTTCTGCGGAAAATGTACAGGAATAGGGAGAACCAATGAGAGACTAGCTGGAGGTGTCTGGCCGGGCAAATTTAACTCTCATTTCCCACCAGAAAGAGGAATTAACCAAAGGCTCAGCATGCCGTGCCGGAACCACACTAGGGCCTGAAGCAATCCTGCGGTGTTGCGGCCAGCTCACAAGAAAGCGAGTTGAAGAAAGGAGCTCAGGGGCACTGTAATTCACAAACCTGCAGAGTTATAAATGACAGCTATCGTCCAAAAATATATTGAAGTAAGGTTGCCAAGAGGACTTGAAAGCGGGGCAGAATTGCAGGAAACCGATTTCAGGAGGTAGACGGGAATTGCATGTAAAGCATAGGAAAAGAGGCAGAACGTCCACAATGATGCACTTGGCCAAAAAGGGCGTATGTGTTCTTTCCTGAATATATTCAGGAAAAAACGCATACGCCCTTTTTGGCCAACCAAGCAGGCTTGCAAAGGAAATCTACACTACAATGAAGTCTCACTGCCCCCCGGTCAAAAGAGCCATATGAAAAAAGTGTAATATCCAGAAAGGCAGGACAGGCCATGGAGAACTGGGAGCCTTGTTATGCTGATGGGCGGGATGTAAATTGCCAACAGCCACTCTGGAGAAGTGTATGGTGTTTCCTGAAACATCTAAAAAACAAAGCAACAGAGCCTAGGGCACTTCCACTTATGGTCCTATAGCTTAGGGAAATTAAAATAAAAAAGACACAGCCACCCCAAAGTTTGGGACGGCTCTGTTTACAAGAACCTCGTTTATGGTACAAGTTCAATATCACAGAAAGCGAAAAATGGATACAGAAGTTGTGGTACTTACGTACAATGCAATATCACTCAGCAATGAAATCTATGTCATCAGGCCCGTAGCAGCATAATGAGTGGATTCAGGTACGATGATTCTAAGTGAAATAAGTCACACAGAAAAAGAAACATCATAAGATATCACCAATACACGGGATGTAAACTTGGCTATAAAGGAACTGAATTACAAAACAGAACAGGGTCTCAAATGTAGAAAACCAACTTATGCTTGCTTAAGGGGAAAGGTGAGTTGGGGTGCTGCATGAAACCAGAGATTGAAATTAGCACAGATACCGTTCCATAAGCCAAATATGTAATAGACAAGAGCTACTCCTTGCTCAACGAAGTGGACTCAACACCCCATATTAAACGCTTAAGAATACACCTGACTAGAAATAATCTTAAAAACTACGGATTTATATGTCTCCGAAAGAGAATCAAGCGTGTGTACAGCGGCATAAACGCAGCAGTGATAGGATTGGTGAGGTTCGGTGAGCAAATGCAGACCCTTTGAAGTCATATTGCATGGTACCCATTCCATGGGTCTCAACTCTCCAGGTTTAAGGGATTCTTCCTTCAGCTAAAACATGCATGTGGAACACAGATTATGATCCACCGTGTGATCAGGAAACGTGTTCAAATGTGTCTCAGTTTTCGTCCCCTGGTACTCGGGTGCAACACTCCAGACGCTCTACTAACACTCTCCCCACTTCGAGAGTCAGTGCCTTTAACCTCCTGTATGGCCCAGTTTGCAATTTCTGCGGAAAATGTACAGGAATAGGGAGAACCAATGAGAAACTAGCTGGAGGTGTCTGGACGGGCAAATTTAACTCTCATTTCCCACCAGAAAGAGGAATTAACCAAAGGCTCAGCATGCCGTGCCGGAACCACACTAGGGCCTGAAGCAATCCTGCGGTGTTGCGGCCAGCTCACAAGAAAGCGAGTTGAAGAAAGGAGCTCAGGGGCAGTGTAATTCTCAAACCTGCAGAGTTATAAATGACAGCTATCGTCCAAAAATATATTGAAGTAAGGCTGCCAAGAGGACTTGAAAGTGGGGCAGAATTGCAGGAAACCGATTTCAGGAGGTAGACAGGAATTGCATGTAAAGCATAGGAAAAGAGGCAGAACGTCCACAATGATGCACTTGGCCAAAAAGGGCGTATGCGTTTTTTCCTGAATATATTCAGGAAAAAACGCATACGCCCTTTTTGGCCAACCAAGAAAGCTTGCAAAGGAAATCTGCACTACAATGAAGTCTCACTGCCCCCCGGTCAAAAGGGCCATCTGAAAAAAGTGTAAAATCCAGAAAGGCAGGACAGGCCATGGAGAACTGGGAGCCTTGTTATGCTGGTGGGCGGGATGTAAATTGCCAACAGCCACTCTGGAGAAGTGTATGGTGTTTCCTGAAACATCTAAAAAACAAAGCAACAGAGCCTAGGGCACTTCCACTTATGGTCCTATAGATTAGGGAAATTAAAATCAAAAAGACACAGCCACCCCAAAGTTTGGGACGGCTCTGTTTACAAGAACCTCGTTTACGGTACAAGTTCAATATCACAGAAAGCAAAAAATGGATAAAGAAGTTGTGGTACTTACGTACAATGTAATATCACTCAGCAATGAAATCTATGTCATCAGGCCCGTAGCAGCATAATGAGTGGATTCAAGTACGATGATTCTAAGTGAAATAAGTCACACAGAAAAAGAAACATCATAAGTTATCACCAATACACGGAATGTAAACTTGCCTACACAGGAACTGAATTAGAAAACAGAAAAGGTTCTCAAATGTAGAAAACCAACTTATGCTTGCTTAAGGGGAAAGGTGAGTTGGGGTGCTGCATGAAACCAGAGATTGAAATTAGCACAGATACCGTTCCATAAGCCAAATATGCAATAGACTAGAGCTACTCCTTGCTCAACGAAGTGGACTCAACACCCCATATTAAACGCCTAAGAATATACCTGACTAGAAATAATCTTAAAACCTACGGATTTATATGTCTCCGAAAGAGAATCAAGCGTGTGTACAGCGGCATAAACGCAGCAGTGATAGGATTGGTGAGGTTCGGTGAGCAAATGCAGACCCTTTGAAGTCATACTGCATGGTACCCATTCCATGGGTCTCAACTCTCCAGGTTTAAGGGATTCTTCCTTCAGCTAAAACATGCATGTGGAACCCAGAGTATGATCCACCGTGTGATCGGGAAACGTGTTCAAATGTGTCTCGTTTTCGTCCCTGGTACTCGGGTGCAACATTCCAGATGCTTTACTAACACTCTCCCCACTTGGAGAGTCAGTGCCTTTAACCTCCTGTATGGCCCAGTTTGCAATTTCTGCGGAAAATGTACAGGAATAGGGAGAACCAATGATAAACTAGCTGGAGGTGTCTGGACGGGCAAATTTAACTCTCATTTCCCACCAGGAAGAGGAATTAACCAAAGGCTCAGCGTGCCGTGCCGGAACCACACTAGGGCCTGAAGTAATCCTGCGGTGTTGCGGCCAGCTCACAAAAAAGCGAGTTGAAGAAAGGAGCTCAGGGGCACTGTAATTCACAAACCTGCAGAGTTATAAATGACAGCTATCGTCCAAAAATATATTGAAGTAAGGCTGCCAAGAGGACTTGAAAGTGGTGCAGAATTGCACGAAACCGATTTCAGGAGGTAGACTGGAATTGCATGTAAAGCATAGGAAAAGAGGCAGAACGTCCACAATGATGCACTTGGCCAAAAAGGGCGTATGCGTTTTTTCCTGAATATATTCAGGAAAAAACGCATACGCCCTTTTTGGCCAACCAAGAAAGCTTGCAAAGGAAATCTGCACTACAATGAAGTCTCACTGCCGCCCAGTCAAAAGGGCCATCTGAAAAATGTGTAAAATCCAGAAAGGCAGGACAGGCCATGGAGAACTGGGAGCCTTGTTATGCTGATGGGCGGGATGTAAATTGCCAACAGCCACTCTGGAGAAGTGTATGGTGTTTCCTGAAACATCTAAAAAACAAAGCAACAGACCCTAGGGCACTTCCACTTATGGTCCTATAGCTTAGGGAAATTAAAATCAAAAAGACACAGCCACCCCAAAGTTTGGGACGGCTCTGTTTACAAGAACCTCGTTTATGGTACAAGTTCAATATCACAGAAAGCGAAAAATGGATAAAGAAGTTGTGGTACTTACGTACAATGCAATATCACTCAGCAATGAAATCTATGTCATCAGGCCCGTAGCAGCATAATGAGTGGATTCAGGTACGATGATTCTAAGTGAAATAAGTCACACAGAAAAAGAAACATCATAAGATATCACCAATACACGGAATGTAAACTTGGCTACAAAGGAACTGAATTACAAAACAGAACAGGGTCTCAAATGTAGAAAACCAACTTATGCTTGCTTAAGGGGAAAGGTGAGTTGGGGTGCTGCATGAAACCAGAGATTGAAATTAGCACAGATACCGTTCCATAAGCCAAATATGCAATAGACAAGAGCTACTCCTTGCTGAACGAAGTGGACTCAACATCCCATATTAAACGCCTAAGAATATACCTGACTAGAAATAATCTTAAAACCTACGGATTTATATGTCTCCGAAAGAGAATCAAGCGTGTGTACAGCGGCATAAACGCAGCAGTGATAGGATTGGTGAGGTTCGGTGAGCAAATGCAGACCCTTTGAAGTCATATTGCATGGTCCCATTCCATGGGTCTCAACTCTCCAGGTTTAAGGGATTCTTCCTTCAGCTAAAACATGCATGTGGAACCCAGAGTATGATCCACCGTGTGATCGGGAAACGTGTTCAAATGTGTCTCGTTTTCGTCCCCTGGTACTCGAGTGCAACATTCCAGATGCTTTACTAACACTCTCCCCACTTGGAGAGTCAGTGCCTTTAACCTCCTGTTTGGCCCAGTTTGCAATTTCTGTGGAAAATGAACAGGAATAGGGAGAACGAAAGAGAGACTAGCTGGAGGTGTCTGGACGGGCAAATTTAACTCTCATTTCCCACCAGGAAGAGGAATTAACCAAAGGCTCAGCGTGCCGTGCCGGAACTACACTAGGGCCTGAAGCAATCCTGCGGTGTTGCGGCCAGCTCACAAGAAAGTGAGTTGAAGAAAGGAGCTCAGGGGCACTGTAATTCACAAACCTGCACAGTTATAAATGACAGCTATCGTCCAAAAATATATTGAAGTAAGGCTGCCAAGAGGACTTGAAAGTGGGGCAGAATTGCAGGAAACCGATTTCAGGAGGTAGACTGGAATTGCATGTAAAGCATAGGAAAAGAGGCAGAACGTCCACAATGATGCACTTGGCCAAAAAGGGCGTATGCGTTTTTTCGGAAAAAACGCATACGCACTTTTTGGCCAACCAAGCTAGCTTGCAAATGATATCTGCACTACAATGAAGTCTCACTGCCCCCGGGTCAAAAGGGCCATCTGAAAAAAGTGTAAAATCCAGAAAGGCAGGACAGGCCATGGAGAACTGGGAGCCTTGTTATGCTGATGGGCGGGATGTAAATTGCCAACAGCCACTCTGGAGAAGTGTATGGTGTTTCCTGAAACATCTAAAAAACAAAGCAACAGAGCCTAGGGCACTTCCACTTATGGTCCTATAGCTTAGGGAAATTAAAATCAAAAAGACACGGTCACCCCAAAGTTTGGGACGGCTCTGTTTACAGAACCTCGTTTACAGTACAAGTTCAATATCACAGAAAGCAAAAAATGGATAAAGAAGTTGTGGTACTTACGTACAATGCAATATCACTCAGCAATGAAATCTATGTCATCAGGCCCGTAGCAGCATAATGAGTGGATGCAGGTATGATGAGTCTAAGTGAAATAAGTCACACAGAAAAAGAAACATCATAAGATATCACTACTACACGGAATGTAAACTTGGCTACACAGGAACTGAATTACAAAACAGAACAGGGTCTCAAATGTAGAAAACCAACTTATGCTTGCTTAAGGGGAAAGGTGAGTTGGGGTGCTGCATAAAACCAGAGATTGAAATTAGCACAGATACCGTTCCATAAGCCAAATATGTAATAGACAAGAGCTACTCCTTGCTCAACGAAGTGGACTCAACACCCCATATTAAACGCTTAAAAATACACCTGACTAGAAATAATCTTAAAAACTACGGATTTATATGTCTCCGAAAGAGAATCAAGCGTGTGTACAGCGGCATAAACGCAGCAGTGATAGGATTGGTGAGGTTCAGTGAGCAAATGCAGACCCTTTGAAGTCATATTGCATGGTACCCATTCCATGGGTCTCAACTCTCCAAGTTTAAGGGATTCTTCCTTCAGCTAAAACATGCATGTGGAACCCAGAGTATGATCCACCGTGTGATCGGGAAACGTGTTCAAATGTGTCTCAGTTTTCGTCCCCTGGTACTCGGGTGCAACACTCCAGACGCTTTACTAACACTCTCCCCACTTGGAGAGTCAGTGCCTTTAACATCCTGTATGGCCCAGTTTGCAATTTCTGCGGAAAATGTACAGGAATAGGGAGAACCAATGAGAAACTAGCTGGAGGTGTCTGGACGGGCAAATTTAACTCTCATTTCCCACCAGAAAGAGGAATTAACCAAAGGCTCAGCATGCCGTGCCGGAACCACACTAGGGCCTGAAACAATCCTGCGGTGTTGCGGCCAGCTCACAAGAAAGCGAGTTGAAGAAAGGAGCTCAGGGGCACTGTAATTCACAAACCTGCAGAGTTATAAATGACAGCTATCGTCCAAAAATATATTGAAGTAAGGTTGCCAAGAGGACTTGAAAGCGGGGCAGAATTGCAGGAAACCGATTTCAGGAGGTAGACGGGAATTGCATGTAAAGCATAGGAAAAGAGGCAGAACGTCCACAATGATGCACTTGGCCAAAAAGGGCGTATGTGTTCTTTCCTGAATATATTCAGGAAAAAACGCATACGCCCTTTTTGGCCAACCAAGCAGGCTTGCAAAGGAAATCTACACTACAATGAAGTCTCACTGTCCCCGGGTCAAAAGGGCCATATGAAAAAAGTGTAATATCCAGAAAGGCAGGACAGGCCATGGAGAACTGGGAGCCTTGTTATGCTGATGGGCGGGATGTATATTGCCAACAGCCACTCTGGAGAAGTGTATGGTGTTTCCTGAAACATCTAAAAAACAAAACAACAGAGCCTAGGGCACTTCCACTTATGGTCCTATAGCTTAGGGAAATTAAAATCAAAAAGACACAGCCACCCCAAACTTTGGGACGGCTCTGTTTACAAGAACCTCGTTTATGGTACAAGTTCAATATCACAGAAAGCGAAAAATGGATACAGAAGTTGTGGTACTTACGTACAATGCAATATCACTCAGCAATGAAATCTATGTCATCAGGCCCGTAGCAGCATAATGAGTGGATTCAGGTACGATGATTCTAAGTGAAATAAGTCACACAGAAAAAGAAACATCATAAGATATCACCAATACACGGGATGTAAACTTGGCTATAAAGGAACTGAATTACAAAACAGAACAGGGTCTCAAATGTAGAAAACCAACTTATGCTTGCTTAAGGGGAAAGGTGAGTTGGGGTGCTGCATGAAACCAGAGATTGAAATTAGCACAGATACCGTTCCATAAGCCAAATATGTAATAGACAAGAGCTACTCCTTGCTCAACGAAGTGGACTCAACACCCCATATTAAACGCTTAAGAATACACCTGACTAGAAATAATCTTAAAAACTACGGATTTATATGTCTCCGAAAGAGAATCAAGCGTGTGTACAGCGGCATAAACGCAGCAGTGATAGGATTGGTGAGGTTCGGTGAGCAAATGCAGACCCTTTGAAGTCATATTGCATGGTACCCATTCCATGGGTCTCAACTCTCCAGGTTTAAGGGATTCTTCCTTCAGCTAAAACATGCATGTGGAACACAGATTATGATCCACCGTGTGATCAGGAAACGTGTTCAAATGTGTCTCAGTTTTCGTCCCCTGGTACTCGGGTGCAACACTCCAGACGCTCTACTAACACTCTCCCCACTTCGAGAGTCAGTGCCTTTAACCTCCTGTATGGCCCAGTTTGCAATTTCTGCGGAAAATGTACAGGAATAGGGAGAACCAATGAGAAACTAGCTGGAGGTGTCTGGACGGGCAAATTTAACTCTCATTTCCCACCAGAAAGAGGAATTAACCAAAGGCTCAGCATGCCGTGCCGGAACCACACTAGGGCCTGAAGCAATCCTGCGGTGTTGCGGCCAGCTCACAAGAAAGCGAGTTGAAGAAAGGAGCTCAGGGGCAGTGTAATTCTCAAACCTGCAGAGTTATAAATGACAGCTATCGTCCAAAAATATATTGAAGTAAGGCTGCCAAGAGGACTTGAAAGTGGGGCAGAATTGCAGGAAACCGATTTCAGGAGGTAGACAGGAATTGCATGTAAAGCATAGGAAAAGAGGCAGAACGTCCACAATGATGCACTTGGCCAAAAAGGGCGTATGCGTTTTTTCCTGAATATATTCAGGAAAAAACGCATACGCCCTTTTTGGCCAACCAAGAAAGCTTGCAAAGGAAATCTGCACTACAATGAAGTCTCACTGCCCCCCGGTCAAAAGGGCCATCTGAAAAAAGTGTAAAATCCAGAAAGGCAGGACAGGCCATGGAGAACTGGGAGCCTTGTTATGCTGGTGGGCGGGATGTAAATTGCCAACAGCCACTCTGGAGAAGTGTATGGTGTTTCCTGAAACATCTAAAAAACAAAGCAACAGAGCCTAGGGCACTTCCACTTATGGTCCTATAGATTAGGGAAATTAAAATAAAAAAGACACAGCCACCCCAAAGTTTGGGACGGCTCTGTTTACAAGAACCTCGTTTACGGTACAAGTTCAATATCACAGAAAGCAAAAAATGGATAAAGAAGTTGTGGTACTTACGTACAATGTAATATCACTCAGCAATGAAATCTATGTCATCAGGCCCGTAGCAGCATAATGAGTGGATTCAAGTACGATGATTCTAAGTGAAATAAGTCACACAGAAAAAGAAACATCATAAGTTATCACCAATACACGGAATGTAAACTTGCCTACACAGGAACTGAATTAGAAAACAGAAAAGGTTCTCAAATGTAGAAAACCAACTTATGCTTGCTTAAGGGGAAAGGTGAGTTGGGGTGCTGCATGAAACCAGAGATTGAAATTAGCACAGATACCGTTCCATAAGCCAAATATGCAATAGACTAGAGCTACTCCTTGCTCAACGAAGTGGACTCAACACCCCATATTAAACGCCTAAGAATATACCTGACTAGAAATAATCTTAAAACCTACGGATTTATATGTCTCCGAAAGAGAATCAAGCGTGTGTACAGCGGCATAAACGCAGCAGTGATAGGATTGGTGAGGTTCGGTGAGCAAATGCAGACCCTTTGAAGTCATACTGCATGGTACCCATTCCATGGGTCTCAACTCTCCAGGTTTAAGGGATTCTTCCTTCAGCTAAAACATGCATGTGGAACCCAGAGTATGATCCACCGTGTGATCGGGAAACGTGTTCAAATGTGTCTCGTTTTCGTCCCTGGTACTCGGGTGCAACATTCCAGATGCTTTACTAACACTCTCCCCACTTGGAGAGTCAGTGCATTTAACCTCCTGTTTGGCCCAGTTTGTAATTTCTGTGGAAAATGAACAGGAATAGGGAGAACAAAAGAGAGACTATCTGGAGGTGTCTGGACGGGCAAATTTAACTCTCATTTCCCACCAGGAAGAGGAATTAACCAAAGGCTCAGCGTGCCGTGCCGGAACTACACTAGGGCCTGAAGCAATCCTGCGGTGTTGCGGCCAGCTCACAAGAAAACGAGTTGAAGAAAGGAGCTCAGGGGCACTGTAATTCACAAACCTGCAGAGTTATAAATGACAGCTATCGTCCAAAAATATATTGAAGTAAGGCTGCCAAGAGGACTTGAAAGCGGGGCAGAATTGCAGGAAATCGATTTCAGGGGGTACACTGGAATTGCATGTAAAGCATAGGAAAAGAGGCAGAATGTCCACAATGATGCACTTGGCCAAAAAGGGCGTATGCGTTTTTTCCTGAATATATTCAGGAAAAAACGCATACGCCCTTTTTGGCCAACCAAGCAAGCTTGCAAAGGAAATCTGCACTACAATGAAGTCTCACTGCCCCCCGGTCAAAAGGGCCATCTGAAAAAAGTGTAAAATCCAGAAAGGCAGGACAGGCCATGGAGAACTGGGAGCCTTGTTATGCTGGTGGGCGGGATGTAAATTGCCAACAGCCACTCTGGAGAAGTGTATGGTGTTTCCTGAAACATCTAAAAAACAAAGCAACAGAGCCTAGGGCACTTCCACTTATGGTCCTATAGCTTAGGGAAATTAAAATCAAAAAGACACAGCCACCCCAAAGTTTGGGACGGCTCTGTTTACAAGAACCTCGTTTACGGTACAAGTTCAATATCACAGAAAGCAAAAAATGGATAAAGAAGTTGTGGTACTTACGTACAATGTAATATCACTCAGCAATGAAATCTATGTCATCAGGCCCGTAGCAGCATAATGAGTGGATTCAAGTACGATGATTCTAAGTGAAATAAGTCACACAGAAAAAGAAACATCATAAGTTATCACCAATACACGGAATGTAAACTTGCCTACACAGGAACTGAATTAGAAAACAGAAAAGGTTCTCAAATGTAGAAAACCAACTTATGCTTGCTTAAGGGGAAAGGTGAGTTGGGGTGCTGCATGAAACCAGAGATTGAAATTAGCACAGATACCGTTCCATAAGCCAAATATGCAATAGACAAGAGCTACTCCTTGCTCAACGAAGTGGACTCAACACCCCATATTAAACGCCTAAGAATATACCTGACTAGAAATAATCTTAAAACCTACGGATTTATATGTCTCCGAAAGAGAATCAAGCGTGTGTACAGCGGCATAAACGCAGCAGTGATAGGATTGGTGAGGTTCGGTGAGCAAATGCAGACCCTTTGAAGTCATATTGCATGGTACCCATTCCATGGGTCTCAACTCTCCAGGTTTAAGGGATTCTTCCTTCAGCTAAAACATGCATGTGGAACCCAGAGTATGATCCAACGTGTGATCGGGAAACGTGTTCAAATGTGTCTCGTTTTCGTCCCTGGTACTCGGGTGCAACATTCCAGATGCTTTACTAACACTCTCCCCACTTGGAGAGTCAGTGCCTTTAACCTCCTATTTCGCCCAGTTTGTAATTTCTGTGGAAAATGAACAGGAATAGGGAGAACGAAAGAGAGACTAGCTGGAGGTGTCTGGACGGGCAAATTTAACTCTCATTTCCCACCAGGAAGAGGAATTAACCAAAGGCTCAGCGTGCCGTGCCGGAACTACACTAGGGCCTGAAGCAATCCTGCGGTGTTGCGGACAGCTCACAAGAAAGCGAGTTGAAGAAACGAGCTCAGGGGCACTGTAATTCACAAACCTGCAGAGTTATAAATGACAGCTATCGTCCAAAAATATATTGAAGTAAGGCTGCCAAGAGGACTTGAAAGCGGGGCAGAATTGCAGGAAATCGATTTCAGGAGGTACACTGGAATTGCAAGTAAAGCATAGGAAAAGAGGCAGAACGTCCACAATGATGCACTTGGCCAAAAAGGGCGTATGCGTTTTTTCCTGAATATATTCAGGAAAAAACGCATACGCCCTTTTTGGCCAACCAAGCAAGCTTGCAAAGGATATCTGCACTACAATGAAGTCTCACTGCCCCACGGTCAAAAGGGCCATCTGAAAAAAGTGTAAAATCCAGAAACGCAGGACAGGCCATGGAGAACTGGGAGCCTTGTTATGCTGATGGGCGGGATGTAAATTGCCAACAGCCACTCTGGAGAAGTGTATGGTGTTTCCTGAAACATCTAAAAAACAAAGCAACAGAGCCTAGGGCACTTCCACTTATGGTCCTATAGCTTAGGGAAATTAAAATCAAAAAGACACAGTCACCCCAAAGTTTGGGACGGCTCTGTTTACAAGAACCTCGTTTACGGTACAAGTTCAATATCACAGAAAGCGAAAAATGGATAAAGAAGTTGTGGTACTTACGTACAATGCAATATCACTCAACAATGAAATCTATGTCATCAGGCCCGTAGCAGCATAATGAGTGGATTCAGGTATGATGATTCTAAGTGAAATAAGTCACACAGGAAAAGAAACACCATAAGATATCACTACTACACGGAAGGTAAACTTGGCTACACAAGAACTGAATTACAAAACAGAACAGTGTCTCAAATGTAGAAAACCAACTTATGCTTGCTTAAGGGGAAAGGTGAGTTGGGGTGCTGCATGAAACCAGAGATTGAAATTAGCACAGATACCGTTCCATAAGCCAAATATGCAATAGACAAGAGCTACTCCTTGCTCAACGAAGTGGACTCAACACCCCATATTAAACGCCTAAGAATATACCTGACTAGAAATAATCTTAAAACCTACAGATTTATATGTCTCCGAAAGAGAATCAAGCGTGTGTACAGCGGCATAAACGCAGCAGTGATAGGATTTGTGAGGTTCGGTGAGCAAATGCAGACCCTTTGAAGTCATATTGCATGGTACCCATTCCATGGGTCTCAACTCTCCAGGTTTAAGGGATTCTTCCTTCAGCTAAAACATGCATGTGGAACCCAGAGTATGATCCACCGTGTGATCGGGAAACGTGTTCAAATGTGTCTCGTTTTCGTCCCTGGTACTCGGGTGCAACATTCCAGATGCTTTACTAACACTCTCCCCACTTGGAGAGTCAGTGCCTTTAACCCCCTGTTTGGCCCAGTTTGTAATTTCTGTGGAAAATGAACAGGAATAGGGAGAACAAAAGAGAGACTATCTGGAGGTGTCTGCACGGGCAAATTTAACTCTTATTTCCCACCAGGAAGAGGAATTAACCAAAGGCTCAGCGTGCCGTGCCGGAACTACACTAGGGCCTGAAGCAATCCTGCGGTGTTGCGGCCAGCTCACAAGAAAACGAGTTGAAGAAACGAGCTCAGGGGCACTGTAATTCACAAACCTGCAGAGTTATAAATGACAGCTATCGTCCAAAAATATATTGAAGTAAGGCTGCCAAGAGGACTTGAAAGCGGGGCAGAATTGCAGGAAATCGATTTCAGGGGGTACACTGGAATTGCATGTAAAGCATAGGAAAAGAGGCAGAACGTCCACAATGATGCACTTGGCCAAAAAGGGCGTATGCGTTTTTTCCTGAATATATTCAGGAAAAAACGCATACGCCCTTTTTGGCCAACCAAGCAAGCTTGCAAAGGAAATCTGCACTACAATGAAGTCTCACTGCCCCCCGGTCAAAAGGGCCATCTGAAAAAAGTGTAAAATCCAGAAAGGCAGGACAGGCCATGGAGAACTGGGAGCCTTGTTATGCTGATGGGCGGGATGTAAATTACCAACAGCCACTCTGGAGAAGTGTATGGTGTTTCCTGAAACATGTAAAAAACTAAGCAACAGAGCCTAGGGCACTTCCACTTATGGTCCTATAGCTTAGGGAAATTAAAATCAAAAAGACACAGCCACCCCAAAGTTTGGGACGGCTCTGTTTACAAGAACCTCGTTTACGGTACAAGTTCAATATCACAGAAAGCGAAAAATGGATAAAGAAGTTGTGGTACTTACGTTCAATGCAATATCACTCAGCAATGAAATCTATGTCATCAGGCCCGAAGTAGCATAATGAGTGGATTCAGGTATGATGATTCTAAGTGAAATAAGTCACACAGAAAAAGAAACACCATAAGATATCACTACTACACGGAAGGTAAACTTGGCTACACAAGAACTGAATTACAAAACAGAACAGGGTCTCAAATGTAGAAAACCAACTTATGCTTGCTTAAGGGAAAGGTGAGTTGGGGTGCTGCATGAAACCAGAGATTGAAATTAGCACAGATACCGTTCCATAAGCCAAATATGCAATAGACAAGAGCTACTCCTTGCTGAACGAAGTGGACTCAACACCCCATATTAAACGCCTAAGAATATACCTGACTAGAAAGAATCTTAAAACCTACGGATTTATATGTCTCCGAAAGAGAATCAAGTGTGTGTACAGCAGCATAAACGCAGCAGTGATAGGATTGGTGAGGTTCGGTGAGCAAATGCAGACCCTTTGAAGTCATATTGCATGGTCCCATTCCATGGGTCTCAACTCTCCAGGTTTAAGGGATTCTTCCTTCAGCTAAAACATGCATGTGGAACCCAGAGTATGATCCACCGTGTGATCGGGAAACGTGTTCAAATGTGTCTCGTTTTCGTCCCCTGGTACTCGAGTGCAACATTCCAGATGCTTTACTAACACTCTCCCCACTTGGAGAGTCAGTGCCTTTAACCTCCTGTTTGGCCCAGTTTGCAATTTCTGTGGAAAATGAACAGGAATAGGGAGAACGAAAGAGAGACTAGCTGGAGGTGTCTGGACGGGCAAATTTAACTCTCATTTCCCACCAGGAAGAGGAATTAACCAAAGGCTCAGCGTGCCGTGCCGGAACTACACTAGGGCCTGAAGCAATCCTGCGGTGTTGCGGCCAGCTCACAAGAAAGTGAGTTGAAGAAAGGAGCTCAGGGGCACTGTAATTCACAAACCTGCACAGTTATAAATGACAGCTATCGTCCAAAAATATATTGAAGTAAGGCTGCCAAGAGGACTTGAAAGTGGGGCAGAATTGCAGGAAACCGATTTCAGGAGGTAGACTGGAATTGCATGTAAAGCATAGGAAAAGAGGCAGAACGTCCACAATGATGCACTTGGCCAAAAAGGGCGTATGCGTTTTTTCCTGAATATATTCAGGAAAAAACGCATACGCACTCTTTGGCCAACCAAGCAAGCTTGCAAAGGATATCTGCACTACAATGAAGTCTCACTGCCCCCGGGTCAAAAGGGCCATCTGAAAAAAGTGTAAAATCCAGAAAGGCAGGACAGGCCATGGAGAACTGGGAGCCTTGTTATGCTGATGGGCGGGATGTAAATTGCCAACAGCCACTCTGGAGAAGTGTATGGTGTTTCCTGAAACATCTAAAAAACAAAGCAACAGAGCCTAGGGCACTTCCACTTATGGTCCTATAGCTTAGGGAAATTAAAATCAAAAAGACACGGTCACCCCAAAGTTTGGGACGGCTCTGTTTACAGAACCTCGTTTACAGTACAAGTTCAATATCACAGAAAGCAAAAAATGGATAAAGAAGTTGTGGTACTTACGTACAATGCAATATCACTCAGCAATGAACTCTATGTCATCAGGCCCGTAGCAGCATAATGAGTGGATGCAGGTATGATGAGTCTAAGTGAAATAAGTCACACAGAAAAAGAAACATCATAAGATATCACTACTACACGGAATGTAAACTTGGCTACACAGGAACTGAATTACAAAACAGAACAGGGTCTCAAATGTAGAAAACCAACTTATGCTTGCTTAAGGGGAAAGGTGAGTTGGGGTGCTGCATAAAACCAGAGATTGAAATTAGCACAGATACCGTTCCATAAGCCAAATATGTAATAGACAAGAGCTACTCCTTGCTGAACGAAGTGGACTCAACACCCCATATTAAACGCTTAAAAATACACCTGACTAGAAATAATCTTAAAAACTACGGATTTATATGTCTCCGAAAGAGAATCAAGCGTGTGTACAGCGGCATAAACGCAGCAGTGATAGGATTGGTGAGGTTCAGTGAGCAAATGCAGACCCTTTGAAGTCATATTGCATGGTACCCATTCCATGGGGCTCAACTCTCCAAGTTTAAGGGATTCTTCCTTCAGCTAAAACATGCATGTGGAACCCAGAGTATGATCCACGGTGTGATCGGGAAACGTGTTCAAATGTGTCTCAGTTTTCGTCCCCTGGTACTCGGGTGCAACACTCCAGACGCTTTACTAACACTCTCCCCACTTGGAGAGTCAGTGCCTTTAACCTCCTGTATGGCCCAGTTTGCAATTTCTGCGGAAAATGTACAGGAATAGGGAGAACCAATGAGAGACTAGCTGGAGGTGTCTGGACGGGCAAATTTAACTCTCATTTCCCACCACGAAGAGGAATTAACCAAAGGCTCAGCGTGCCGTGCCGGAACCACACTAGGGCCTGAAGCAATCCTGCGGTGTTGCGGCCAGCTCACAAGAAAACGAGTTGAAGAAACGAGCTCAGGGGCACTGTAATTCACAAACCTGCAGAGTTATAAATGACAGCTATCGTCCAAAAATATATTGAAGTAAGGCTGCCAAGAGGACTTGAAAGCGGGGCAGAATTGCAGGAAACCGATTTCAGGAGGTAGACGGGAATTGCATGTAAAGCATAGGAAAAGAGGCAGAACGTCCACAATGATGCACTTGGCCAAAAAGGGCGTATGCGTTCTTTCCTGAATATATTCAGGAAAAAACGCATACGCCCTTTTTGGCCAACCAAGCAAGCTTGCAAAGGAAATCTGCACTACAATGAAGTCTCACTGCCCCCCGGTCAAAAGGGCCATCTGAAAAAAGTGTAAAATCCAGAAAGGCAGGACAGGCCATGGAGAACTTGGAGCCTTGTTATGCTGATGGGCGGGATGTAAATTGCCAACAGCCACTCTGGAGAAGTGTATGGTGTTTCCTGAAACATCTAAAAAACTAAGCAACAGAGCCTAGGGCACTTCCACTTATGGTCCTATAGCTTAGGGAAATTAAAATCAAAAAGACACAGCCACCCCAAAGTTTGGGACGGCTCTGTTTACAAGAACCTCGTTTACGGTACAAGTTCAATATCACAGAAAGCGAAAAATGGATAAAGAAGTTGTGGTACTTACGTTCAATGCAATATCACTCAGCAATGAAATCTATGTCATCAGGCCCGAAGTAGCATAATGAGTGGATTCAGGTATGATGATTCTAAGTGAAATAAGTCACACAGAAAAAGAAACACCATAAGATATCACTACTACACGGAATGTAAACTTGGCTACACAAGAACTGAATTACAAAACAGAACAGGGTCTCAAATGTAGAAAACCAACTTATGCTTGCTTGAGGGGAAAGGTGAGTTGGGGTGCTGCATGAAACCAGAGATTGAAATTAGCACAGATACCGTTCCATAAGCCAAATATGTAATAGACAAGAGCTACTCCTTGCTCAACGAAGTGGACTCAACACCCCATATTAAACGCCTAAGAATATACCTGACTAGTAAGAATATTAAAACCTACCGATTTATATGTCTCCCAAAGAGAATCAAGCATGTGTACAGCGGCATAAACGCAGCAGTGATAGGATTGGTGAGGTTCGGTGAGCAAATGCAGACCCTTTGAAGTCATATTGCATGGTACCCATTCCATGGGTCTCAACTCTCCAAGTTTAAGGGATTATTCCTTCAGCTAAAACATGCATGTGGAACACAGAGTATGATCCACCGTGTGATCAGGAAACGTGTTCAAATGTGTCTCAGTTTTCGTCCCCTGGTACTCGGGTGCAACACTCCAGACGCTTTACTAACACTCTCTCCACTTGGAGAGTCAGTGCCTTTAACCTCCTGTATGGCCCAGTTTGCAATTTCTGCGGAAAGTGTACAGGAATAGGGAGAACCAATGATAAACTAGCTGGAGGTGTCTGGACGGGCAAATTTAACTCTCATTTCCCACCAGGAAGAGGAATTAACCAAAGGCTCAGCGTGCCGTGCCGGAACCACACTAGGGCCTGAAGCAATCCTGCGGTGTTGCGGCCAGCTCACAAAAAAGCGAGTTGAAGAAAGGAGCTCAGGGGCACTGTAATTCACAAACCTGCAGAGTTATAAATGACAGCTATCGTCCAAAAATATATTGAAGTAAGGCTGCCAAGAGGACTTGAAAGTGGTGCAGAATTGCACGAAACCGATTTCAGGAGGTAGACTGGAATTGCATGTAAAGCATAGGAAAAGAGGCAGAACGTCCACAATGATGCACTTGGCCAAAAAGGGCGTATGCGTTTTTTCCTGAATATATTCAGGAAAAAACGCATACGCCCTTTTTGGCCAACCAAGAAAGCTTGCAAAGGAAATCTGCACTACAATGAAGTCTCACTGCCGCCCAGTCAAAAGGGCCATCTGAAAAATGTGTAAAATCCAGAAAGGCAGGACAGGCCATGGAGAACTGGGAGCCTTGTTATGCTGATGGGCGGGATGTAAATTGCCAACAGCCACTCTGGAGAAGTGTATGGTGTTTCCTGAAACATCTAAAAAACAAAGCAACAGACCCTAGGGCACTTCCACTTATGGTCCTATAGCTTAGGGAAATTAAAATCAAAAAGACACAGCCACCCCAAAGTTTGGGACGGCTCTGTTTACAAGAACCTCGTTTATGGTACAAGTTCAATATCACAGAAAGCGAAAAATGGATAAAGAAGTTGTGGTACTTACGTACAATGCAATATCACTCAGCAATGAAATCTATGTCATCAGGCCCGTAGCAGCATAATGAGTGGATTCAGGTACGATGATTCTAAGTGAAATAAGTCACACAGAAAAAGAAACATCATAAGATATCACCAATACACGGAATGTAAACTTGGCTACAAAGGAACTGAATTACAAAACAGAACAGGGTCTCAAATGTAGAAAACCAACTTATGCTTGCTTAAGGGGAAAGGTGAGTTGGGGTGCTGCATGAAACCAGAGATTGAAATTAGCACAGATACCATTCCATAAGCCAAATATGCAATAGACAAGAGCTACTCCTTGCTGAACGAAGTGGACTCAACACCCCATATTAAACGCCTAAGAATATACCTGACTAGAAATAATCTTAAAACCTACGGATTTATATGTCTCCGAAAGAGAATCAAGCGTGTGTACAGCGGCATAAACGCAGCAGTGATAGGATTGGTGAGGTTCGGTGAGCAAATGCAGACCCTTTGAAGTCATATTGCATGGTCCCATTCCATGGGTCTCAACTCTCCAGGTTTAAGGGATTCTTCCTTCAGCTAAAACATGCATGTGGAACCCAGAGTATGATCCACCGTGTGATCGGGAAACGTGTTCAAATGTGTCTCGTTTTCGTCCCCTGGTACTCGAGTGCAACATTCCAGATGCTTTACTAACACTCTCCCCACTTGGAGAGTCAGTGCCTTTAACCTCCTGTTTGGCCCAGTTTGCAATTTCTGTGGAAAATGAACAGGAATAGGGAGAACGAAAGAGAGACTAGCTGGAGGTGTCTGGACGGGCAAATTTAACTCTCATTTCCCACCAGGAAGAGGAATTAACCAAAGGCTCAGCGTGCCGTGCCGGAACTACACTAGGGCCTGAAGCAATCCTGCGGTGTTGCGGCCAGCTCACAAGAAAGTGAGTTGAAGAAAGGAGCTCAGGGGCACTGTAATTCACAAACCTGCACAGTTATAAATGACAGCTATCGTCCAAAAATATATTGAAGTAAGGCTGCCAAGAGGACTTGAAAGTGGGGCAGAATTGCAGGAAACCGATTTCAGGAGGTAGACTGGAATTGCATGTAAAGCATAGGAAAAGAGGCAGAACGTCCACAATGATGCACTTGGCCAAAAAGGGCGTATGCGTTTTTTCGGAAAAAACGCATACGCACTTTTTGGCCAACCAAGCTAGCTTGCAAATGATATCTGCACTACAATGAAGTCTCACTGCCCCCGGGTCAAAAGGGCCATCTGAAAAAAGTGTAAAATCCAGAAAGGCAGGACAGGCCATGGAGAACTGGGAGCCTTGTTATGCTGATGGGCGGGATGTAAATTGCCAACAGCCACTCTGGAGAAGTGTATGGTGTTTCCTGAAACATCTAAAAAACAAAGCAACAGAGCCTAGGGCACTTCCACTTATGGTCCTATAGCTTAGGGAAATTAAAATCAAAAAGACACGGTCACCCCAAAGTTTGGGACGGCTCTGTTTGCAGAACCTCGTTTACAGTACAAGTTCAATATCACAGAAAGCAAAAAATGGATAAAGAAGTTGTGGTACTTACGTACAATGCAATATCACTCAGCAATGAAATCTATGTCATCAGGCCCGTAGCAGCATAATGAGTGGATGCAGGTATGATGAGTCTAAGTGAAATAAGTCACACAGAAAAAGAAACATCATAAGATATCACTACTACACGGAATGTAAACTTGGCTACACAGGAACTGAATTACAAAACAGAACAGGGTCTCAAATGTAGAAAACCAACTTATGCTTGCTTAAGGGGAAAGGTGAGTTGGGGTGCTGCATAAAACCAGAGATTGAAATTAGCACAGATACCGTTCCATAAGCCAAATATGTAATAGACAAGAGCTACTCCTTGCTCAACGAAGTGGACTCAACACCCCATATTAAACGCTTAAAAATACACCTGACTAGAAATAATCTTAAAAACTACGGATTTATATGTCTCCGAAAGAGAATCAAGCGTGTGTACAGCGGCATAAACGCAGCAGTGATAGGATTGGTGAGGTTCAGTGAGCAAATGCAGACCCTTTGAAGTCATATTGCATGGTACCCATTCCATGGGTCTCAACTCTCCAAGTTTAAGGGATTCTTCCTTCAGCTAAAACATGCATGTGGAACCCAGAGTATGATCCACCGTGTGATCGGGAAACGTGTTCAAATGTGTCTCAGTTTTCGTCCCCTGGTACTCGGGTGCAACACTCCAGACGCTTTACTAACACTCTCCCCACTTGGAGAGTCAGTGCCTTTAACATCCTGTATGGCCCAGTTTGCAATTTCTGCGGAAAATGTACAGGAATAGGGAGAACCAATGAGAAACTAGCTGGAGGTGTCTGGACGGGCAAATTTAACTCTCATTTCCCACCAGAAAGAGGAATTAACCAAAGGCTCAGCATGCCGTGCCGGAACCACACTAGGGCCTGAAACAATCCTGCGGTGTTGCGGCCAGCTCACAAGAAAGCGAGTTGAAGAAAGGAGCTCAGGGGCACTGTAATTCACAAACCTGCAGAGTTATAAATGACAGCTATCGTCCAAAAATATATTGAAGTAAGGTTGCCAAGAGGACTTGAAAGCGGGGCAGAATTGCAGGAAACCGATTTCAGGAGGTAGACGGGAATTGCATGTAAAGCATAGGAAAAGAGGCAGAACGTCCACAATGATGCACTTGGCCAAAAAGGGCGTATGTGTTCTTTCCTGAATATATTCAGGAAAAAACGCATACGCCCTTTTTGGCCAACCAAGCAGGCTTGCAAAGGAAATCTACACTACAATGAAGTCTCACTGTCCCCGGGTCAAAAGGGCCATATGAAAAAAGTGTAATATCCAGAAAGGCAGGACAGGCCATGGAGAACTGGGAGCCTTGTTATGCTGATGGGCGGGATGTAAATTGCCAACAGCCACTCTGGAGAAGTGTATGGTGTTTCCTGAAACATCTAAAAAACAAAGCAACAGAGCCTAGGGCACTTCCACTTATGGTCCTATAGCTTAGGGAAATTAAAATCAAAAAGACACAGCCACCCCAAACTTTGGGACGGCTCTGTTTACAAGAACCTCGTTTATGGTACAAGTTCAATATCACAGAAAGTGAAAAATGGATACAGAAGTTGTGGTACTTACGTACAATGCAATATCACTCAGCAATGAAATCTATGTCATCAGGCCCGTAGCAGCATAATGAGTGGATTCAGGTACGATGATTCTAAGTGAAATAAGTCACACAGAAAAAGAAATATCATAAGATATCACCAATACACGGAATGTAAACTTGGCTATAAAGGAACTGAATTAAAAAACAGAACAGGGTCTCAAATGTAGAAAACCAACTTATGCTTGCTTAAGGGGAAAGGTGAGTTGGGGTGCTGCATGAAACCAGAGATTGAAATTAGCACAGATATCGTTCCATAAGCCAAATATGTAATAGACAAGAGCTACTCCTTGCTCAACGAAGTGGACTCAACACCCCATATTAAACGTTTAAGAATACACCTGACTAGAAATAATCTTAAAAACTACGGATTTATATGTCTCCGAAAGAGAATCAAGCGTGTGTACAGCGGCATAAACGCAGCAGTGATAGGATTGGTGAGGTTCGGTGAGCAAATGCAGACCCTTTGAAGTCATATTGCATGGTACCCATTCCATGGGTCTCAACTCTCCAGGTTTAAGGGATTCTTCCTTCAGCTAAAACATGCATGTGGAACACAGATTATGATCCACCGTGTGATCAGGAAACGTGTTCAAATGTGTCTCAGTTTTCGTCCCCTGGTACTCGGGTGCAACACTCCAGACGCTCTACTAACACTCTCCCCACTTCGAGAGTCAGTGCCTTTAACCTCCTGTATGGCCCAGTTTGCAATTTCTGCGGAAAATGTACAGGAATAGGGAGAACCAATGAGAAACTAGCTGGAGGTGTCTGGACGGGCAAATTTAACTCTCATTTCCCACCAGGAAGAGGAATTAACCAAAGGCTCAGCGTGCCGTGCCGGAACTACACTAGGGCCTGAAGCAATCCTGCGGTGTTGCGGACAGCTCACAAGAAAGCGAGTTGAAGAAACGAGCTCAGGGGCACTGTAATTCACAAACCTGCAGAGTTATAAATGACAGCTATCGTCCAAAAATATATTGAAGTAAGGCTGCCAAGAGGACTTGAAAGCGGGGCAGAATTGCAGGAAATCGATTTCAGGAGGTACACTGGAATTGCAAGTAAAGCATAGGAAAAGAGGCAGAACGTCCACAATGATGCACTTGGCCAAAAAGGGCGTATGCGTTTTTTCCTGAATATATTCAGGAAAAAACGCATACGCCCTTTTTGGCCAACCAAGCAAGCTTGCAAAGGATATCTGCACTACAATGAAGTCTCACTGCCCACCGGTCAAAAGGGCCATCTGAAAAAAGTGTAAAATCCAGAAAGGCAGGACAGGCCATGGAGAACTGGGAGCCTTGTTATGCTGGTGGGCGGGATGTAAATTGCCAACAGCCACTCTGGAGAAGTGTATGGTGTTTCCTGAAACATCTAAAAAACAAAGCAACAGAGCCTAGGGCACTTCCACTTATGGTCCTATAGCTTAGGGAAATTAAAATCAAAAAGACACAGTCACCCCAAAGTTTGGGACGGCTCTGTTTACAAGAACCTCGTTTACGGTACAAGTTCAATATCACAGAAAGCGAAAAATGGATAAAGAAGTTGTGGTACTTACGTACAATGCAATATCACTCAGCAATGAAATCTATGTCATAAGGCCCGTAGCAGCATAATGAGTGGATTCAGGTATGATGATTCTAAGTGAAATAAGTCACACAGGAAAAGAAACACCATAAGATATCACTACTACACGGAAGGTAAACTTGGCTACACAAGAACTGAATTACAAAACAGAACAGGGTCTCAAATGTAGAAAACCAACTTATGCTTGCTTAAGGGGAAAGGTGAGTTGGGGTGCTGCATGAAACCAGAGATTGAAATTAGCACAGATACCATTCCATAAGCCAAATATGCAATAGACAAGAGCTACTCCTTGCTCAACGAAGTGGACTCAACACCCCATATTAAACGCCTAAGAATATACCTGACTAGAAATAATCTTAAAACCTACAGATTTATATGTCTCCGAAAGAGAATCAAGCGTGTGTACAGCGGCATAAACGCAGCAGTGATAGGATTTGTGAGGTTCGGTGAGCAAATGCAGACCCTTTGAAGTCATATTGCATGGTACCCATTCCATGGGTCTCAACTCTCCAGGTTTAAGGGATTCTTCCTTCAGCTAAAACATGCATGTGGAACCCAGAGTATGATCCACCGTGTGATCGGGAAACGTGTTCAAATGTGTCTCGTTTTCGTCCCTGGTACTCGGGTGCAACATTCCAGATGCTTTACTAACACTCTCCCCACTTGGAGAGTCAGTGCATTTAACCTCCTGTTTGGCCCAGTTTGTAATTTCTGTGGAAAATGAACAGGAATAGGGAGAACAAAAGAGAGACTATCTGGAGGTGTCTGGACGGGCAAATTTAACTCTCATTTCCCACCAGGAAGAGGAATTAACCAAAGGCTCAGCGTGCCGTGCCGGAACTACACTAGGGCCTGAAGCAATCCTGCGGTGTTGCGGCCAGCTCACAAGAAAACGAGTTGAAGAAACGAGCTCAGGGGCACTGTAATTCACAAACCTGCAGAGTTATAAATGACAGCTATCGTCCAAAAATATATTGAAGTAAGGCTGCCAAGAGGACTTGAAAGCGGGGCAGAATTGCAGGAAATCGATTTCAGGGGGTACACTGGAATTGCATGTAAAGCATAGGAAAAGAGGCAGAATGTCCACAATGATGCACTTGGCCAAAAAGGGCGTATGCGTTTTTTCCTGAATATATTCAGGAAAAAACGCATACGCCCTTTTTGGCCAACCAAGCAAGCTTGCAAAGGAAATCTGCACTACAATGAAGTCTCACTGCCCCCCGGTCAAAAGGGCCATCTGAAAAAAGTGTAAAATCCAGAAAGGCAGGACAGGCCATGGAGAACTGGGAGCCTTGTTATGCTGGTGGGCGGGATGTAAATTGCCAACAGCCACTCTGGAGAAGTGTATGGTGTTTCCTGAAACATCTAAAAAACAAAGCAACAGAGCCTAGGGCACTTCCACTTATGGTCCTATAGCTTAGGGAAATTAAAATCAAAAAGACACAGCCACCCCAAAGGTTGGGACGGCTCTGTTTACAAGAAACTCGTTTACGGTACAAGTTCAATATCACAGAAAGCAAAAAATGGATAAAGAAGTTGTGGTACTTACGTACAATGCAATATCACTCAGCAATGAAATCTATGTCATCAGGCCCGTAGCAGCATAATGAGTGGATTCAGGTACGATGATTCTAAGTGAAATAAGTCACACAGAAAAAGAAACATCATAAGATATCACTACTACACGGAATGTAAACTTGGCTACACAGGAACTAAATTACAAAACAGAACAGGGTGTCAAATGTAGAAAACCAACTTATGCTTGCTTAAGGGGAAAGGTGAGTTGGGGTGCTGCATGAAACCAGAGATTGAAATTAGCACAGATACCGTTCCATAAGCCAAATATGCAATAGACAAGAGCTACTCCTTGCTGAACGAAGTGGACTCAACACCCCATATTAAACGCCTAAGAATATACCTGACTAGAAATAATCTTAAAACCTACGGATTTATATGTCTCCGAAAGAGAATCAAGCGTGTGTACAGCGGCATAAACGCAGCAGTGATAGGATTGGTGAGGTTCGGTGAGCAAATGCAGACCCTTTGAAGTCATATTGCATGGTACCCATTCCATGGGTCTCAACTCTCCAGGTTTAAGGGATTCTTCCTTCAGCTAAAACATGCATGTGGAACCCAGAGTATGATCCACCGTGTGATCGGGAAACGTGTTCAAATGTGTCTCGTTTTCGTCCCTGGTACTCGGGTGCAACATTCCAGATGCTTTACTAACACTCTCCCCACTTGGAGAGTCAGTGCCTTTAACCTCCTGTTTGGCCCAGTTTGTAATTTCTGTGAAAAATGAACAGGAATAGGGAGAACGAAAGAGAGACTATCTGGAGGTGTCTGGACGGGCAAATTTAACTCTCATTTCCCACCAGGAAGAGGAATTAACCAAAGGCTCAGCGTGCCGTGCCGGAACTACACTAGGGCCTGAAGCAATCGTGCGGTGTTGCGGCCAGCTCACAAGAAAGCGAGTTGAAGAAAGGAGCTCAGGGGCACTGTAATTCACAAACCTGCAGAGTTATAAATGACAGCTATCGTCCAAAAATATATTGAAGTAAGGCTGCCAAGAGGACTTGAAAGCGGGGCAGAATTGCAGGAAATCGATTTCAGGGGGTACACTGGAATTGCATGTAAAGCATAGGAAAAGAGGCAGAACGTCCACAATGATGCACTTGGCCAAAAAGGGCGTATGCGTTTTTTCCTGAATATATTCAGGAAAAAACGCATACGCCCTTTTTGGCCAACCAAGCAAGCTTGCAAAGGAAATCTGCACTACAATGAAGTCTCACTGCTCCCCGGTCAAAAGGGCCATTTGAAAAAAGTGTAAAATCCAGAAAGGCAGGACAGGCCATGGAGAACTGGGAGCCTTGTTATGCTGGTGGGCGGGATGTAAATTGCCAACAGCCACTCTGGAGAAGTGTATGGTGTTTCCTGAAACATCTAAAAAACAAAGCAACAGAGCCTAGGGCACTTCCACTTATGGTCCTATAGCTTAGGGAAATTAAAATCAAAAAGACACAGCCACCCCAAAGTTTGGGACGGCTCTGTTTACAAGAACCTTGTTTACAGTACAAGTTCAATATCACAGAAAGCGAAAAATGGATAAAGAAGTTGTGGTACTTACGTACAATGCAATATCACTCAGCAATGAAATCTATGTCATAAGGCCCGTAGCAGCATAATGAGTGGATTCAGGTATGATGATTCTAAGTGAAATAAGTCACACAGGAAAAGAAACACCATAAGATATCACTACTACACGGAAGGTAAACTTGGCTACACAAGAACTGAATTACAAAACAGAACAGGGTCTCAAATGTAGAAAACCAACTTATGCTTGCTTAAGGGGAAAGGTGAGTTGGGGTGCTGCATGAAACCAGAGATTGAAATTAGCACAGATACCGTTCCATAAGCCAAATATGTAATAGACAAGATCTACTCCTTGCTCAACGAAGTGGACTCAACACCCCATATTAAACGCTTAAGAATACACCTGAGTAGAAATAATCTTAAAAACTACGGATTTATATGTCTCCGAAAGAGAATCAAGCGTGTGTACAGCGGCATAAACGCAGCAGTGATAGGATTGGTGAGGTTCAGTGAGCAAATGCAGACCCTTTGAAGTCATATTGCATGGTACCCATTCCATGGGTCTCAACTCTCCAAGTTTAAGGGATTCTTCCTTCAGCTAAAACATGCATGTGGAACACAGAGTATGATCCACCGTGTGATCAGGAAACGTGTTCAAATGTGTCTCAGTTTTCGTCCCCTGGTACTCGGTTGCAACACTCCAGACGCTTTACTAACACTCTCCCCACTTGGAGAGTCAGTGCCTTTAACCTCCTGTATGGCCCAGTTTGCAATTTCTGCGGAAAATGTACAGGAATAGGGTGAACCAATGAGAAACTAGCTGGAGGTGTCTAGACGGGCAAATTTAACTCTCATTTCCCACCAGAAAGAGGAATTAACCAAAGGCTCAGCGTGCCGTGCCGGAACCACACTAGGGCCTGAAGCAATCCTGCGGTGTTGCGGCCAGCTCACAAGAAAGCGAGTTGAAGAAAGGAGCTCAGGGCCACTGTAATTCACAAACCTGCAGAGTTATAAATGACAGCTATCGTCCAAAAATATATTGAAGTAAGGCTGCCAAGAGGACTTGAAAGCGGGGCAGAATTGCAGGAAACCGATTTCAGGAGGTAGACGGGAATTGCATGTAAAGCATAGGAAAAGAGGCAGAACGTCCACAATGATGCACTTGGCCAAAAAGGGAGTATGCGTTTTTTCCTGAATATATTCAGGAAAAAACGCATACGCCCTTTTTGGCCAACCAAGAAAGCTTGCAAAGGAAATCTGCACTACAATGAAGTCTCACTGCCCCCCGGTCAAAAGGGCCATCTGAAAAAAGTGTAAAATCCAGAAAGGCAGGACAGGCCATGGAGAACTGGGAGCCTTGTTATGCTGGTGGGCGGGATGTAAATTGCCAACAGCCACTCTGGAGAAGTGTATGGTGTTTCCTGAAACATCTAAAAAACAAAGCAACAGAGCCTAGGGCACTTCCACTTATGGTCCTATAGCTTAGGGAAATTAAAATCAAAAAGACACAGCCACCCCAAAGTTTGGGACGGCTCTGTTTACAAGAACCTCGTTTACGGTACAAGTTCAATATCACAGAAAGCGAAAAATGGATAAAGAAGTTGTGGTACTTACGTACAATGCAATATCACTCAGCAATGAAATCTATGTCATCAGGCCCGTAGCAGCATAATGAGTGGATTCAGGTATGATGATTCTAAGTGAAATAAGTCACACAGAAAAAGAAACACCATAAGATATCACTACTACACGGAATGTAAACTTGGCTACACAAGAACTGAATTACAAAACAGAACAGGGTCTCAAATGTAGAAAACCAACTTATGCTTGCTTGAGGGGAAAGGTGAGTTGGGGTGCTGCATGAAACCAGAGATTGAAATTAGCACAGATACCGTTCCATAGGCCAAATATGTAATAGACAAGAGCTACTCCTTGCTCAACGAAGTGGACTCAACACCCCATATTAAACGCCTAAGAATATACCTGACTAGAAATAATCTTAAAACCTACGGATTTATGTCTCCAAAAGAGAATCAAGCCTGTGTACGGCTGCTTAAACGCAGCAGTGATAGGATTGGTGAGGTTCGGTGAGCAAATGCAGACCCTTTGAAGTCATACTGCATGGTACCCATTCCATGGGTCTCAACTCTCCAGGTTTAAGGGATTCTTCCTTCAGCTGAAACATGCATGTGGAACACAGAGTATGATCCACCGTGTGATCAGGAAACGTGTTCAAATGTGTCTCAGTTTTCGTCCCCTGGTACTCGGGTGCAACATTCAAGACGCTTTACTAACACTCTCCCCACTTGGAGAGTCAGTGCCTTTAAACTCCTGTTTGGCCCAGTTTGCAATTTCTGCGGAAAATGTGCAGGAATAGGGAGAACCAATGAGAGACTAGCTGGAGGTGTGTGGACGGGCAAATTTAACTCTCATTTCCCACCAGGAAGAGGAATTAACCAAAGGCTCAGCATGCCGTGCCGGAACCACACTAGGGCCTGAAGCAATCCTGCGGTGTTGCGGCCAGCTCACAAGAAAGCGAGTTGAAGAAAGGAGCTCAGGGGCACTGTAATTCACAAACCTGCAGAGTTATAAATGACAGCTATCGTCCAAAAATATATTGAAGTAAGGCTGCCAAGAGGACTTGAAAGCGGGGCAGAATTGCAGGAAACCGATTTCAGGAGGTAGACGGGAATTGCATGTAAAGCATAGGAAAAGAGGCAAAACGTCCACAATGATGCACTTGGCCAAAAAGGGCGTATGCGTTTTTTCCTGAATATATTCAGGAAAAAACGCATACGCCCTTTTTGGCCAACCAAGCAAGCTTGCAAAGGAAATCTGCACTACAATGAAGTCTCACTGCCCCCCGGTCAAAAGGGCCATCTGAAAAAAGTGTAAAATCCAGAAAGGCAGGACAGGCCATGCAGAACTGGGAGCCTTGTTATGCTGGTGGGCGGGATGTAAACTGCCAACAGCCACTCTGGAGAAGTGTATGGTGTTTCCTGAAACATCTAAAAAACAAAGCAACAGAGCCTAGGGCACTTCCACTTATGGTCCTATAGCTTAGAGAAATTAAAATCAAAAAGACACAGCCACCCCAAAGTTTGGGCTGGCTCTGTTTACAAGAACCTCGTTTACGGTACAAGTTCAATATCACAGAAAGCGAAAAATGGATAAAGAAGTTGTGGTACTTACGTACAATGCAATATCACTCAGCAATGAAATCTATGTCATCAGGCCCGTAGCAGCATAATGAGTGGATGCAGGTACGATGATTCTAAGTGAAATAAGTCACACAGAAAAAGAAACATCATAAGGTATCACTACTACACGGAATGTAAACTTGGCTACACAGGAACTGAATTACAAAACAGAACAGGGTCTCAAATGTAGAAAACCAACTTATGCTTGCTTAAGGGGAAAGGTGAGTTGGGGTGCTGCATAAAACCAGAGATTGAAATTAGCACAGATACCGTTCCATAAGCCAAATATGTAATAGACAAGAGCTACTCCTTGCTCAACGCAGTGGACTCAACACCCCATATTAAACGCCTAAGTATATACCTGACTAGAAATAATCTTAAAACCTATGGATTTATATGTCTCCGAAAGAGAATCAAGCGTGTGTACGGCGGCATAAACGCAGCAGTGATAGGATTGGTGAGGTTCGGTGAGCAAATGCAGACCCTTTGAAGTCATACTGCATGGTACCCATTCCATGGGTCGCAACTCTCCAGGTTTAAGGGATTCTTTCTTCAGCTGAAACATGCATGTGGAACACAGTGTATGATCCACCGTGTGATCAGGAAACGTGTTCAAATGTGTCTCAGTTTTCGTCCCCTGGTACTCGGGTGCAACATTCAAGACGCTTTACTAACACTCTCCCCACTTGGAGAGTCAGTGCCTTTAAACTCCTGTTTGGCCCAGTTTGCAATTTCTGCGGAAAATGTACAGGAATAGGGAGAACCAATGAGAGACTAGCTGGAGGTGTGTGGACGGGCAAATTTAACTCTCATTTCCCACCAGGAAGAGGAATTAACCAAAGGCTCAGCGTGCCGTGCCAGAACCACACTAGGGCCTGAAGCAATCCTGCGGTGTTGCGGCCAGCTCACAAGAAAGCGAGTTGAAGAAAGGAGCTCAGGGGCACTGTAATTCACAAACCTGCAGAGTTATAAATGACAGCTATCGTCCAAAAATATATTGAAGTAAGGCTGCCAAGAGGACTTGAAAGCGGGGCAGAATTGCAGGAAACCGATTTCAGGAGGTAGACAGGAATTGCATGTAAAGCATAGGAAAAGAGGCAGAACGTCCACAATGATGCACTTGGCCAAAAAGGGCGTATGCGTTTTTTCCTGAATATATTCAGGAAAAAACGCATACGCCCTTTTTGGCCAACCAAGCAAGCTTGCAAAGGAAATCTGCACTACAATGAAGTCTCACTGCCCCCCGGTCAAAAGGGCCATCTGAAAAAAGTGTAAAATCCAGAAAGGCAGGACAGGCCATGGAGAACTGGGAGCCTTGTTATGCTGATGGGCGGGATGTAAATTGCCAACAGCCACTCTGGAGAAGTGTATGGTGTTTCCTGAAACATCTAAAAAACAAGCAACAGAGCCTAGGGCACATCCACTTATGGTCCTATAGCTTAGGGAAATTAAAATCAAAAAGACACAGCCACCCCAAAGTTTGGGACGGCTGTGTTTACAAGAATCTTGTTTACGGTACAAGTTCAATATCACAAAACCGAAAAATGGATAAAGAAGTTGTGGTACTTACGTACAATGCAATATCACTCAGCAATGAAATCTTGTCATCAGGCCCGTCGCAGCATAATGAGTGGATTCAGGTACGATGATTCTAAGTGAAATAAGTCACACAGAAAAAGAAACATCATAAGATTTCACTACTACACGGAATATAAACTTGGCTACACAGGAACTGAATTACAAAACAGAACAGGTTCTCAAATGTAGAACACCAACTTATGCTTGCTTAAGGGGAAAGGTGAGTTGGGGTGCTGCATGAAACCAGAGATTGAAAATAGCACAGATACCGTTCCATAAGCCAAATATGCAATAGACAAGAGCTACTCCTTGCTGAACGAAGTGGACTCAACACCCCATATTAAACGCCTAAGAATATACCTGACTAGAAATAATCTTAAAACCTACGGATTTATATGTCTCCGAAAGAGAATCAAGCGTGTGTACGGTGGCATAAACGCAGCAGTGATAGGATTGGTGAGGTTCGGTGAGCAAATGCAGACCCTTTGAAGTCATATTGCATGGTACCCTTTCCATGGGTCTCAACTCTCCAGGTTTAAGGGATTCTTCCTTCAGCTGAAACATGCATGTGGAACACAGAGTATGATCCACCGTGTGATCAGGAAACGTGTTCAAATGTGTCTCTGTTTTCGTCCCCTGGTACTCGGGTGCAACATTCAAGACGCTTTACTAACACTCTCCCCACTTGGAGAGTCAGTGCCTTTAAACTCCTGTTTGGCCCAGTTTGCAATTTCTGCGGAAAATGTACAGGAATAGGGAGAACCAATGAGAGACTAGCTGGAGGTGTGTGGACGGGCAAATTTAACTCTCATTTCCCACCAGGAAGAGGAATTAACCAAAGGCTCAGCGTGCCGTGCCGGAACCACACTAGGGCCTGAAGCAATCCTGCGGTGTTGCGGCCAGCTCACAAGAAAGCGAGTTGAAGAAAGGAGCTCAGGGGCACTGTAATTCACAAACCTGCAGAGTTATAAATGACAGCTATCGTCCAAAAATATATTGAAGTAAGGCTGCCAAGAGGACTTGAAAGCGGGGCAGAATTGCAGGAAACCGATTTCAGGAGGTAGACTGGAATTGCATGTAAAGCATAGGAAAAGAGGCAGAACGTCCACAATGATGCACTTGGCCAAAAAGGGCGTATGCGTTTTTCCCTGAATATATTCAGGAAAAAACGCATACGCCCTTTTTGGCCAACCAAGAAAGCTTGCAAAGGAAATCTGCACTACAATGAAGTCTCACTGCCCCCGGTCAAAAGGGCCATCTGAAAAAGTGTAAAATCCAGAAAGGCAGGACAGGCCATGGAGAACTGGGAGCTTTGTTATGCTGATGGGCGGGATGTAAATTGCCAACAGCCACTCTGGAGAAGTGTATGGTGTTTCCTGAAACATCTAAAAAACAAAGCAACAGAGCCTAGGGCACTTCCACTTATGGTCCTATAGTTTAGGGAAATTAAAATCAAAAAGACACAGCCACCCCAAAGTTTGGGACGGCTCTGTTTACAAGAACCTCGTTTACGGTACAAGTTCAATATCACAGAAAGCGAAAAATGGATAAAGAAGTTTTGGTACTTACGTACAATGCAATATCACTCAGCAATGAAATCTATGTCATCAGGCCCGTCGCAGCATAATGAGTGGATTTAGGTACGATGATTCTAAGTGAAATAAGTCACACAGAAAAAGAAACATCATAAGATATCACTACTACACGGAATGTAAACTTGGCTACACAGGAACTGAATTACAAACAGAACAGGGTCTCAAATGTAGAAAACCAACTTATGCTTGTTTAAGGGGAAAGGTGAGTTGGGGTGCTGCATGAAACCAGAGATTGAAATTAGCACAGCTACCGTGCCATAAGCCAAATATGTAATAGACAAGAGCTACTCCTTGCTGAACGAAGTGTACTCAACACCCCATATTAAACGCCTAAGAATACACCTGACTAGTAAGAATCTTAAAACCTGGGGATTTATATGTCTCCGAAAGAGAATCAAGCGTGTGTACAGCGGCATAAACGCAGCAGTGATAGGATTTGTGAGGTTCGGTGAGCAAATGCAGACCCTTTGAAGTCATACTGCATGGTACCCATTCCATGGGTCTCAAATCTCCAGGTTTAAGGGATAATTCCTTCAGCTGAAACATGCATGTGGAACACAGAGTATGATCCACCGTGTGATCAGGAAACGTGTTCAAATGTGTCTCAGTTTTCATCCCCTGGTACTCGGGTGCAACATTCAAGACGCTTTACTAACTCTCTCCCCACTTGGAGAGTCAGTGTCTTTAAACTCCTGTTTGGCCCAGTTTGCAATTTCTGCGGAAAATGTACAGGAATAGGGAGAACCAATGAGAAACTAGCTGGAGGTGTCTGGACGGGCAAATTTAACTCTCATTTCCCACCAGAAAGAGGAATTAACCAAAGGCTCAGCATGCCGTGCCGGAACCACACTAGGGCCTGAAGCAATCCTGCGGTGTTGCGGCCAGCTCACAAGAAAGCGAGTTGAAGAAAGGAGCTCAGGGGCACTGTAATTCACAAACCTGCAGAGTTATAAATGACAGCTATCGTCCAAAAATATATTGAAGTAAGGCTGCCAAGAGGACATGAAAGCTGGGCAGGATTGCAGGAAACCGATTTCAGGAGGTAGACAGGAATTGCATGTAAAGCATAGGAAAAGAGGCAGAACGTCCACAATGATGCACTTGGCCAAAAAGGGCGTATACGTTTTTTCCTCAGGAAAAAACGCATACGCCCTTTTTGGCCAACCAAGCAAGCTTGCAAAGGATATCTGCACTACAATGAAGTCTCACTGCCCCCCGGTCAAAAGGGCCATCTGAAAAAAGTGTAAAATCCAGAAAGGCAGGACAGGCCATGCAGAACTGGGAACCTTGATATGCTGATGGGCGGGATGTAAATTGCCAACAGCCACTCTGGGGAAGTGTATGGTGTTTCCTGAAACATCTAAAAAACTAAGCAACAGAGCCTAGGGCACTTCCAATTATGGTCCTATAGCTTAGGGAAATTAAAATCAAAAAGACACAGCCACCCCAAAGTTTGGGACGGCTCTGTTTACAAGAACCTCGTTTACGGTACAAGTTCAATATCACAGAAAGCGAAAAATGGATAAAGAAGTTGTGGTACTTACGTACAATGCAATATCACTCAGCAATGAAATCTATGTCATCAGGCCCGTAGCAGCATAATGAGTGGATTCAGGTATGATGATTCTAAGTGAAATAAGTCACACAGAAAAAGAAACACCATAAGATATCACTACTACAAGGAAGGTAAACTTGGCTACACAAGAACTGAATTACAAAACAGAACAGGGTCTCAAATGTAGAAAACCAACTTATGCTTGCTTGAGGGGAAAGGTGAGTTGGGGTGCTGCATGAAACCAGAGATTGAAATTAGCACAGATACCGTTCCATAAGCCAAATATGTAATAGACAAGAGCTACTCCTTGCTCAACGAAGTGGACTCAACACCCCATATTAAATGCCTAAGAATATACCTGACTAGTAAGAATATTAAAACCTACCGATTTATATGTCTCCGAAAGAGAATCAAGCGTGTGTACAGCGGCATAAACGCAGCAGTGATAGGATTGGTGAGGTTCAGTGAGCAAATGTAGACCCTTTGAAGTCATATTGCATGGTACCCATTCCATGGGTCTCAACTCTCCAAGTTTAAGGGATTCTTCCTTCAGCTGAAACATGCATGTGGAACACAGAGTATGATCCACCGTGTGATCGGGAAACGTGTTCAAATGTGTCTCAGTTTTCGTCCCCTGGTACTCGGGTGCAACATTCAAGACGCTTTACTAACACTCTCCCCACTTGGAGAGTCAGTGTCTTTAAACTCCTGTTTGGCCCAGTTTGCAATTTCTGCGGAAAATGTACAGGAATAGGGAGAACCAATGAGAGAGTAGCTGGAGGTGTGTGGACGGGCAAATTTAACTCTCATTTCCCACCAGGAAGAGGAATTAACCAAAGGCTCAGCGTGCCGTGCCGGAACCACACTAGGGCCTGAAGCAATCCTGCGGTGTTGCGGCCAGCTCACAAGAAAGCGAGTTGAAGAAAGGAGCTCAGGGGCACTGTAATTCACAAACCTGCAGAGTTATAAAGGACAGCTATCGTCCAAAAATATATTGAAGTAAGGCTGCCAAGAGGACTTGAAAGCGGGGCAGAATTGCAGGAAACCGATTTCAGGAGGTAGACGGGAATTGCATGTACAGCATAGGAAAAGAGGCAGAACGTCCACAATGATGCACTTGGCCTAAAAGGGCGTATGCGTTTTTTCCTGAATATATTCAGGAAAAAACGCATACGCCCTTTTTGGCCAATCAAGCAAGCTTGCAAAGGAAATCTGCACTACAATGAAGTCTCACTGCCCCACGGTCAAAAGGGCCATCTGAAAAAAGTGTAAAATCAAGAAAGGCAGGACAGGCCATGGAGAACTGGGAGCCTTGTTATGCCGGTGGGCGGGATGTAAATTGCCAACAGCCACTCTGGAGAAGTGTATGGTGTTTCCTGAAACATCTAAAAAACAAAGCAACAGAGCCTAGGGCACTTCCACTTATGGTCCTATAGCTTAGGGAAATTAAAATCAGAAAGACACAGCCACCCCAAAGTTTGGGCCGGCTCTGTTTACAAGAACCTCATTTACGGTACAAGTTCAATATCACAGAAAGCGAAAAATGGATAAAGAAGTTGTGGTACTTACGTACAATGCAATATCACTCAGCAATGAAATCTATGTCATCAGGCCCGTCGCAGCATAATGAGTGGATTTAGGTACGATGATTCTAAGTGAAATAAGTCACACAGAAAAAGAAAGATCATAAGATATCACTACTACACGGAATGTAAACTTGGCTACACAGGAACTGAATTACAAAACAGAACAGGGTCTCAAATGTAGAAAACCAACTTATGCTTGCTTAAGGGGAAAGGTGAGTTGGGGTGCTGCATGAAACCAGAGATTGAAATTAGCACAGATACCGTGCCATAAGCCAAATATGTAATAGACAAGAGCTACTCCTTGCTAAACGAAGTGTACTCAACACCCCATATTAAACGCCTAAGAATACACCTGACTAGTAAGAATCTTAAAACCTGTGGATTTATATGTCTCCGAAAGAGAATCAAACGTGTGTACGGCGGCATAAACGCAGCAGTGATAGGATTGGTGAGGTTCGGTGAGCAAATGCAGACCCTTTGAAGTCACATTGCATGGTACCCATTCCATGGGTCTCAACTCTCCAGGTTTAAGGGATTCTTCCTTCAGCTAAAACACGCATGTGGAACCCAGAGTATGATCCACCGTGTGATCGGGAAACGTGTTCAAATGTGTCTCAGTTTTCGTCCCCTGGTACTCGGGTGCAACATTCAAGACGCTTTACTAACACTCTCCCCACTTGGAGAGTCAGTGCCTTTAAACTCCTGTTTGGCCCAGTTTGCAATTTCTGCGGAAAATGTACAGGAATAGGGAGAACCAATGAGAGACTAGCTGGAGGTGTCTGGACGGGCAAATTTAACTCTCATTTCCCACCAGGAAGAGGAATTAACCAAAGGTTCAGCGTGCCGTGCCGGAACCACACTAGGGCCTGAAGCAATCCTGCGGTGTTGCGGACAGCTCACAAGAAAGCGAGTTGAAGAAAGGAGCTCAGGGGCACTGTAATTCACAAACCTGCAGAGTTATAAATGACAGCTATCGTCCAAAAATATATTGAAGTAAGGCTGCCAAGAGAACTTGAAAGCGGGGCAGAGTTGCAGGAAACCGATTTCAGGAGGTAGACGGGAATTGCATGTAAAGCATAGGAAAAGAGGCAGAACGTCCACAATGATGCACTTGGCCAAAAAGGGCGTATGCGTTTTTTCCTGAATATATTCAGGAAAAAACGCATACGCCCTTTTTGGCCAACCAAGCAAGCTTGCAAAGGAAATCTGCACTACAATGAAGTCTCACTGCCCCCCGGTCAAAAGGGCCATCTGAAAAAAGTGTAAAATCCAGAAAGGCAGGACAGGCCATGGAGAACTGGGAGTCTTGTTATGCTGGTGGGCGGGATGTAAATTGCCAACAGCCACTCTGGAGAAGTGTATGGTGTTTCCTGAAACATCTAAAAAACTAAGCAACAGAGCCTAGGGCACTTCCACTTATGGTCCTATAGATTAGGGAAATTAAAATCAAAAACACAAAGCCACCCCAAAGTTTGGGACGGCTCTGTTTACAAGAACCTCGTTTACGGTACAAGTTCAATATCACAGAAAGCGAAAAATGGATAAAGAAGTTGTGGTACTTACGTACAATGCAATATCACTCAGCAATGAAATCTATGTCATCAGGCCCGTAGCAGATAATGAGTGGATTCAGGTATGATGATTCTAAGTGAAATAAGTCACACAGAAAAAGAAACACCAGAAGATATCACTACTACACGGAAGGTAAACTTGGCTACACAAGAACTGAATTACAAAACAGAACAGGGTCTCAAATGTAGAAAACCAACTTATGCTTGATTGAGGGGAAAGGTGAGTTGGGGTGCTGCATGAAACCAGAGATTGAAATTAGCACAGATACCGTTCCATAAGCCAAATATGTAATAGACAAGAGCTACTCCTTGCTCAACGCAGTGGACTCAACACCCCATATTAAACGCCTAAGAATATACCTGACTAGAAATAATCTTAAAACCTACGGATTTATGTCTCCAAAAGAGAATCAAGCCTGTGTACGGCTGCTTAAACACAGCAGTGATAGGATTGGTGAGGTTCGGTGAGCAAATGCAGACCCTTTGAAGTCATACTGCATGGTACCCATTCCATGGGTCTCAACTCTCCAGGTTTAAGGGATTCTTCCTTCAGCTGAAACATGCATGTGGAACACAGAGTATGATCCACCGTGTGATCAGGAAACGTGTTCAAATGTGTCTCAGTTTTCGTCCCCTGGTACTCGGGTGCAACATTCAAGACGCTTTACTAACACTCTCCCCACTTGGAGAGTCAGTGCCTTTAAACTCCTGTTTGGCCCAGTTTGCAATTTCTGCGGAAAATGTGCAGGAATAGGGAGAACCAATGAGAGACTAGCTGGAGGTGTGTGGACGGGCAAATTTAACTCTCATTTCCCACCAGGAAGAGGAATTAACCAAAGGCTCAGCGTGCCGTGCCGGAACCACACTAGGGCCTGAAGCAATCCTGCGGTGTTGCGGCCAGCTCACAAGAAAGCGAGTTGAAGAAAGGAGCTCAGGGGCACTGTAATTCACAAACCTGCAGAGTTATAAATGACAGCTATCGTCCAAAAATATATTGAAGTAAGGCTGCCAAGAGGACTTGAAAGCGGGGCAGAATTGCAGGAAACCGATTTCAGGAGGTAGACGGGAATTGCATGTAAAGCATAGGAAAAGAGGCAAAACGTCCACAATGATGCACTTGGCCAAAAAGGGCGTATGCGTTTTTTCCTGAATATATTCAGGAAAAAACGCATACGCCCTTTTTGGCCAACCAAGCAAGCTTGCAAAGGAAATCTGCACTACAATGAAGTCTCACTGCCCCCCGGTCAAAAGGGCCATCTGAAAAAAGTGTAAAATCCAGAAAGGCAGGACAGGCCATGCAGAACTGGGAGCCTTGTTATGCTGGTGGGCGGGATGTAAACTGCCAACAGCCACTCTGGAGAAGTGTATGGTGTTTCCTGAAACATCTAAAAAACAAAGCAACAGAGCCTAGGGCACTTCCACTTATGGTCCTATAGCTTAGGGAAATTAAAATCAAAAAGACACAGCCACCCCAAAGTTTGGGCTGGCTCTGTTTACAAGAACCTCGTTTACGGTACAAGTTCAATATCACAGAAAGCGAAAAATGGATAAAGAAGTTGTGGTACTTACGTACAATGCAATATCACTCAGCAATGAAATCTATGTCATCAGGCCCGTAGCAGCATAATGAGTGGATGCAGGTACGATGATTCTAAGTGAAATAAGTCACACAGAAAAAGAAACATCATAAGGTATCACTACTACACGGAATGTAAACTTGGCTACACAGGAACTGAATTACAAAACAGAACAGGGTCTCAAATGTAGAAAACCAACTTATGCTTGCTTAAGGGGAAAGGTGAGTTGGGGTGCTGCATAAAACCAGAGATTGAAATTAGCACAGATACCGTTCCATAAGCCAAATATGTAATAGACAAGAGCTACTCCTTGCTCAACGCAGTGGACTCAACACCCCATATTAAACGCCTAAGTATATACCTGACTAGAAATAATCTTAAAACCTATGGATTTATATGTCTCCGAAAGAGAATCAAGCGTGTGTACGGCGGCATAAACGCAGCAGTGATAGGATTGGTGAGGTTCGGTGAGCAAATGCAGACCCTTTGAAGTCATACTGCATGGTACCCATTCCATGGGTCGCAACTCTCCAGGTTTAAGGGATTCTTTCTTCAGCTGAAACATGCATGTGGAACACAGTGTATGATCCACCGTGTGATCAGGAAACGTGTTCAAATGTGTCTCAGTTTTCGTCCCCTGGTACTCGGGTGCAACATTCAAGACGCTTTACTAACACTCTCCCCACTTGGAGAGTCAGTGCCTTTAAACTCCTGTTTGGCCCAGTTTGCAATTTCTGCGGAAAATGTACAGGAATAGGGAGAACCAATGAGAGACTAGCTGGAGGTGTGTGGACGGGCAAATTTAACTCTCATTTCCCACCAGGAAGAGGAATTAACCAAAGGCTCAGCGTGCCGTGCCAGAACCACACTAGGGCCTGAAGCAATCCTGCGGTGTTGCGGCCAGCTCACAAGAAAGCGAGTTGAAGAAAGGAGCTCAGGGGCACTGTAATTCACAAACCTGCAGAGTTATAAATGACAGCTATCGTCCAAAAATATATTGAAGTAAGGCTGCCAAGAGGACTTGAAAGCGGGGCAGAATTGCAGGAAACCGATTTCAGGAGGTAGACGGGAATTGCATGTAAAGCATAGGAAAAGAGGCAGAACGTCCACAATGATGCACTTGGCCAAAAAGGGCGTATGCGTTTTTTCCTGAATATATTCAGGAAAAAACGCATACGCCCTTTTTGGCCAACCAAGCAAGCTTGCAAAGGAAATCTGCACTACAATGAAGTCTCACTGCCCCCCGGTCAAAAGGGCCATCTGAAAAAAGTGTAAAATCCAGAAAGGCAGGACAGGCCATGGAGAACTGGGAGCCTTGTTATGCTGATGGGCGGGATGTAAATTGCCAACAGCCACTCTGGAGAAGTGTATGGTGTTTCCTGAAACATCTAAAAAACAAGCAACAGAGCCTAGGGCACATCCACTTATGGTCCTATAGCTTAGGGAAATTAAAATCAAAAAGACACAGCCACCCCAAAGTTTGGGACGGCTGTGTTTACAAGAATCTTGTTTACGGTACAAGTTCAATATCACAAAACCGAAAAATGGATAAAGAAGTTGTGGTACTTACGTACAATGCAATATCACTCAGCAATGAAATCTTGTCATCAGGCCCGTCGCAGCATAATGAGTGGATTCAGGTACGATGATTCTAAGTGAAATAAGTCACACAGAAAAAGAAACATCATAAGATTTCACTACTACACGGAATATAAACTTGGCTACACAGGAACTGAATTACAAAACAGAACAGGTTCTCAAATGTAGAACACCAACTTATGCTTGCTTAAGGGGAAAGGTGAGTTGGGGTGCTGCATGAAATCAGAGATTGAAAATAGCACAGATACCGTTCCATAAGCCAAATATGCAATAGACAAGAGCTACTCCTTGCTGAACGAAGTGGACTCAACACCCCATATTAAACGCCTAAGAATATACCTGACTAGAAATAATCTTAAAACCTACGGATTTATATGTCTCCGAAAGAGAATCAAGCGTGTGTACGGTGGCATAAACGCAGCAGTGATAGGATTGGTGAGGTTCGGTGAGCAAATGCAGACCCTTTGAAGTCATATTGCATGGTACCCTTTCCATGGGTCTCAACTCTCCAGGTTTAAGGGATTCTTCCTTCAGCTGAAACATGCATGTGGAACACAGAGTATGATCCACCGTGTGATCAGGAAACGTGTTCAAATGTGTCTCAGTTTTCGTCCCCTGGTACTCGGGTGCAACATTCAAGACGCTTTACTAACACTCTCCCCACTTGGAGAGTCAGTGCCTTTAAACTCCTGTTTGGCCCAGTTTGCAATTTCTGCGGAAAATGTACAGGAATAGGGAGAACCAATGAGAGACTAGCTGGAGGTGTGTGGACGGGCAAATTTAACTCTCATTTCCCACCAGGAAGAGGAATTAACCAAAGGCTCAGCGTGCCATGCCGGAACCACACTAGGGCCTGAAGCAATCCTGCGGTGTTGCGGCCAGCTCACAAGAAAGCGAGTTGAAGAAAGGAGCTCAGGGGCACTGTAATTCACAAACCTGCAGAGTTATAAATGACAGCTATCGTCCAAAAATATATTGAAGTAAGGCTGCCAAGAGGACTTGAAAGCGGGGCAGAATTGCAGGAAACCGATTTCAGGAGGTAGACGGGAATTGCATGTAAAGCATAGGAAAAGAGGCAGAACGTCCACAATGATGCACTTGGCCAAAAAGGGCGTATGCGTTTTTTCCTGAATATATTCAGGAAAAAACGCATACGCCCTTTTTGGCCAACCAAGCAAGCTTGCAAAGGAAATCTGCACTACAATGAAGTCTCACTGCCCCCCGGTCAAAAGGGCCATCTGAAAAAAGTGTAAAATCCAGAAAGGCAGGACAGGCCATGGAGAACTGGGAGCCTTGTTATGCTGATGGGCGGGATGTAAATTGCCAACAGCCACTCTGGAGAAGTGTATGGTGTTTCCTGAAACATCTAAAAAACAAGCAACAGAGCCTAGGGCACATCCACTTATGGTCCTATAGCTTAGGGAAATTAAAATCAAAAAGACACAGCCACCCCAAAGTTTGGGACGGCTGTGTTTACAAGAATCTTGTTTACGGTACAAGTTCAATATCACAAAACCGAAAAATGGATAAAGAAGTTGTGGTACTTACGTACAATGCAATATCACTCAGCAATGAAATCTTGTCATCAGGCCCGTCGCAGCATAATGAGTGGATTCAGGTACGATGATTCTAAGTGAAATAAGTCACACAGAAAAAGAAACATCATAAGATTTCACTACTACACGGAATATAAACTTGGCTACACAGGAACTGAATTACAAAACAGAACAGGTTCTCAAATGTAGAACACCAACTTATGCTTGCTTAAGGGGAAAGGTGAGTTGGGGTGCTGCATGAAACCAGAGATTGAAAATAGCACAGATACCGTTCCATAAGCCAAATATGCAATAGACAAGAGCTACTCCTTGCTGAACGAAGTGGACTCAACACCCCATATTAAACGCCTAAGAATATACCTGACTAGAAATAATCTTAAAACCTACGGATTTATATGTCTCCGAAAGAGAATCAAGCGTGTGTACGGTGGCATAAACGCAGCAGTGATAGGATTGGTGAGGTTCGGTGAGCAAATGCAGACCCTTTGAAGTCATATTGCATGGTACCCTTTCCATGGGTCTCAACTCTCCAGGTTTAAGGGATTCTTCCTTCAGCTGAAACATGCATGTGGAACACAGAGTATGATCCACCGTGTGATCAGGAAACGTGTTCAAATGTGTCTCAGTTTTCGTCCCCTGGTACTCGGGTGCAACATTCAAGACGCTTTACTAACACTCTCCCCACTTGGAGAGTCAGTGCCTTTAAACTCCTGTTTGGCCCAGTTTGCAATTTCTGCGGAAAATGTACAGGAATAGGGAGAACCAATGAGAGACTAGCTGGAGGTGTGTGGACGGGCAAATTTAACTCTCATTTCCCACCAGGAAGAGGAATTAACCAAAGGCTCAGCGTGCCGTGCCGGAACCACACTAGGGCCTGAAGCAATCCTGCGGTGTTGCGGCCAGCTCACAAGAAAGCGAGTTGAAGAAAGGAGCTCAGGGGCACTGTAATTCACAAACCTGCAGAGTTATAAATGACAGCTATCGTCCAAAAATATATTGAAGTAAGGCTGCCAAGAGGACTTGAAAGCGGGGCAGAATTGCAGGAAACCGATTTCAGGAGGTAGACGGGAATTGCATGTAAAGCATAGGAAAAGAGGCAAAACGTCCACAATGATGCACTTGGCCAAAAAGGGCGTATGCGTTTTTTCCTGAATATATTCAGGAAAAAACGCATACGCCCTTTTTGGCCAACCAAGCAAGCTTGCAAAGGAAATCTGCACTACAATGAAGTCTCACTGCCCCCCGGTCAAAAGGGCCATCTGAAAAAAGTGTAAAATCCAGAAAGGCAGGACAGGCCATGCAGAACTGGGAGCCTTGTTATGCTGGTGGGCGGGATGTAAACTGCCAACAGCCACTCTGGAGAAGTGTATGGTGTTTCCTGAAACATCTAAAAAACAAAGCAACAGAGCCTAGGGCACTTCCACTTATGGTCCTATAGCTTAGGGAAATTAAAATCAAAAAGACACAGCCACCCCAAAGTTTGGGCTGGCTCTGTTTACAAGAACCTCGTTTACGGTACAAGTTCAATATCACAGAAAGCGAAAAATGGATAAAGAAGTTGTGGTACTTACGTACAATGCAATATCACTCAGCAATGAAATCTATGTCATCAGGCCCGTAGCAGCATAATGAGTGGATGCAGGTACGATGATTCTAAGTGAAATAAGTCACACAGAAAAAGAAACATCATAAGGTATCACTACTACACGGAATGTAAACTTGGCTACACAGGAACTGAATTACAAAACAGAACAGGGTCTCAAATGTAGAAAACCAACTTATGCTTGCTTAAGGGGAAAGGTGAGTTGGGGTGCTGCATAAAACCAGAGATTGAAATTAGCACAGATACCGTTCCATAAGCCAAATATGTAATAGACAAGAGCTACTCCTTGCTCAACGCAGTGGACTCAACACCCCATATTAAACGCCTAAGTATATACCTGACTAGAAATAATCTTAAAACCTATGGATTTATATGTCTCCGAAAGAGAATCAAGCGTGTGTACGGCGGCATAAACGCAGCAGTGATAGGATTGGTGAGGTTCGGTGAGCAAATGCAGACCCTTTGAAGTCATACTGCATGGTACCCATTCCATGGGTCGCAACTCTCCAGGTTTAAGGGATTCTTTCTTCAGCTGAAACATGCATGTGGAACACAGTGTATGATCCACCGTGTGATCAGGAAACGTGTTCAAATGTGTCTCAGTTTTCGTCCCCTGGTACTCGGGTGCAACATTCAAGACGCTTTACTAACACTCTCCCCACTTGGAGAGTCAGTGCCTTTAAACTCCTGTTTGGCCCAGTTTGCAATTTCTGCGGAAAATGTACAGGAATAGGGAGAACCAATGAGAGACTAGCTGGAGGTGTGTGGACGGGCAAATTTAACTCTCATTTCCCACCAGGAAGAGGAATTAACCAAAGGCTCAGCGTGCCGTGCCAGAACCACACTAGGGCCTGAAGCAATCCTGCGGTGTTGCGGCCAGCTCACAAGAAAGCGAGTTGAAGAAAGGAGCTCAGGGGCACTGTAATTCACAAACCTGCAGAGTTATAAATGACAGCTATCGTCCAAAAATATATTGAAGTAAGGCTGCCAAGAGGACTTGAAAGCGGGGCAGAATTGCAGGAAACCGATTTCAGGAGGTAGACAGGAATTGCATGTAAAGCATAGGAAAAGAGGCAGAACGTCCACAATGATGCACTTGGCCAAAAAGGGCGTATGCGTTTTTTCCTGAATATATTCAGGAAGAAACGCATACGCCCTTTTTGGCCAACCAAGCAAGCTTGCAAAGGAAATCTGCACTACAATGAAGTCTCACTGCCCCCCGGTCAAAAGGGCCATCTGAAAAAAGTGTAAAATCCAGAAAGGCAGGACAGGCCATGGAGAACTGGGAGCCTTGTTATGCTGATGGGCGGGATGTAAATTGCCAACAGCCACTCTGGAGAAGTGTATGGTGTTTCCTGAAACATCTAAAAAACAAGCAACAGAGCCTAGGGCACATCCACTTATGGTCCTATAGCTTAGGGAAATTAAAATCAAAAAGACACAGCCACCCCAAAGTTTGGGACGGCTGTGTTTACAAGAATCTTGTTTACGGTACAAGTTCAATATCACAAAACCGAAAAATGGATAAAGAAGTTGTGGTACTTACGTACAATGCAATATCACTCAGCAATGAAATCTTGTCATCAGGCCCGTCGCAGCATAATGAGTGGATTCAGGTACGATGATTCTAAGTGAAATAAGTCACACAGAAAAAGAAACATCATAAGATTTCACTACTACACGGAATATAAACTTGGCTACACAGGAACTGAATTACAAAACAGAACAGGTTCTCAAATGTAGAACACCAACTTATGCTTGCTTAAGGGGAAAGGTGAGTTGGGGTGCTGCATGAAACCAGAGATTGAAAATAGCACAGATACCGTTCCATAAGCCAAATATGCAATAGACAAGAGCTACTCCTTGCTGAACGAAGTGGACTCAACACCCCATATTAAACGCCTAAGAATATACCTGACTAGAAATAATCTTAAAACCTACGGATTTATATGTCTCCGAAAGAGAATCAAGCGTGTGTACGGTGGCATAAACGCAGCAGTGATAGGATTGGTGAGGTTCGGTGAGCAAATGCAGACCCTTTGAAGTCATATTGCATGGTACCCTTTCCATGGGTCTCAACTCTCCAGGTTTAAGGGATTCTTCCTTCAGCTGAAACATGCATGTGGAACACAGAGTATGATCCACCGTGTGATCAGGAAACGTGTTCAAATGTGTCTCAGTTTTCGTCCCCTGGTACTCGGGTGCAACATTCAAGACGCTTTACTAACACTCTCCCCACTTGGAGAGTCAGTGCCTTTAAACTCCTGTTTGGCCCAGTTTGCAATTTCTGCGGAAAATGTACAGGAATAGGGAGAACCAATGAGAGACTAGCTGGAGGTGTGTGGACGGGCAAATTTAACTCTCATTTCCCACCAGGAAGAGGAATTAACCAAAGGCTCAGCGTGCCGTGCCAGAACCACACTAGGGCCTGAAGCAATCCTGCGGTGTTGCGGCCAGCTCACAAGAAAGCGAGTTGAAGAAAGGAGCTCAGGGGCACTGTAATTCACAAACCTGCAGAGTTATAAATGACAGCTATCGTCCAAAAATATATTGAAGTAAGGCTGCCAAGAGGACTTGAAAGCGGGGCAGAATTGCAGGAAACCGATTTCAGGAGGTAGACGGGAATTGCATGTAAAGCATAGGAAAAGAGGCAGAACGTCCACAATGATGCACTTGGCCAAAAAGGGCGTATGCGTTTTTTCCTGAATATATTCAGGAAAAAACGCATACGCCCTTTTTGGCCAACCAAGCAAGCTTGCAAAGGAAATCTGCACTACAATGAAGTCTCACTGCCCCCCGGTCAAAAGGGCCATCTGAAAAAAGTGTAAAATCCAGAAAGGCAGGACAGGCCATGGAGAACTGGGAGCCTTGTTATGCTGATGGGCGGGATGTAAATTGCCAACAGCCACTCTGGAGAAGTGTATGGTGTTTCCTGAAACATCTAAAAAACAAGCAACAGAGCCTAGGGCACATCCACTTATGGTCCTATAGCTTAGGGAAATTAAAATCAAAAAGACACAGCCACCCCAAAGTTTGGGACGGCTGTGTTTACAAGAATCTTGTTTACGGTACAAGTTCAATATCACAAAACCGAAAAATGGATAAAGAAGTTGTGGTACTTACGTACAATGCAATATCACTCAGCAATGAAATCTTGTCATCAGGCCCGTCGCAGCATAATGAGTGGATTCAGGTACGATGATTCTAAGTGAAATAAGTCACACAGAAAAAGAAACATCATAAGATTTCACTACTACACGGAATATAAACTTGGCTACACAGGAACTGAATTACAAAACAGAACAGGTTCTCAAATGTAGAACACCAACTTATGCTTGCTTAAGGGGAAAGGTGAGTTGGGGTGCTGCATGAAACCAGAGATTGAAAATAGCACAGATACCGTTCCATAAGCCAAATATGCAATAGACAAGAGCTACTCCTTGCTGAACGAAGTGGACTCAACACCCCATATTAAACGCCTAAGAATATACCTGACTAGAAATAATCTTAAAACCTACGGATTTATATGTCTCCGAAAGAGAATCAAGCGTGTGTACGGTGGCATAAACGCAGCAGTGATAGGATTGGTGAGGTTCGGTGAGCAAATGCAGACCCTTTGAAGTCATATTGCATGGTACCCTTTCCATGGGTCTCAACTCTCCAGGTTTAAGGGATTCTTCCTTCAGCTGAAACATGCATGTGGAACACAGAGTATGATCCACCGTGTGATCAGGAAACGTGTTCAAATGTGTCTCAGTTTTCGTCCCCTGGTACTCGGGTGCAACATTCAAGACGCTTTACTAACACTCTCCCCACTTGGAGAGTCAGTGCCTTTAAACTCCTGTTTGGCCCAGTTTGCAATTTCTGCGGAAAATGTACAGGAATAGGGAGAACCAATGAGAGACTAGCTGGAGGTGTGTGGACGGGCAAATTTAACTCTCATTTCCCACCAGGAAGAGGAATTAACCAAAGGCTCAGCGTGCCGTGCCGGAACCACACTAGGGCCTGAAGCAATCCTGCGGTGTTGCGGCCAGCTCACAAGAAAGCGAGTTGAAGAAAGGAGCTCAGGGGCACTGTAATTCACAAACCTGCAGAGTTATAAATGACAGCTATCGTCCAAAAATATATTGAAGTAAGGCTGCCAAGAGGACTTGAAAGCGGGGCAGAATTGCAGGAAACCGATTTCAGGAGGTAGACGGGAATTGCATGTAAAGCATAGGAAAAGAGGCAGAACGTCCACAATGATGCACTTGGCCAAAAAGGGCGTATGCGTTTTTTCCTGAATATATTCAGGAAAAAACGCATACGCCCTTTTTGGCCAACCAAGCAAGCTTGCAAAGGAAATCTGCACTACAATGAAGTCTCACTGCCCCCCGGTCAAAAGGGCCATCTGAAAAAAGTGTAAAATCCAGAAAGGCAGGACAGGCCATGGAGAACTGGGAGCCTTGTTATGCTGGTGGGCGGGATGTAAATTGCCAACAGCCACTCTGGAGAAGTGTATGGTGTTTCCTGAAACATCTAAAAAACAAAGCAACAGAGCCTAGGGCACTTCCACTTATGGTCCTATAGCTTAGGGAAATTAAAATCAAAAAGACACAGCCACCCCAAAGGTTGGGACGGCTCTGTTTACAAGAAACTCGTTTACGGTACAAGTTCAATATCACAGAAAGCAAAAAATGGATAAAGAAGTTGTGGTACTTACGTACAATGCAATATCACTCAGCAATGAAATCTATGTCATCAGGCCCGTAGCAGCATAATGAGTGGATTCAGGTACGATGATTCTAAGTGAAATAAGTCACACAGAAAAAGAAACATCATAAGATATCACTACTACACGGAATGTAAACTTGGCTACACAGGAACTAAATTACAAAACAGAACAGGGTGTCAAATGTAGAAAACCAACTTATGCTTGCTTAAGGGGAAAGGTGAGTTGGGGTGCTGCATGAAACCAGAGATTGAAATTAGCACAGATACCGTTCCATAAGCCAAATATGCAATAGACAAGAGCTACTCCTTGCTGAACGAAGTGGACTCAACACCCCATATTAAACGCCTAAGAATATACCTGACTAGAAATAATCTTAAAACCTACGGATTTATATGTCTCCGAAAGAGAATCAAGCGTGTGTACAGCGGCATAAACGCAGCAGTGATAGGATTGGTGAGGTTCGGTGAGCAAATGCAGACCCTTTGAAGTCATATTGCATGGTACCCATTCCATGGGTCTCAACTCTCCAGGTTTAAGGGATTCTTCCTTCAGCTAAAACATGCATGTGGAACCCAGAGTATGATCCACCGTGTGATCGGGAAACGTGTTCAAATGTGTCTCGTTTTCGTCCCTGGTACTCGGGTGCAACATTCCAGATGCTTTACTAACACTCTCCCCACTTGGAGAGTCAGTGCCTTTAACCTCCTGTTTGGCCCAGTTTGTAATTTCTGTGAAAAATGAACAGGAATAGGGAGAACGAAAGAGAGACTATCTGGAGGTGTCTGGACGGGCAAATTTAACTCTCATTTCCCACCAGGAAGAGGAATTAACCAAAGGCTCAGCGTGCCGTGCCGGAACTACACTAGGGCCTGAAGCAATCGTGCGGTGTTGCGGCCAGCTCACAAGAAAGCGAGTTGAAGAAAGGAGCTCAGGGGCACTGTAATTCACAAACCTGCAGAGTTATAAATGACAGCTATCGTCCAAAAATATATTGAAGTAAGGCTGCCAAGAGGACTTGAAAGCGGGGCAGAATTGCAGGAAATCGATTTCAGGGGGTACACTGGAATTGCATGTAAAGCATAGGAAAAGAAGCAGAACGTCCACAATGATGCACTTGGCCAAAAAGGGCGTATGCGTTTTTTCCTGAATATATTCAGGAAAAAACGCATACGCCCTTTTTGGCCAACCAAGCAAGCTTGCAAAGGAAATCTGCACTACAATGAAGTCTCACTGCCCCCCGGTCAAAAGGGCCATCTGAAAAAAGTGTAAAATCCAGAAAGGCAGGACAGGCCATGGAGAACTGGGAGCCTTGTTATGCTGGTGGGCGGGATGTAAATTGCCAACAGCCACTCTGGAGAAGTGTATGGTGTTTCCTGAAACATCTAAAAAACAAAGCAACAGAGCCTAGGGCACTTCCACTTATGGTCCTATAGCTTAGGGAAATTAAAATCAAAAAGACACAGCCACCCCAAAGTTTGGGACGGCTCTGTTTACAAGAACCTTGTTTACGGTACAAGTTCAATATCACAGAAAGCGAAAAATGGATAAAGAAGTTGTGGTACTTACGTACAATGCAATATCACTCAGCAATGAAATCTATGTCATAAGGCCCGTAGCAGCATAATGAGTGGATTCAGGTATGATGATTCTAAGTGAAATAAGTCACACAGGAAAAGAAACACCATAAGATATCACTACTACACGGAAGGTAAACTTGGCTACACAAGAACTGAATTACAAAACAGAACAGGGTCTCAAATGTAGAAAACCAACTTATGCTTGCTTAAGGGGAAAGGTGAGTTGGGGTGCTGCATGAAACCAGAGATTGAAATTAGCACAGATACCGTTCCATAAGCCAAATATGTAATAGACAAGATCTACTCCTTGCTCAACGAAGTGGACTCAACACCCCATATTAAACGCTTAAGAATACACCTGAGTAGAAATAATCTTAAAAACTACGGATTTATATGTCTCCGAAAGAGAATCAAGCGTGTGTACAGCGGCATAAACGCAGCAGTGATAGGATTGGTGAGGTTCAGTGAGCAAATGCAGACCCTTTGAAGTCATATTGCATGGTACCCATTCCATGGGTCTCAACTCTCCAAATTTAAGGGATTCTTCCTTCAGCTAAAACATGCATGTGGAACACAGATTATGATCCACCGTGTGATCAGGAAACGTGTTCAAATGTGTCTCAGTTTTCGTCCCCTGGTACTCGGTTGCAACACTCCAGATGCTTTACTAACACTCTCCCCACTTGGAGAGTCAGTGCCTTTAACCTCCTGTATGGCCCAGTTTGCAATTTCTGCGGAAAATGTACAGGAATAGGGAGAACCAATGAGAAACTAGCTGGAGGTGTCTAGACGGGCAAATTTAACTCTCATTTCCCACCAGAAAGAGGAATTAACCAAAGGCTCAGCGTGCCGTGCCGGAACCACACTAGGGCCTGAAGCAATCCTGCGGTGTTGCGGCCAGCTCACAAGAAAGCGAGTTGAAGAAAGGAGCTCAGGGCCACTGTAATTCACAAACCTGCAGAGTTATAAATGACAGCTATCGACCAAAAATATATTGAAGTAAGGCTGCCAAGAGGACTTGAAAGCGGGGCAGAATTGCAGGAAACCGATTTCAGGAGGTAGACGGGAATTGCATGTAAAGCATAGGAAAAGAGGCAGAACGTCCACAATGATGCACTTGGCCAAAAAGGGCGTATGCGTTTTTTCCTGAATATATTCAGGAAAAAACGCATACGCCCTTTTTGGCCAACCAAGAAAGCTTGCAAAGGAAATCTGCACTACAATGAAGTCTCACTGCCCCCCGGTCAAAAGGGCCATCTGAAAAAAGTGTAAAATCCAGAAAGGCAGGACAGGCCATGGAGAACTGGGAGCCTTGTTATGCTGGTGGGCGGGATGTAAATTGCCAACAGCCACTCTGGAGAAGTGTATGGTGTTTCCTGAAACATCTAAAAAACAAAGCAACAGAGCCTAGGGCACTTCCACTTATGGTCCTATAGCTTAGGGAAATTAAAATCAAAAAGACACAGCCACCCCAAAGTTTGGGACGGCTCTGTTTACAAGAACCTCGTTTACGGTACAAGTTCAATATCACAGAAAGCGAAAAATGGATAAAGAAGTTGTGGTACTTACGTACAATGCAATATCACTCAGCAATGAAATCTATGTCATCAGGCCCGTAGCAGCATAATGAGTGGATTCAGGTATGATGATTCTAAGTGAAATAAGTCACACAGAAAAAGAAACACCATAAGATATCACTACTACACGGAAGGTAAACTTGGCTACACAAGAACTGAATTACAAAACAGAACAGGGTCTCAAATGTAGAAAACCAACTTATGCTTGCTTGAGGGGAAAGGTGAGTTGGGGTGCTGCATGAAAGCAGAGATTGAAATTAGCACAGATACCGTTCCATAAGCCAAATATGTAATAGACAAGAGCTACTCCTTGCTCAACGAAGTGGACTCAACACCCCATATTAAACGCCTAAGAATATACCTGACTAGAAATAATCTTAAAACCTACGCATTTATATGTCTCCGAAAGAGAATCAAGCGTGTGTACGGCTGCATAAACGCAGCAGTGATAGGATTGGTGAGGTTCGGTGAGCAAATGCAGACCCTTTGAAGTCATACTGCATGGTCCCCATTCCATGGGTCTCAACTCTCCAGGTTTAAGGGATTCTTCCTTCAGCTGAAACATGCATGTGGAACACAGAGTATGATCCACCGTGTGATCGGGAAACGTGTTCAAATGTGTCTCAGTTTTCGTCCCCTGGTACTCGGGTGCAACATTCAAGACGCTTTACTAACACTCTCCCCACTTGGAGAGTCAGTGTCTTTAAACTCCTGTTTGGCCCAGTTTGCAATTTCTGCGGAAAATGTACAGGAATAGGGAGAACCAATGAGAGACTAGCTGGAGGTGTGTGGACGGGCAAATTTAACTCTCATTTCCCACCAGGAAGAGGAATTAACCAAAGGCTCAGCGTGCCGTGCCGGAACCACACTAGGGCCTGAAGCAATCCTGCGGTGTTGCGGCCAGCTCACAAGAAAGCGAGTTGAAGAAAGGAGCTCAGGGGCACTGTAATTCACAAACCTGCAGAGTTATAAAGGACAGCTATCGTCCAAAAATATATTGAAGTAAGGCTGCCAAGAGGACTTGAAAGCGGGGCAGAATTGCAGGAAACCGATTTCAGGAGGTAGACGGGAATTGCATGTACAGCATAGGAAAAGAGGCAGAACGTCCACAATGATGCACTTGGCCAAAAAGGGCGTATGCGTTTTTTCCTGAATATATTCAGGAAAAAACGCATACGCCCTTTTTGGCCAATCAAGCAAGCTTGCAAAGGAAATCTGCACTACAATGAAGTCTCACTGCCCCACGGTCAAAAGGGCCATCTGAAAAAAGTGTAAAATCAAGAAAGGCAGGACAGGCCATGGAGAACTGGGAGCCTTGTTATGCCGGTGGGCGGGATGTAAATTGCCAACAGCCACTCTGGAGAAGTGTATGGTGTTTCCTGAAACATCTAAAAAACAAAGCAACAGAGCCTAGGGCACTTCCACTTATGGTCCTATAGCTTAGGGAAATTAAAATCAGAAAGACACAGCCACCCCAAAGTTTGGGCCGGCTCTGTTTACAAGAACCTCGTTTACGGTACAAGTTCAATATCACAGAAAGCGAAAAATGGATAAAGAAGTTGTGGTACTTACGTACAATGCAATATCACTCAGCAATGAAATCTATGTCATCAGGCCCGTCGCAGCATAATGAGTGGATTTAGGTACGATGATTCTAAGTGAAATAAGTCACACAGAAAAAGAAAGATCATAAGATATCACTACTACACGGAATGTAAACTTGGCTACACAGGAACTGAATTACAAAACAGAACAGGGTCTCAAATGTAGAAAACCAACTTATGCTTGCTTAAGGGGAAAGGTGAGTTGGGGTGCTGCATGAAACCAGAGATTGAAATTAGCACAGATACCGTGCCATAAGCCAAATATGTAATAGACAAGAGCTACTCCTTGCTAAACGAAGTGTACTCAACACCCCATATTAAACGCCTAAAAATACACCTGACTAGTAAGAATCTTAAAACCTGTGGATTTATATGTCTCCGAAAGAGAATCAAACGTGTGTACGGCGGCATAAACGCAGCAGTGATAGGATTGGTGAGGTTCGGTGAGCAAATGCAGACCCTTTGAAGTCACATTGCATGGTACCCATTCCATGGGTCTCAACTCTCCAGGTTTAAGGGATTCTTCCTTCAGCTAAAACACGCATGTGGAACCCAGAGTATGGTCCACCGTGTGATCGGGAAACGTGTTCAAATGTGTCTCAGTTTTCGTCCCCTGGTACTCGGGTGCAACATTCAAGACGCTTTACTAACACTCTCCCCACTTGGAGAGTCAGTGCCTTTAAACTCCTGTTTGGCCCAGTTTGCAATTTCTGCGGAAAATGTACAGGAATAGGGAGAACCAATGAGAGACTAGCTGGAGGTGTCTGGACGGGCAAATTTAACTCTCATTTCCCACCAGGAAGAGGAATTAACCAAAGGTTCAGCGTGCCGTGCCGGAACCACACTAGGGCCTGAAGCAATCCTGCGGTGTTGCGGACAGCTCACAAGAAAGCGAGTTGAAGAAAGGAGCTCAGGGGCACTGTAATTCACAAACCTGCAGAGTTATAAATGACAGCTATCGTCCAAAAATATATTGAAGTAAGGCTGCCAAGAGAACTTGAAAGCGGGGCAGAATTGCAGGAAACCGATTTCAGGAGGTAGACGGGAATTGCATGTAAAGCATAGGAAAAGAGGCAGAACGTCCACAATGATGCACTTGGCCAAAAAGGGCGTATGCGTTTTTTCCTGAATATATTCAGGAAAAAACGCATACGCCCTTTTCGGCCAACAAAGCAAGCTTGCAAAGGAAATCTGCACTACAATGAAGTCTCACTGCCCCCCGGTCAAAAGGGCCATCTGAAAAAAGTGTAAAATCCAGAAAGGCAGGACAGGCCATGGAGAACTGGGAGTCTTGTTATGCTGGTGGGCGGGATGTAAATTGCCAACAGCCACTCTGGAGAAGTGTATGGTGTTTCCTGAAACATCTAAAAAACTAAGCAACAGAGCCTAGGGCACTTCCACTTATGGTCCTATAGATTAGGGAAATTAAAATCAAAAACACAAAGCCACCCCAAAGTTTGGGACGGCTCTGTTTACAAGAACCTCGTTTACGGTACAAGTTCAATATCACAGAAAGCAAAAAATGGATAAAGAAGTTGTGGTACTTACGTACAATGCAATATCACTCAGCAATGAAATCTATGTCATCAGGCCCGTAGCAGATAATGAGTGGATTCAGGTATGATGATTCTAAGTGAAATAAGTCACACAGAAAAAGAAACACCAGAAGATATCACTACTACACGGAAGGTAAACTTGGCTACACAAGAACTGAATTACAAAACAGAACAGGGTCTCAAATGTAGAAAACCAACTTATGCTTGATTGAGGGGAAAGGTGAGTTGGGGTGCTGCATGAAACCAGAGATTGAAATTAGCACAGATACCGTTCCATAAGCCAAATATGTAATAGACAAGAGCTACTCCTTGCTCAACGCAGTGGACTCAACACCCCATATTAAACGCCTAAGAATATACCTGACTAGATATAATCTTAAAACCTACGGATTTATGTCTCCAAAAGAGAATCAAGCCTGTGTACGGCTGCTTAAACGCAGCAGTGATAGGATTGGTGAGGTTCGGTGAGCAAATGCAGACCCTTTGAAGTCATACTGCATGGTACACATTCCATGGGTCTCAACTCTCCAGGTTTAAGGGATTCTTCCTTCAGCTGAAACATGCATGTGGAACACAGAGTATGATCCACCGTGTGATCAGGAAACGTGTTCAAATGTGTCTCAGTTTTCGTCCCCTGGTACTCGGGTGCAACATTCAAGACGCTTTACTAACACTCTCCCCACTTGGAGAGTCAGTGCCTTTAAACTCCTGTTTGGCCCAGTTTGCAATTTCTGCGGAAAATGTGCAGGAATAGGGAGAACCAATGAGAGACTAGCTGGAGGTGTGTGGACGGGCAAATTTAACTCTCATTTCCCACCAGGAAGAGGAATTAACCAAAGGCTCAGCGTGCTGTGCCGGAACCACACTAGGGCCTGAAGCAATCCTGCGGTGTTGCGGCCAGCTCACAAGAAAGCGAGTTGAAGAAAGGAGCTCAGGGGCACTGTAATTCACAAACCGGCAGAGTTATAAATGACAGCTATCGTCCAAAAATATATTGAAGTAAGGCTGCCAAGAGGACTTGAAAGCGGGGCAGAATAGCAGGAAACCGATTTCAGGAGGTAGACGGGAATTGCATGTAAAGCATAGGAAAAGAGGCAAAACGTCCACAATGATGCACTTGGCCAAAAAGGGCGTATGCGTTTTTTCCTGAATATATTCAGGAAAAAACGCATACGCCCTTTTTGGCCAACCAAGCAAGCTTGCAAAGGAAATCTGCACTACAATGAAGTCTCACTGCCCCCCGGTCAAAAGGGCCATCTGAAAAAAGTGTAAAATCCAGAAAGGCAGGACAGGCCATGCAGAACTGGGAGCCTTGTTATGCTGGTGGGCGGAATGTAAACTGCCAACAGCCACTCTGGAGAAGTGTATGGTGTTTCCTGAAACATCTAAAAAACAAAGCAACAGAGCCTAGGGCACTTCCACTTATGGTCCTATAGCTTAGGGAAATTAAAATCAAAAAGACACAGCCACCCCAAAGTTTGGGCTGGCTCTGTTTACAAGAACCTCGTTTACGGTACAAGTTCAATATCACAGAAAGCGAAAAATGGATAAAGAAGTTGTGGTACTTACGTACAATGCAATATCACTCAGCAATGAAATCTATGTCATCAGGCCCGTAGCAGCATAATGAGTGGATGCAGGTACGATGATTCTAAGTGAAATAAGTCACACAGAAAAAGAAACATCATAAGGTATCACTACTACACGGAATGTAAACTTGGCTACACAGGAACTGAATTACAAAACAGAACAGGGTCTCAAATGTAGAAAACCAAATTATGCTTGCTTAAGGGGAAAGGTGAGTTGGGGTGCTGCATAAAACCAGAGATTGAAATTAGCACAGATACCGTTCCATAAGCCAAATATGTAATAGACAAGAGCTACTCCTTGCTCAACGCAGTGGACTCAACACCCCATATTAAACGCCTAAGTATATACCTGACTAGAAATAATCTTAAAACCTATGGATTTATATGTCTCCGAAAGAGAATCAAGCGTGTGTATGGCGGCATAAACGCAGCAGTGATAGGATTGGTGAGGTTCGGTGAGCAAATGCAGACCCTTTGAAGTCATACTGCATGGTACCCATTCCATGGGTCGCAACTCTCCAGGTTTAAGGGATTCTTTTTTCAGCTGAAACATGCATGTGGAACACAGTGTATGATCCACCGTGTGATCAGGAAACGTGTTCAAATGTGTCTCAGTTTTCGTCCCCTGGTACTCCGGTGCAACATTCAAGACGCTTTACTAACACTCTCCCCACTTGGAGAGTCAGTGCCTTTAAACTCCTGTTTGGCCCAGTTTGCAATTTCTGCGGAAAATGTACAGGAATAGGGAGAACCAATGAGAGACTAGCTGGAGGTGTGTGGACGGGCAAATTTAACTCTCATTTCCCACCAGGAAGAGGAATTAACCAAAGGCTCAGCGTGCCGTGCCAGAACCACACTAGGGCCTGAAGCAATCCTGCGGTGTTGCGGCCAGCTCACAAGAAAGCGAGTTGAAGAAAGGAGCTCAGGGGCACTGTAATTCACAAACCTGCAGAGTTATAAATGACAGCTATCGTCCAAAAATATATTGAAGTAAGGCTGCCAAGAGGACTTGAAAGCGGGGCAGAATTGCAGGAAACCGATTTCAGGAGGTAGACAGGAATTGCATGTAAAGCATAGGAAAAGAGGCAGAACGTCCACAATGATGCACTTGGCCAAAAAGGGCGTATGCGTTTTTTCCTGAATATATTCAGGAAAAAACGCATACGCCCTTTTTGGCCAACCAAGCAAGCTTGCAAAGGAAATCTGCACTACAATGAAGTCTCACTGCCCCCCGGTCAAAAGGGCCATCTGAAAAAAGTGTAAAATCCAGAAAGGCAGGACAGGCCATGGAGAACTGGGAGCCTTGTTATGCTGATGGGCGGGATGTAAATTGCCAACAGCCACTCTGGAGAAGTGTATGGTGTTTCCTGAAACATCTAAAAAACAAGCAACAGAGCCTAGGGCACATCCACTTATGGTCCTATAGCTTAGGGAAATTAAAATCAAAAAGACACAGCCACCCCAAAGTTTGGGACGGCTGTGTTTACAAGAATCTTGTTTACGGTACAAGTTCAATATCACAAAACCGAAAAATGGATAAAGAAGTTGTGGTACTTACGTACAATGCAATATCACTCAGCAATGAAATCTTGTCATCAGGCCCGTCGCAGCATAATGAGTGGATTCAGGTACGATGATTCTAAGTGAAATAAGTCACACAGAAAAAGAAACATCATAAGATTTCACTACTACACGGAATATAAACTTGGCTACACAGGAACTGAATTACAAAACAGAACAGGTTCTCAAATGTAGAACACCAACTTATGCTTGCTTAAGGGGAAAGGTGAGTTGGGGTGCTGCATGAAACCAGAGATTGAAAATAGCACAGATACCGTTCCATAAGCCAAATATGCAATAGACAAGAGCTACTCCTTGCTGAACGAAGTGGACTCAACACCCCATATTAAACGCCTAAGAATATAAGTGACTAGAAATAATCTTAAAACCTACGGATTTATATGTCTCCGAAAGAGAATCAAGCGTGTGTACGGTGGCATAAACGCAGCAGTGATAGGATTGGTGAGGTTCGGTGAGCAAATGCAGACCCTTTGAAGTCATATTGCATGGTACCCTTTCCATGGGTCTCAACTCTCCAGGTTTAAGGGATTCTTCCTTCAGCTGAAACATGCATGTGGAACACAGAGTATGATCCACCGTGTGATCAGGAAACGTGTTCAAATGTGTCTCAGTTTTCGTCCCCTGGTACTCGGGTGCAACATTCAAGACGCTTTACTAACACTCTCCCCACTTGGAGAGTCAGTGCCTTTAAACTCCTGTTTGGCCCAGTTTGCAATTTCTGCGGAAAATGTACAGGAATAGGGAGAACCAATGAGAGACTAGCTGGAGGTGTGTGGACGGGCAAATTTAACTCTCATTTCCCACCAGGAAGAGGAATTAACCAAAGGCTCAGCGTGCCGTGCCGGAACCACACTAGGGCCTGAAGCAATCCTGCGGTGTTGCGGCCAGCTCACAAGAAAGCGAGTTGAAGAAAGGAGCTCAGGGGCACTGTAATTCACAAACCTGCAGAGTTATAAATGACAGCTATCGTCCAAAAATATATTGAAGTAAGGCTGCCAAGAGGACTTGAAAGCGGGGCAGAATTGCAGGAAACCGATTTCAGGAGGTAGACGGGAATTGCATGTAAAGCATAGGAAAAGAGGCAGAACGTCCACAATGATGCACTTGGCCAAAAAGGGCGTATGCGTTTTTCCCTGAATATATTCAGGAAAAAACGCATACGCCCTTTTTGGCCAACCAAGAAAGCTTGCAAAGGAAATCTGCACTACAATGAAGTCTCACTGCCCCCGGTCAAAAGGGCCATCTGAAAAACTGTAAAATCCAGAAAGGCAGGACAGGCCATGGAGAACTGGGAGCTTTGTTATGCTGATGGGCGGGATGTAAATTGCCAACAGCCACTCTGGAAAAGTGTATGCTGTTTCCTGAAACATCTAAAAAACAAAGCAACAGAGCCTAGGGCACTTCCACTTATGGTCCTATAGCTTAGGGAAATTAAAATCAAAAAGACACAGCCACCCCAAAGTTTGGGACGGCTCTGTTTACAAGAACCTCGTTTACGGTACAAGTTCAATATCACAGAAAGCGAAAAATGGATAAAGAAGTTTTGGTACTTACGTACAATGCAATATCACTCAGCAATGAAATCTATGTCATCAGGCCCGTCGCAGCATAATGAGTGGATTTAGGTACGATGATTCTAAGTGAAATAAGTCACACAGAAAAAGAAACATCATAAGATATCACTACTACACGGAATGTAAACTTGGCTACACAGGAACTGAATTACAAAACAGAACAGGGTCTCAAATGTAGAAAACCAACTTATGCTTGTTTAAGGGGAAAGGTGAGTTGGGGTGCTGCATGAAACCAGAGATTGAAATTTGCACAGATACCGTGCCATAAGCCAAATATGTAATAGACAAGAGCTACTCCTTGCTGAACGAAGTGTACTCAACACCCCATATTAAACGCCTAAGAATACACCTGACTAGTAAGAATCTTAAAACCTGTGGATTTATATGTCTCCGAAAGAGAATCAAGCGTGTGTACAGCGGCATAAACGCAGCAGTGATAGGATTTGTGAGGTTCGGTGAGCAAATGCAGACCCTTTGAAGTCATACTGCATGGTACCCATTCCATGGGTCTCAAATCTCCAGGTTTAAGGGATAATTCCTTCAGCTGAAACATGCATGTGGAACACAGAGTATGATCCACCGTGTGATCAGGAAACGTGTTCAAATGTGTCTCAGTTTTCATCCCCTGGTACTCGGGTGCAACATTCAAGACGCTTTACTAACTCTCTCCCCACTTGGAGAGTCAGTGCCTTTAACCTCCTGTATGGCCCAGTTTGCAATTTCTGCGGAAAATGTACAGGAATAGGGAGAACCAATGAGAAACTAGCTGGAGGTGTCTGGACGGGCAAATTTAACTCTCATTTCCCACCAGAAAGAGGAATTAACCAAAGGCTCAGCATGCCGTGCCGGAACCACACTAGGGCCTGAAGCAATCCTGCGGTGTTGCGGCCAGCTCACAAGAAAGCGAGTTGAAGAAAGGAGCTCAGGGGCACTGTAATTCACAAACCTGCAGAGTTATAAATGACAGCTATCGTCCAAAAATATATTGAAGTAAGGCTGCCAAGAGGACATGAAAGCTGGGCAGGACTGCAGGAAACCGATTTCAGGAGGTAGACAGGAATTGCATGTAAAGCATAGGAAAAGAGGCAGAACGTCCACAATGATGCACTTGGCCAAAAAGGGCGTATGCGTTTTTTCCTGAATATATTCAGGAAAAAACGCATACGCCCTTTTTGGCCAACCAAGCAAGCTTGCAAAGGATATCTGCACTACAATGAAGTCTCACTGCCCCCCGGTCAAAAGGGCCATCTGAAAAAAGTGTAAAATCCAGAAAGGCAGGACAGGCCATGCAGAACTGGGAACCTTGATATGCTGATGGGCGGGATGTAAATTGCCAACAGCCACTCTGGGGAAGTGTATGGTGTTTCCTGAAACATCTAAAAAACTAAGCAACAGAGCCTAGGGCACTTCCAATTATGGTCCTATAGCTTAGGGAAATTAAAATCAAAAAGACACAGCCACCCCAAAGTTTGGGACGGCTCTGTTTACAAGAACCTCGTTTACGGTACAAGTTCAATATCACAGAAAGCGAAAAATGGATAAAGAAGTTGTGGTACTTACGTACAATGCAATATCACTCAGCAATGAAATCTATGTCATCAGGCCCGTAGCAGCATAATGAGTGGATTCAGGTATGATGATTCTAAGTGAAATAAGTCACACAGAAAAAGAAACACCATAAGATATCACTACTACAAGGAAGGTAAACTTGGCTACACAAGAACTGAATTACAAAACAGAACAGGGTCTCAAATGTAGAAAACCAACTTATGCTTGCTTGAGGGGAAAGGTGAGTTGGGGTGCTGCATGAAACCAGAGATTGAAATTAGCACAGATACCGTTCCATAAGCCAAATATGTAATAGACAAGAGCTACTCCTTGCTCAACGAAGTGGACTCAACACCCCATATTAAATGCCTAAGAATATACCTGACTAGTAAGAATATTAAAACCTACCGATTTATATGTCTCCGAAAGAGAATCTAGCGTGTGTACAGTGGCATAAACGCAGCAGTGATAGGATTGGTGAGGTTCGGTGAGCAAATGCAGACTCTTTGAAGTCATATTGCATGGTACCCATTCCATGGGTCTCAACTCTCCAGGTTTAAGGGATTCTTCCTTCAGCTAAAACATGCATGTGGAACCCAGAGTATGATCCACCGTGTGATCGGGAAACGTTTTCAAATGTGTCTCAGTTTTCGTTCCCTGGTACTCGGGTGCAACATTCTAGACGCTTTACTAACACTCTCCCCACTTGGAGAGTCAGTGCCTTTAACCTCCTGTTTGGCCCAGTTTGCAATTTCTGCGTAAGATGAACAGGAATAGGGAGAACCAATGAGAGACTAGCTGGAGCTGTGAGGACGGGCAAATTTAACTCTCATTTCCCACCAGGAAGAGGAATTAACGAAAGGCTCAGCATGCGATGCCGGAACCAAACTAGGGCCTGAAGCAATCCTGCGGTGTTGCGGCCAGCTCACAAGAAAGCGAGTTGAAGAAAGGAGCTCAGGGGCACTGTAATTCACAATCCTGCAGAGTTATAAATGACAGCTATCGTCCAAAAATATATTGAAGGAAGGCTGCCAAGAGGAGTTGAAAGCGGGGCAGAATTGCAGAAAACCGATTTCAGGAGGTAGACTGGAATTGCATGTAAAGCATAGGAAAAGAGGCAGAACGTCCACAATGATGCACTTGGCCAAAAAGGGCGTATGCGTTTTTCCCTGAATATATTCAGGAAAAAACGCATACGCCCTTTTTGGCCAACCAAGCAAGCTTGCAAAGGAAATCTGCACTACAGTGAAGTCTCACTGCCCCCGGTCAAAAGGGCTATCTGAAAAAAGTGTAAAATCCAGAAAGGCAGGACAGACCATAGAGAACTGGGAGCCTTGTTAAGCTGATGGGCGGGATGTAAATTGCCAACAGCCACTCTGAAGAAGTGTATGGTGTTTCCTGAAACATCAAAAAAACAAACCAACAGAGCCTAGGGCACTTCCACTTATGGTCCTATAGCTTAGGGAAATTAAAATCAAAAAGACTCAGCCACCCCAAAGTTTCGGCCGGCTCTGTTTACAAGAACCTTCGTTTACGGTACAAGTTCAATATCACAGAAAGCGAAAAATGGATAAAGAAGTTGTGGTACTTACGTACAATGCAATATCACTCAGCAATGAAATCTATGTCATCAGGCCCGTAGCAGCATAATGAGTGGATTCAGGTATGATGATTCTAAGTGAAATCAGTCACACAGAAAAAGAAACATCATAAGGTATCACTACTACACGGAATGTAAACTTGGCTACACAGGAACTGAATTACAAAACAGAACAGGGTCTCAAATGTAGAAAACCAACTTATGCTTGCTTAAGGGGAAAGGTGAGTTGGGGTGCTGCATAAAACCAGAGATTGAAATTAGCACAGATACCGTTCCATAAGCCAAATATGTAATAGACAAGAGCTACTCCTTGCTCAACGAAGTGGACTCAACACCCCACATTAAACGCCTAAGAATATACCTGACTAGTAATAATCTTAATACCTAAGGATTTATATGTCTCCGAAAGAGAATCAAGCGTGTGTACAGCGGCATAAACGCAGCAGTGATAGGATTGGTGAAGTTTGGTGAGCAAATGCAGACCCTTTGAAGTCATATTGCATGGTACCCATTCCATGGGTCTCAACTCTCCAGGTTTAAGGGATTCTTCCTTCAGCTAAAACATGCATGTGGAACCCAGAGTATGATCCACCATGTGATCGGGAAACGTGTTGAAATGTGTCTCAGTTTTCGTCCCCTGGTACTCGGGTGCAACATTCCAGACGCTTTACTAACACTCTGCCCACTTGGAGAGTCAGTGCCTTTAACCTCCTGTTTGGCCCAGTTTGCAATCTCTGTGGAAAATGAACAGGAATAGGGAGAACCAATGAGAGACTAGGTGGAGGTGTCTGGACGGGCAAATTTAACTCTCATTTCCCACCAGGAAGAGGAATTAACCAAAGGATCAGCATGCCATGCCGGAACCAAACTAGGGCCCGAAGCAATCCTGCGGTGTTGCGGCCAGCTCACGAGAAAGCGAGTTGAAGAAAGGAGCTCAGGGGCACTGTAATTCACAAACCTGCAGAGTTATAAATGACAGCTATCGTCCAAAAATATATTGGAGGAAGGCTGACAAGAGGACTTGAAAGCGGGGCAGAATTGCAGGAAACCGATTTCAGGACGTAGACTGGAATTGCATGTAAAGCATAGGAAAAGAGGCAGAACGTCCACAATGATGCACTTGGCCAAAAAGGGCGTATGCGTTTTTTCCTGAATATATTCAGGAAAAAACGCATACGCACTTTTTGGCCAACCAAGCAAGTTTGCAAAGGAAATCTGCACTACAATGAAGTCTCACTGCCCCCCAGTCAAAAGGGCCATCTGAAAAAAGTGTAAAATCCAGAAAGGCAGGATAGGTCATGGAGAACTGGGAGCCTTGTTATGCTGATGGGCGGGATGTAAATTGCCAGCAGCCACTCTGGAGAAGTGTATGGTGTTTCCTGAAACATCTAAAAAACAAAGCAACAGAGCCTAGGGCACTTCCACTTATGGTCCTATAGCTTAGGGAAATTAAAATCAAAAAGACACAGCCACCCCAAAGTTTGGGCCGGCTCTGTTTACAAGAACCTCGTTTACGGTACAAGTTCAATATCACAGAAAGCGAAAAATGGATAAAGAAGTTGTGGTAATTACGTACAATGCAATATCACTCAGCAATGAAATCTATGTCATCAGGCCCGTAGCAGCATAATGAGTGGATTCAGGTACGATGATTATAAGTGAAATAAGTCACACAGAAAAAGAAACATCATAAGATATCACTACTACATGGAATGTAAACTTGGCTACACAGGAACTGAATTACAAAACAGAACAGGGTGTCAAATGTAGAAAACCAACTTATACTTGCTTAAGGGGAAAGGTGAGTTGGGGTGCTGCATAAAACCAGAGATTGAAATTAGCACAGATACCGTTCCATAAGCCAAATATGTAATAGACAAGAGCTACTCCTTGCTCAACGAAGTGGACTCAACACCCCATATTAAACGCCTAACAATATACCTGACTAGTAAGAATCTTAAAACCTATGGATTTATATGTCTCCGGAAGAGAATGAAGCGTGTGTACAGTGGCATAAACGCAGCAGTGATAGGATTGGTGAGGTTTGGTGAGCAAATGCAGACCCTTTGAAGTCATATTGCATGGTACCCATTCCATGGGTCTCAACTCTCCATGTTTAAGGGATTCTTCCTTCAGCTAAAACATGCATGTGGAACCAAGAGTATGATCCACCGTGTGATCGGGAAACGTGTTCAAATGTGTCTCAGTTTTCGTCCCCTGGTACTCGGGTGCAACATTCCAGACGCTTTACTAACACTCTCCCCACTTGGAGAGTCAGTGCCTTTAACCTCCTGTTTGGCCCTGTTTGCAATTTCTTCGGAAGATGAACAGGAATAAGGAGAAGCAATGGGAGACTATCTGTAGGTGTCTGGACGGGCAAATTTAAGTCTCATTTCCCACCAGGAAGATAAATGAACCAAAGGCTCTGCGTGCCATGCTGGAACTAGATTAGGGCCTGAGGAGATCCTGCGGTGTTGCGGCCAGCTCACAAGAAAGCGAGTTGAAGAAAGGAGCTCAGGGGCACTGTAATTCAGAAACCTGCGGAGTTATAAATGACAGCTATCATCCAAAATTATACTGAAGTAAGGCTGCGATGAGGACTTGAATGCCGGGCAGAATTGCTGGAAACTGATTTCAGAACGTACACGGGAGTAGTTCTTAAAGCATAGGAAAAGAGACAGAACTTGGAAAATAATGCACTTGGCAAAAAAGGGCATATGTGTTTTATCCAGAGCTCTCATAACTGAGGGGAGGAGATTCCCAGCAGGCTCCAACTGCCACCTGAGGGCTCACATTGCCAAGGCAACGTGAGCATGCCAGGCAGGAGTTACCTCACAGCAGAGGTCCCACCTCACAGAAGGGTGAGAAACCCAGCCAACATCAGACTCTCACCAGAGGGCCCACATCACCAAGGGGATGGGAACCAGGCAGGAGTGTCTTCACATCAGTGGGGCCACATCATCGAAAGCTGAGGTACTCAGCACATGTGTCCTCAAACCAGAGGACCCACATCACCAAGGACCTCGGAGTGAGGCAGGCAGGAGTAACCTCACAACACTGGGCACATAGAATAAAAAAGTGAGGAATCCAGCAGTTGGAACCTCCCAGCAGGCGGCCCAGAGCACCGAGGCTATGGGATCCAGGCCACAGTGAACTCACAGAAGAGGGCCCATGTCATGAAACTGAGCAAACCAGCCATTGGGACCTCAGAGCAGGAGGCCCACATCCCCATGGGGGTGGAATTCTGGTAGGAGTGTCCTCGCACCACTGAGAACGTATCAGAAAATTTTGGGCGACCAGCAGTTAGGGCCTGACGCCAGAGGACCCTCATCACCAAGGGAAGGAGGCTCCCAGCAGGCTCCAACTGCCACCAGAGGGCTGACGTCGCCAAGGCGATGTGTGCCAACCAGGCACGAATGACCTCACAGCAGAGGGCCCACCTCAGAGAAGTGTGACGAACCCAGTCAGGATCAGACTCGCACCAGAGGGCCCACATCACCAAATGGATTGGAACCAGGCAGGAGTGTCCTCACATGAGTAGGGCCACATCATCTAAAGGTGAGGAACCCAGAACATGTGGCTTCAAACCATAGGACACCCATCACCAAGGGGCTGGGAGTGAGGCAGGCAGGAGGAGCCTCATAACAGAGGGCCCAAAAATAAGAAAGGTGAGGAATCCAGCAGTTGGAACCTCCCAGCAGGCGGCCCAGAGCACAGAGGCTAGAGGAACCAGGCCAGAGTGAACTAACACCAGACAGCCCACATCATGAAACTGTGAGCAACCCAGACATTGGGACCTCAGAGCAGAAGGCCCACATCCCCATGGTGATGGGAACATGACAGGAGTGTCCTGGCATCACTGGGCTCACATCAGAAAACGTGGGGTGCTCAGAAGTTAGGGCCTGACGCTAGAGGGCACTCATCACCGAGAGGAGGAGGCTCCCAGCAGGCTCCAGCTGCCACCAGAGGGCCAACGTCGCCAAGGCGATGTGTGCCAGTCTGGCAGGAGTGACCTCACAGCAGAGGGCCCACCTCACAGAAGGGTGAGGAACACAGCCAGGATCAGACTCTCACCAGAGGGCCCACATCACCAAGGGGATGGGAACCAGGCAGGAGTGTCCCCACACCAGTGGGACAACATCATCGAAAGGTGAGGATCCCAGCACATGTGTCCTCAAACCAGAGGAACCACATCACCAAGGGGTTCGGAATGAGGCTGGCAGGACTGGCCTCACAACACAGGGTCCATAGAATATAAAAGTTGAGGAATCCAGCAGTTGGAACCTCCCAGCAAGTGGCCCAGAGCACCGAGGCTATGGGATCCAGGCCGCAGTGAACTCACAGCAGAGGGCCCACATCATGAACCTGTGAGCAGCCCAGCTGTTGGGACCTCAGAACAGAAGGCCCACATCCCCATTGGGATGGGAACCTGGCAGGAGTGGCTTTGCACCACTTAGCACATATCAGAAAAAGTTAGGAGCCCAGCAGTTAGGGCCTGACGCCAGGGGGCCCTCATAACTGAGGTGAGGAGACTCCCAGCAGGTTCCAACTGCCAACAGAGGGCCCACATCTACAAGGTGGCATGCGCCAGCCAGGCAGTAGTGACCTCACAGCAGAGGGCCTATCTCACAGAAGGGTGAGGAACCGAGGCAGGATGAGACTCTCACCAGAGGGCCCACAATACCAAGGGGATGGGAACCAGTCAGGACTGTCCTCCCACCAGTGGGGCCACATCATCGAAAGGTGAGGAACCCAGCACATGTGGCCTCATATCAGAGGACATACATCACAAAGGGGATGGGAGTGAGGCAGGTAGGAGTAGCCTAAAAACAGAGGGCCCAAAGAATAAAAAAAGTGAGGAATCCAGCATTTGGAACCTCCCAGCAGGCGGCCGAGAGCACAGAAGCTATGGGATGCAGGCAGGAGTTAACTAACACCAGAGAGCCCACATCATGAAACTGTGAGCAACCCAGGCATTGGGACCTCAGAGCAGAAAGCCCACATCCCCATGGGGATGGGAACCTGACAGGAGTGTCCTGGCATCACTGGGTTCACATCAGAAAACGTGGGGAGCCCAGCAGTTAGAGCCTGATGCTAGAGGGCCATCATCACCGAGGGCAGGAGGCTCCCAGCAGGTTCCATGTGCCAACAGAGGGCCCACGTCGCCAAGGTGATGTGTGCAAGTCAGGCAGGATTGACCTCACAGCAGAGGGCCTACCTCACAGAAGAGTGAGGAACCCAGCCAGGATAAGACTGTCACCAGAAAGCCCACATCACCAAGGGGATGGGAACCAGGCAGGAGTGTCCTCACACCAGTGGGGCCACATCATTGAAAGTTGCCTAACCCAGCACATGTGGCCTCAAACCAGAAGACCCACATCACGAAGGGGTTGCGAGTGAGGCAGGCAGGAGGAGCATCACAACACAGGACCCATAGAATACAAAAGTTGAGGAATCGAGCAGTTGGAACCTCCCAGCAGGCAGCCAAGACCACAGAGGCTATGGGATCCAGGCCACAGTGAACTAACACCAGAGAGCCCACATCATGAAATTGTGATCAACCCAGCCGTTGGAACCTCAGAGCAGAAGGCCCACATCCCCATGGGGATGGGAACCTAAGAGGAGTGCTTGAGCAACACTGGGCTCACTAAGAAAAGTTGGGGAGCCCAGCAGTTAGGGCCTGACGTCAGAGGGCCCTCATCACAGAGCTGAGGAGGCTCCCAGCAGGGTCCAATTGCCACCAGAGGGCCCATGTCAACAAGGCGAGGTGAGCAACCCAGGCAAGAGTTACCTGATAGTAGAGGGCCCACCTCACAGATGGGTGAGGAACCCAGCCAGGATCAGACTCTCACCAGAGGGCCCACATCACAAAGGGGATGGGACCCAGTCAGGATTATCCTCACACCAGTGGGGCCTCATCATCTTAAGGTGAGGAACCCAGCACATGTGTCCTCAAACCAGAGGACCCACATCACCAAGGGCCTTGGAGTGAGGCAGGCAGGAGTAGCCTCACAACACAGGGCACATAATATAAAAAACGTGAGAATTCCAGCATTTAGACCTTCCAGCAGGCGGCCCAGAACACCGAGGCTATGGGATCCAGGCCACAGTGAACTCACAGCAGAGGGCCCACATCACAAAACTGTGAGCAACCCAGGAGTTGAGACCTCAGCGCAGAAGGCCCACATCCCCATGGGAATGGGAACCTGGCTGGAGTGTCCTCGCACCACTGGGCGCACATCAGAAAATGTGGGGAGCCCACCATTTAGGGCCTGACGCCAGAGGGCCGTCATCACCGAGAGGAGGAGGTGCCCTGCACGCTCCAACTGCCACCAGAGGGCTCACGTCTCCAAGGTGACGTGTGCCAGCCAGGCAGGAGTGACCTCACAGAAGAGGGCCTACCTCACAGAACGTTGAGGAACCCAGCCAGGATTAGACTCTCGCCAGAGGGCCCACCTCACCAAGGGGATGGGAACCAGGCAGGAGTGTCCTCACACGAGTGGGGTCACATCATCGAAAGGTGAGGAACGCAGCACATGTGGCCTCAAGCCATAGGACAGTCATCACCAAGGGGCTGGCAGTGAGGCAGGCAGGAGGAGCCTCACAACAGAGGGCACATAGAATAAAAAAGTTGAGGAATCCAGCAGTTGGAACCTCCCAGCAGGCGGCTCAGAGCACCGATGATAAGGGATCCTTGCCGGAGTGAACTCACAGCAGAGGGCCCACATCATGGTACTGTGAGCAAGCCAGCCGTTTTGACCTCAGAGCAGAAGGCCCATATCGCCATGGGGATGGGAACCTGGCAAGAGTCTCCTCACTCACTTGGCGCACATCAGAAAATGTGGGGAGCCCTGCAGTTATGGCCTAAGGCAAGAGGGCCCTCATCACTGAGGGAAGGAGGATCCCAGCACACTCCAACTGCCACCAGAGGGCCCACGTCGCCAAGGTGACCTGTGCCAGACAGGCATGATTGACCTCACAGCAGAGGGCCCACCTCACAGAAGGGTGAGGAACCCAGCCAGGATCAGACTCTCACCTGAGGGCCCACATCAGCAAGGGGATGGGAACCAGTCAGGACTGTCTTCCCTCCAGTGGGGTCACATCATCGAAAGGTGCGGAACCCAGCACATGTGGCCTCAAATCAGAGGACACATATCACAAAGGGAATGGGAGTGAGGCAGGCAGGAGTAGCCTAAAATCAGAGGGCCCAAAGAATAAGAAAGGTGAGGAATCCAGCAGTTGGAACCTCCCAGCAGGCGGCCCAGAGCACAGAAGCTATGGGATGCAGGCAGGAGTGAACTAATACCAGAGAGCCCACATCATGAAACTGTGAGCAACCCAGGCTTTGGGACCTCAGAGCAGAAGGCCCACATCCCAATGGGGATGTGAACCTGGCTGGAGTGTCCTCGCACCACTGGGCGCACATCACAAAATGTGGGGAGCCCAGCAGTTAAGGCCTGATGCCAGAGGGCCCTCATCACCGAGGAGAGGAGGCTCCCAGCAGGCTCCAAGTGCCACCAGAGGGCTCATGTCCACAAGGCGAGGTGAGCAAGCCAGGCAGGAGTGACCTCACATCAGACGGCCCACCTCACAGATGGGTGAGGAACCCAGCCAGGATCAGACTCTCAACAGAGGGCCCACATCACCAAGGGGATGTGAACCAGGCAGGAGTCTCCTAAGACCATTGGTCCCACATCATCGAAAGGTGAGGAACCCAGCACATGTGGCCTCAAACCAGACGACACACATCACGAAGGGGATGGGAGTGAGGCAGGCAGGAGGATCCTCACAACAGAGGGCCCAAAAAATTAAAAAAGTGAGGAATCCAGCAGTTGGAACCTCCCAGCAGGCGGCCAAGAGCACAGAGGCTATGGGATCCAGGCTTCTGTGAACACCAGAGAGCCCACATCATGAAAATGTGAACAACCCAGCCGTTGGGACCTCAGAGCAGAAGGCCCACAACCCCATGGAGATGGGATCCTAAGAGGAGTGCCAAAGCATCACCGGGCTCCCTAAGAAAAGTTGGTGAGTCCAGCAGTTAGGGCCTGACGCAAGAGGGTCCTCATCACCGGGGGGAGGAGATTCCCAGCACGCTCCAACTGCCACCACACGGCTGACTTCACCAAGGCAATGTGTGCCAGCCATGCAGGAGTGACCTATCAGCAGAGGGTCTCCCTCACAGGTGGGTGAGGAACAAAGCCAGGAACAGACTCTCACCAGGGGGTCCACATAACCACGTGGATGAGAACCAAGCAGGAGTGTCCTCACACTAGTGGGGCCACATCATCGAAAGGTGAGGAACCCAGCAAAGGTGGCCACAAACCAGAGGACCCACATCACCAAGGGGTTGAGAGTGAGGTAGGTGTCTGGACGGGTATATTTAACACTCATTTCCCACCAGGAAGAGAAATTAACCAAAGGCTCAGCGTGCCCTGCCAGAAGCAGATTAGGGCCTGAAGCAGTCTTGCGGGTTTGCGGCCAGCTCACAAGAAAGCGAGTTGAAGAAAGGAGCTCAGGGGCCCTGTAATTCACAAACCTGGAGAGTTATAAATAACAGATAACGTCCAAAAATATATTGAAGTAAGGCTGCGAAGAGGACTTGAAAGCGGGGCAGAATTTCAGGAAACCGATTTCAGGAGGTAGACTGGAATTGCATTTAAAGCATAGGAAAAGAGGCAGAACATCGACAATGATGCACTTGGCAACAAAGGGCGTATGAGTTTGTTCCTGAATATATTCAGGAAAAAACACATATGCCCTTTTTGGCAAACCAAGCAAGCTTGCAATGGAAATCCGAACTACTATGAAGTGTCACTTCCCCCCGGTCTAAAGGGCCATCTGAGAAAAGTGTAAAATCCAGAAAGGCAAGACAGGCCATGGGGAAAAAGGAGCCTTGTTATGCTGATGGGCGGGATGTAAATTGCCAACAGCCACTCTGGAGAAGTGTATGGTGTTTCCTGATACATCTGAAAAACAAAGCAACAGAGTCTAGGGCATTTCCACTTATGGTCCTATAGCTTAGGGAAATTAAAATCAAAAAGACACAGCCACCCCAAAATTTGGGACGGCTCTGTTTACAGGAACCTCTTCTACAGTACGAGTTAAATATCCCAGAGAACAAATAATTGATAAAGAAGTTGCGGTACTTATGTACAACAGAATACCACTCAGCAATGAAATCTGTGTCACCAGGCCTGTACCAGCATAATGAGTGGATTGAGGCATGATGATTCTAAGTGAAATAAGTCACACAGAAAAAGAAACATCATAAGGTATCACTAATGCACGGAATGTAAACTTGGCTACACATGAACTGAATTACAAAACAGAACAGGGTCTCAAGATTAGAAAACCAACTTATGCTTGCTTAAAGGGAAAGGTGAGTTAAGGGGGTGCTGCATAAAACCAGAGATTGAAATTAGCACAGATACCGTTCCATAAGCCAAATATGTAATAGACAAGACCTACCCCCTGCTCAACGAAATGGACTCAACAATGAGGTATCACCTCACACCTGTTAGAATGGGCATCATCTGAAAATCTACAAACAACAAATGCTGGAAAGGGTGTGGAGAAAAGGAAGCCTCTTCCACTATTGTTGGGAATATAAGTTGATACAGTCACTATGGAGAACAATATGGAGTTTCTTAAGAAACTAATAATAGAATTACCATATGATACAGCGATCCCAGGACTGGACATATACCCAGACAAAACCATAAATCAAAAAGAGACATTCACCGCAATGTTCATTGCATCACTATTTACAATATCGAGGTAATGGAAGCAACCTAAATGCCCACAGACAGACGAATGCATAAAGATGTGGTACATATATAAAATGGAATATTACTAAGCCATGAAAGGAATGAAATTGGGTCATTTGTAGAGACGTCGATGGATCTAGAGACTGTCATACAGAGTGAAGTAAGTCAGAAAGAGAAAAACAAATCTTGTATATTCATGCATATATGTGGAACCTAGAAAAACTGTACAGATTAACCGTTTTGCAAGGCATAAATAGAGCAACAGATGTAGACAACAATCGTATGGACAACAAGGGGGGAAAGCTCTTGGAGGGGTGGTGGTGGGAGGAGTTGAGAGATTGGGATTGGCATGTAAACATTTATATGTATAAAATAGATAACCAATGAGAACCTGCTGTATAAAAATATAAAATAAAATTCAAAATTAAAAAGAAATAAAATTTAAAAAATAAAACAGAAAAAACAATTATTCCCTTCACATACATTTATATGAATAAATTATTTCCATGCTTATATCTGTAAATACAAAAAAGAGGAATAAAATCTACCTTGAACCAAAAACGAAAAAGAGAAAAAAAAAAACAGAACCCACCAGTTACTCAGAGGAAAACCGTATCAGGGCACTTGCTCCAGTTGTAAACAATTCTGAAGTTGGTCAGTGGTGGGGAATCGTCTCCCATTCAGCCAGCAGCCCCCACACAACAAGCGTCCTCATTGCAAAGCTGGGGCACCGTGCCGAGGCATCTGTGAGTAAACGTGAGCTGAGCCCCAGGCCAGTTGCTGCTGAACTGTTCCCGCCCTTCCCAGGTAAAACACCTGAATATATACAAGGACTTGAAAGCCTAGAGGAAGGGCCATGGAGCCACACGAGTGACAGCATGCCAGCTGACTTGGTGCCTGCAGGCCAGCCAGGATGGTCCTGGCCCTGGGTGCTCTTCTGGAAGATTTCCATTTCCCTGCCTGAGATACCCGTCCTGTCCCTGCCCCCACTGCTTTTTTCCTTCCTCACCTCTGCCCAGGGAGAAATTCCAGCAGCAGGTATGGGTGACACATCCTCTTCTTTAGCAGGTGGCAGCCTGGCAACTGCTGCAGAAAGTCCAGCAGAGCCCCACTCACACTGGGCCACCCACAAAGCCGTGGCCTCTCACTCCCTCCCACCAGCCCAGCCCCGAGACTGCTGACAGGGCAGAGAAAATGGCGTCAGGCACAGCTGCAGGGGCTTTTGCTGCCTGGAGTGGTATTTATATTGATCTCAACCCAGGCACACCTGGGGAGGGCTGGCCGGCATGGTAAGGTTGCCCAGGTCAGCCAATCATCACCCCTCAGGGGCTCACAGTTGCAGAAAATGGAACTTGCTGAACCGGCCAGGTCCAAGGAACAGGTGTGGGCTCCTGAGAGTCAGGATAGACAAGGGGCTGCAGCTTTGGCTTGTTTTCTAATCATTTTATCTGGCCCATGAGTGGGAGACAACTTCAAGAAAACCCTCTCCTAATGAGAGGAACCCAGGAGTCAGGGAGAGGAGGGGTGGGTGGTGGTTGGAGACAGAGGCCTGGTGCCCTGGGTGCAGTGGAAGTCTCTGGAAGACCAGGTGGAGGGAGGCCACACAGAGTGATGCCCAGGGTCACAGACCTGTCGGAGCTGCTGTTTGTTAGTTCAAGTCCTGCTCTGAGGTGCTCTGTGTCAGCTCTGAGCGACAGGTGAGCTGGGGGTGCTCTTCAATGAGGGCTATGTGCACGGTTCCTGTGTGCCCAGCCCTGCCACGGTACCTGCAAGGGTAGCTCTGTATCCTGGGAGGGGCCTGACCATGAGAGCCCCGTGGGCTGGGTTGGGGGTGGGGTACCTGCCCAGGAGAGCTCCATATCCTGGGATTGGCCTGACCACGAGAGCCCCATGGGCTGCTGGGGACCTGGTAAAGGATGTCAGGACAGTCAGTGAAGCCACTGAGGATATACCTCCAGTTGCTCCTGATTCCTACACCCTGCTGGTCATTCTACCAACCACCAGGACATGGTATTCTGTATTAGTCTTCAATGATGCCTTCTTTTGTATTCCATTAGTCCCAGAGTCACAAGAAATTTTGGCTTGTGAGTGGCAGGACTCAACATACAACTAAAACAATACTTCCGGGCCGTCTTGCCCCAAGGGTTCAAAAATTCCCACACCATCTTTGGGGAAAGCTTAGCTAAAGACCGAAAAGTTCTACCTCTGGAAAAGGAAACCCTCCTTCAATATGCAGACGACATTCTGATCGCCAGCCCTACTAAGGAGGCCTCTGAACTACCAAGCCAATAAAGGATAGAAGTTGTCCAAGAAAAAGCTCAAATATCACAGACTGCAGTGACCTGCCTGGGCTTCATTCTCACACAAGGTCAGAGAAGCCCATCCCAGGAAAGGGAAGAAACCATTTGCAGCCTTACCCCTTTCTAAAACTAGAAGACAGCTTAGGGGTTCCTGGGGAGGCCAGGGTTTGCTGCTTCTGGATCCCTAACTACAGTCTACTAGCTGGGCCTCTATATGAAACACTGAAAGGAAAAGATGATGATCCTTTTGAACAGAATCCAGAAGTGGCCTTTCAAGAATGGAAAGAGCAGTCAATTCAGACCCTTGCCCTGGAACTCCCTAATTGAGCTAAACCCTTTGACCTTTCCATTCCCGGTGAAAGGTGAATCGCCATTGGAGAATTAGTGCAAAAACTGGGACCACTTGAAATGGAACAACGCAAGAATGCCATCCAGGTAGGATAAACTACAGTCACCAAGGGGCTTGGCCCACTGCCACATCTGGCCAAGATACTGGCGGTATCTAAAAACCTGGAAATCAGCAGCCCAAAAGGCCACCTCCCTCCTAAGGGAAAAGGACCCCACGTGGTGATCCTAATCACCAACCATGCCCTGAAGTTGCAGGGTTCGCTCCGTGGGCACACCGACCTCGAGTGAGGAGGCCCTCCAACTCCAACATCCAGAGAGATAACCGGGGGCAACAGGGCACCATGACGACTCGTGTGAACATCACTTGACCTGGAGTTTCTCTCATAAAACAACAATAGTGTGTCCCGAAGGAGTAGACTACTGCTTGCAGGACTTCCTGCACCCGGAGGGGAGCTAATAATCTTGGCGGGGGAACCGTATATCACACTGTCACCATAGAAAAGCCTACAGACACCGTGATGATGGTGGCCAATAAGACCGGCTGGACTCCTGTTTACTTCAAAAGGCTGTTGACTCAGTGGCCATCATGGTCCTTGATCACCACTGACCCTGGACTGTCTGGGAGTTGAGCGGGCAGGGCTCTGACACCTGGTGCTGTTTTTACGTTAATTCAGGGGCCTAATTGAAGAAAGAGCAGACTACTGGTCAGAGCATCTAGGCTGGCAGAAACGGTCAGCCTAAGGTGGCCGAACAAATGTGGGGCGGGGTGAAACCGGCCCCCACAGCGTCTCTGCACATCTCTTTCCTGGACCCTTAAAGGTCATTAGAATCTATAACACTTCCAATGCTGGTGCTCAGGCGGACGAGCAGGGAGGCAGGGGTCCTGGGGCCAATCAACGTCACCTGGAGGCTGCTGGGGAGAAGTTCTGACCCTCGTCCCCTGGTATGAGGGCTCCCAACTCAGCACTCAGCAGTTACAGAAGAAGGGTCTGCACCCTCAGCACTCCAAGAATGAGGAACGGGACAAAAGGCAGAGGAGGGGTTTGTCCCCAGCAAAGCCCATTAAAAATCCCTGGGAGATAAAAATAGAATGTGGGCAATAAAGTCAAGTCTGACCTTTTTTATCCTTTGTGCTTTGTCTAATTTCACGTGCTCCTAGGGTCCCGCATGCAGAGGTTCCACACCCGGCACTTCAGACCAGATTTCCTGGTGCAGAATGGCTGGGTCGACACCTCAGCTCCTGGGGCCCAGTGCAGACTCCGAGATATAGAGCCTGAGCTGCAGCCAACCCGGCCCTTGAGAGCTCCGCCCCCTCCCTCTCACTGACTCTGACAGGATCTCTACACAGCAGCCCAGCCCACAGCCCACGGGGTAGTGCATGCTCTCACCTCTCCATTCTCTGATGAAAATATAAAGTTTCCTTTGCTTGGGAACCAAACTCAGTCTCGATCTGTTGGCCCCAATGACACTGGGCAGGGGGACCCTTGTTGGGGTCCACTCTGGAGGATCAGTAACAGAAATTGAGACTATTGTAACTTCAATGAACAGATGTGTGAGCCAAACTGTAGTTAACATAGAACAGTTTATAAGGCTCGGGTAAAATAAGATGTTTCTAACACTTCCATTTGATATTTCCATCACTTTATTATAAGCAAGTTCAGTGAAAAGGTTTGTCTTATTTGTCAGGTCAATATTAGAGAAATGAAGTGATTTCTTTCCAAGGATGTACATCTAATAATCTTGGTTAAAGCTTCAATCTTGTTTTAAATGCTTTTCCATTGAAAATGATACCTCTCTTTCAGCTCCCCCATTTCTGAGAAGTATAAAATCTTATAATTTATTATTACCAAAGGGGAAAGGTGGGAGGAGGGATAAATTAACAGTTTGGAATTAACACATACACACTGCTATGTATAAAATAGATCATCAACAAGGAACTACTGTATAGCACAGGGAACTACACTCAATATTGTGCAATAACCTATAAGGGGAAATAATCGGAAAAAGAATAGATATTTTTATTGACATCATCTATCAATGACAGTTAAAGTGTAACCTAAGGGAAGCCGGTGGTGAGTGCTTCTGACCCTGAAGACTTCAGTCATCTAAAGTTTGGACTCTGCCTACTTCCCAAGGCCCTTAATGAACATATGTGTAGCCGTAGCTTAAAAAACTCCCCAGTTTGGGTTTCGGGGAGACACTGATTTTGAAAAAGCCCTGGTGTTCTCCTTACATGAATGGGACTCTTCCTACTGCTAAAACATGTCTGTCACACCCAGAGGATGGTATACCGTCTGATCGGGAAGAGTTTGGAAAAGGCATCTCATCTCCTCATCTCCTGGTGCTCGGGTTCACCCCTCCAGCGTCTTTACTAACAGTCTCCCCACTTGGAGATGTCAACACTGTCAACATCCTGTTGCGTACAGTTTGGAATTTGTCCAGAGGATGAAGCGGAAGGATGAGGAACAATGAGAGACAAGTCCTAGGTGTTCAGACAGGCACATGTCACTCTAATTTCCAATCAGGAAGATGAATTGACCAAAGGCTAGGGTTGCCCATGGAAACAGTATAGGGCTTGAGGAAATCCCACTGCTTTGTGGCCAGTTCCCATAAACACAAGTTGAACAATGGAACTCAGGGGCAGTAAAATTCACGAAACTGCAGAGTTGAAAATATCTATCACTGAAAAATGTCTTGAGGAAAGTCAAAGAAAAGGATTGGCAAGCAAGGGAGAATGGCAGGAAAGGGATTTGAGGAGGTAGAAAGGATTCGCCATTAAGCACAAGAAAAGGGGCTGAACATTTCCGACATTGCAGTTGGCCAAAAAGGCTGTATGCGTTTTTTTCTGTATATATTCAAGAAAAGGGCATACACTTTTTTAGCCAACCAAACAGGTGGGCACTGGAAATCAATACTACAAAAGATATCACTTCGCATCAGTCAGAAGAGCCATCCTCATAAAGTGTAAACGCCAGAAATGCAGGACAGGGCAAGGAGAAGAGGGAGCCCTGTGAGGCTTATAGTGGAAATGTATATTGCCAACGGCCATTCTGGAGAAGTGTATTGTGTTTACTAAAGCATCTAAAAAATGAGCTACAGAGCATAGGGCACTTGCACTCATGGGCGTATATCTTGGGAAAAACAAAAATCGAGAGGACACAGGCACCCCAATGTTTACTGCCTCTCTGTTTAAAAGATCCTCGACTAGGATATAACTTAAATGTCTCTGGAGGGAAAAAATGGATAGAGATGTGGTACTTATGTAGAGTGGAATATTACTCAGCCTGGAAATCAATGAAATATGGCCAGTTGTAACAACTCCGGAGGAGTTACGTATGATCATTCTAAGTGACATAATTCAAAAAGAAAAAGACACATATCATAAGATATCACTTAAAGGTGGAATCCAAAATGGCTACACATGAAATAAATTACAAAACAAAAACATAGTCAAATATGTAGAAAACACGCGTAAGGCTGCTAAACGGGAAAGGTGGGGAGGGGTGAGGCATCATCCAGGAGGTTGAAATTAGCAAAGATACCATTCCAAATACCAAACTGATAATCAACAAGGCCTACACGGTAGCTAAAAGAACTGCACTCAGCACACTCAAGTCACCGGAAAAGAATATCTATGACTGGTAAGAATCTGAAAAAGAATTTATTGATGTCTCTCTGTACGTGAATCAAGTGGATGTACAGCAGCAAGAAACAGAGCTTTGAAAATCAGCTGTAACCAATATAGTAATAAATTGAAAAAAATAAACGACAGAGAGACAGAGAAAACCTCTTACAACTTTTCCTCAGGGACGGTGATGCAACATGGATTGAACACATCTAGACCCACAGCAGGATGAGACATAAGGCTGGAAACTGTTCGCGCTAAGAGAAATGTGAGGTTGGGTGAGGAAATGCACACCCTTTAAAGTAATACTACCTGGTACCCATTCAATGGGTCCCAAATCTGCAGGTTCAAGGAATCTTCCTACAGCTAAAACATGCATGGAAAACCCAGAGGACTGTACACCATGTGATCGGGAGATGTGTCTAAAATGCACCTCATTTATCCTCTCCTGGTGCTCCTGTTCATCATTCCAGCCACGTTACTTAGAATCTCCCCACTTAGAGAATCAGCACATTTAAACTTCTGTTTCACACATTTTGCAAATTGTGAGGAGGATGAACGGGAAGAGGGGGAAACAATGAGAGAATAGTTGTAGGGGTTTGGACGGGCACATGTCACTCTAATTTCCCATTAAGAATAAGAATTAAAAAAAGGCTCAGCCCGCCTCGCCGGAGCCAAAATAGGGCCTGAAGCAATCCTGCGGTTTTGAGGCCAGCTCACAAAAGAGCAACTTAAAAAATGGAGCTCAGGGTCACTGCAATTCACAAACCTGCAGAGTTATAAATGAAAACTAACGTCCAAAAATATGTTGAGGTAAGGCAAAGAAGAGGATCTGAATGCAAGACAGAATTGCAAGAAACAGATTTCAAGAGATAGATTGGACTCGCCTTTAAAGCACATGAAAAGCGGCAGAATTTCGACAATGATGCAGTTGGCCCAAAAGGGAGTATGCGTTATTTCCTGAATATATCCAGGAAAAAACGCATACGCACTTTATGGGCAACCAAGCAAGCAAGCAATGCAAATGTGCACAACAAAGAAGTCTCATTTCCCACCGGTCAAAAGGGCCATCCGAAAAAATTGTAAACACCAGAAATGCAGGACAGGCCATGGAGAACAGGGAGCCTTTATACGCTGATGGACAGTGTGTGAACTGCCGAGAGCCACTCTGGAGAAGTGTATGGTGGTTCCTAAATCATCTAAAAAACAGAGCGACAGAGCATAGGGCACTTCCAATCACGGGAGTATATCTAGGGAAGTCTAAAAATCAACAAGACACAAGCACACCACAGTTTAGGGCTACTCTGTTTACAAGAACCTCAACTTCAGTACACCTTAAATATCCCAGGAAAGAGAACAATGGATAAAGAAAATGTGGTACTTATGTACAATGGAATATCTCTTCACCATGAAATCAATGTAATAAGGCTAGTAGAAGGATAAAGAGTGGATTGAGGTCCGATAATACTACTTGAAATAAGTCAAACAGAAAAAGAAACATATCATAAGATATCACTTATAGAGGGAGGATAAATATGGCTGCACAAAAAATGAATTACAAAACAGAACAGTGTCTCACATTTAGAAAACACACTTATGTCAGCTTAAGGGGAAAGGAGAGGTGGGGTGATGCATAAAACCAGAGTTTGAAATTAGCACAGATACCGTTCAATAAACCAAATAGGTATCAGACAAGATCTACACCTCGCTCAATGAACTGGCCTCAACACACCCTATACACCGCAGAGAAATATATCTGAGTAATAAGAATCTTAAAACCCATGTATTGATATATCTCCATAAGGGAATCAAGTGTGCGCAGAGCGGCACAAACACAGCAGTGAAAATGAGCTAAACCCCATTATAGAAATAAATTTTAAAACCAAAACGCAGAAACAATGAAAGAGAGAAAAATTCTTACAAAATTCGCTCAGGGGCTGTGATGCAACCTGGAATGACCACATATAAACCCACAGCTGGATAAGACATAAGGCTGGACACTTGGGGCTGAAAGGATTGGAGAGCTTTGGTGAGCAACTGCCGAAAGTTTAATGCAATACTTCATGCTACTTATTCCAAGGGTCCCAACACTCCAAGTTGAAGGGAATCTTCCTACAGCTAAACCATGCATGGGAAATCCAGCGGATGGTATACCATATGATCGGGAAAGGTTTCTAAAATGCACCTCATTTTCCTCTCCTGGGGCTCCGGATCAACATTCCAGCCACTTTACTAACAACATCTCCACATGGAGAGTCAATGCCTTTAAGTTCCGGTATCGCACAGTCTGCAGTTAGTGCGGAGGATGAATGGGAATAGGGGGAACCAGTGAGAAAATAGCTGTAGCGGTTTCAATGGGCACATGTCACTCTAATTTCACATCAGGAAGAAGAATTAACCAAAGGCAGAGCAAGGCACCCCAGAAGAAGAATAGGGCCTGAAGAAATCCTGTGGATATGAGGCAAGATCACAAAAATAAGAGCTGAAAAATGGAGCTAAGGGCCACTGCAATTCAAAAACCTGCAGAGTTATAAAGGCCAACTATTCTCCAAAAGTATATTGAGGTAAGGCTATGAAGAGGCACTGAGAGCAAGGCAGAACTGCAGGAAACCGATTTCAGGAGGTAGACAGGAATTGCACTGAAAACATATGAAAACACTCAGAACGTCGACAATGATGCACTTGGCCAAAAAGGGCGTATGCGTTTTTTCCTGAATATATTCAGGAAGAAACGCATACGCCCTTTCTGGCCAACCAAGCAAGCTCTCAAAGGAAATCTGCACTACAATGAAGTCTCACTTCACCCCGGTCAAAGGGCCATCTGAAAAAAGTGTAAAATCCAGAAAGGCAGGACAGGCCATGGAGAACTGGGAGCCTTGTTATGCTGATGGGCGGGATGTAAATTGCCAGCAGCCACTCTGGAGAAGTGTATGGTGTTTCCTGAAACATCTAAAAAACAAAGCAACAGAGCCTAGGGCACTTCCACTTATGGTCCTATAGCTTAGGGAAATTAAAATCAAAAAGACACAGCCACCCCAAAGTTTGGGACGGCTCTGTTTACAAGAACCTCGTTTATGGTACAAGTTCAATATCACAGAAAGCGAAAAATGGATAAAAAAGTTGTGGTACTTACGTACAATGCAATATCACTCAGCAATGAAATCTATGTCATCAGGCCCGTAGCAGCATAATGAGTGGATTCAGGTACGATGATTCTAAGTGAAATAAGTCACACAGAAAAAGAAACATCATAAGATATCACCAATACACGGAATGTAAACTTGGCTACAAAGGAACTGAATTACAAAACAGAACAGGGTCTCAAATGTAGAAAACCAACTTATGCTTGCTTAAGGGGAAAGGTGAGTTGGGGTGCTGCATGAAACCAGAGATTGAAATTAGCACAGATACCGTTCCATAAGCCAAATATGCAATAGACAAGAGCTACTCCTTGCTGAACGAAGTGGACTCAACACCCCATATTAAACGCCTAAGAATATACCTGACTAGAAATAATCTTAAAACCTACGGATTTATTTGTCTCCGAAAGAGAATCAAGCGTGTGTACAGCGGCATAAACGCAGCAGTGATAGGATTGGTGAGGTTCGGTGAGCAAATGCAGACCCTTTGAAGTCATATTGCATGGTACCCATTCCATGGGTCTCAACTCTCCAGGTTTAAGGGATTCTTCCTTCAGCTAAAACATGCATGTGGAACCCAGAGTATGATCCACCGTGTGATCGGGAAACGTGTTCAAATGTGTCTCGTTTTCGTCCCCTGGTACTCGGGTGCAACATTCCAGATGCTTTACTAACACTCTCCCCACTTGGAGAGTCAGTGCCTTTAACCTCCTGTTTGGCCCAGTTTGTAATTTCTGTGGAAAATGAACAGGAATAGGGAGAACGAAAGAGAGACTAGCTGGAGGTGTCTGGACGGGCAAATTTAACTCTCATTTCCCACCAGAAAGAGGAATTAACCAAAGGCTCAGCATGCCGTGCCGGAACCACACTAGGGCCTGAAGCAATCCTGCGGTGTTGCGGCCAGCTCACAAGAAAGCGAGTTGAAGAAAGGAGCTCAGGGGCACTGTAATTCACAAACCTGCAGAGTTATAAATGACAGCTATCGTCCAAAAATATATTGAAGTAAGGCTGCCAAGAGGACTTGAAAGCGGGGCAGAATTGCAGGAAACCGATTTCAGGAGGTAGACGGGAATTGCATGTAAAGCATAGGAAAAGAGGCAGAACGTCCACAATGATGCACTTGGCCAAAAAGGGCGTATGTGTTCTTTCCTGAATATATTCAGGAAAAAACGCATACGCCCTTTTTCGCCAAACAAGCAGGCTTGCAAAGGAAATCTACACTACAATGAAGTCTCACTGCCCCCCGGTCAAAAGGGCCATCTGAAGAAAGTGTAATATCCAGAAAGGCAGGACTTGGCATGGAGAACTGGGAGCCTTGTTATGCTGATGGGCGGGATGTAAATTGCCAACAGCCACTCTGGAGAAGTGTATGGTGTTTCCTGAAACATCTAAAAAACAAAGCAACAGAGCCTAGGGCACTTGCACTTATGGTCCTATAGCTTAGGGAAATTAAAATCAAAAAGACACAGCCACCCCAAAGTTTGGGACGGCTCTGTTTACAAGAACCTCGTTTATGGTACAAGTTCAATATCACAGAAAGCGAAAAATGGATAAAAAAGTTGTGGTACTTACGTACAATGCAATATCACTCAGCAATGAAATCTATGTCATCAGGCCCGTAGCAGCATAATGAGTGGATTCAGGTACGATGATTCTAAGTGAAATAAGTCACACAGAAAAAGAAACATCATAAGATATCACCAATACACGGAATGTAAACTTGGCTACAAAGGAACTGAATTACAAAACAGAACAGGGTCTCAAATGTAGAAAACCAACTTATGCTTGCTTAAGGGGAAAGGTGAGTTGGGGTGCTGCATGAAACCAGAGATTGAAATTAGCACAGATACCGTTCCATAAGCCAAATATGCAATAGACAAGAGCTACTCCTTGCTGAACGAAGTGGACTCAACACCCCATATTAAACGCCTAAGAATATACCTGACTAGAAATAATCTTAAAACCTACGGATTTATTTGTCTCCGAAAGAGAATCAAGCGTGTGTACAGCGGCATAAACGCAGCAGTGATAGGATTGGTGAGGTTCGGTGAGCAAATGCAGACCCTTTGAAGTCATATTGCATGGTACCCATTCCATGGGTCTCAACTCTCCAGGTTTAAGGGATTCTTCCTTCAGCTAAAACATGCATGTGGAACCCAGAGTATGATCCACCGTGTGATCGGGAAACGTGTTCAAATGTGTCTCGTTTTCGTCCCCTGGTACTCGGGTGCAACATTCCAGATGCTTTACTAACACTCTCCCCACTTGGAGAGTCAGTGCCTTTAACCTCCTGTTTGGCCCAGTTTGTAATTTCTGTGGAAAATGAACAGGAATAGGGAGAACGAAAGAGAGACTAGCTGGAGGTGTCTGGACGGGCAAATTTAACTCTCATTTCCCACCAGAAAGAGGAATTAACCAAAGGCTCAGCATGCCGTGCCGGAACCACACTAGGGCCTGAAGCAATCCTGCGGTGTTGCGGCCAGCTCACAAGAAAGCGAGTTGAAGAAAGGAGCTCAGGGGCACTGTAATTCACAAACCTGCAGAGTTATAAATGACAGCTATCGTCCAAAAATATATTGAAGTAAGGCTGCCAAGAGGACTTGAAAGCGGGGCAGAATTGCAGGAAACCGATTTCAGGAGGTAGACGGGAATTGCATGTAAAGCATAGGAAAAGAGGCAGAACGTCCACAATGATGCACTTGGCCAAAAAGGGCGTATGTGTTCTTTCCTGAATATATTCAGGAAAAAACGCATACGCCCTTTTTCGCCAAACAAGCAGGCTTGCAAAGGAAATCTACACTACAATGAAGTCTCACTGCCCCCCGGTCAAAAGGGCCATCTGAAGAAAGTGTAATATCCAGAAAGGCAGGACTTGGCATGGAGAACTGGGAGCCTTGTTATGCTGATGGGCGGGATGTAAATTGCCAACAGCCACTCTGGAGAAGTGTATGGTGTTTCCTGAAACATCTAAAAAACAAAGCAACAGAGCCTAGGGCACTTGCACTTATGGTCCTATAGCTTAGGGAAATTAAAATCAAAAAGACACAGCCTCCCCAAACTTTGGGATGGCTCTGTTTACAAGAACCTCGTTTACTGTACAAGTTCAATATCACAGAAAGTGAAAAATTGATACAGAAGTTGTGGTACTTACGTACAATGCAATATCACTCAGCAATGAAATTTATGTCATCAGGCCCGTAGCAGCATAATGAGTGGATTCAGCTATGATGATTCTAAGTGAAATAAGTCACACAGGAAAAGAAACACCATAAGATATCACTACTACACGGAAGGAAAACTTGGCTACACAAGAACTGAATTACAAAACAGAACAGGGTCTCAAATGTAGAAAACCAACTTATGCTTGCTTAAGGGGAAAGGTGAGTTGGGGTGCTGCATGAAACCAGAGATTGAAATTAGCACAGATACCGTTCCATAAGCCAAATATGTAATAGAAAAGAGCTACTCCTTGCTCAACGAAGTGGACTCAACACCCCATATTAAACGCTTAAGAATACACCTGACTAGAAATAATCTTAAAAACTACGGATTTATATGTCTCCGAAAGAGAATCAAGCGTGTGTACAGCGGCATAAACGCAGCAGTGATAGGATTGGTGAGGTTTGGTGAGCAAATGCAGACCCTTTGAAGTCATATTGCATGGTACCCATTCCATGGGTCTCAACTCTCCAGGTTTAAGGGATTCTTCCTTCAGCTAAAACATGCATGTGGAACCCAGAGTATGATCCACCGTGTGATCGGTAAACGTGTTCAAATGTGTCTCGTTTTCGTCCCTGGTACTCGGGTGCAAAATTCCAGATGCTTTACTAACACTCTCCCCACTTGGAGAGTCAGTGCCTTTAACCTCCTGTTTCGCCCAGTTTGTAATTTCTGTGGAAAATGAACAGGAATAGGGAGAACGAAAGAGAGACTAGCTGGAGGTGTCTGGACGGGCAAATTTAACTCTCATTTCCCACCAGGAAGAGGAATTAACCAAAGGCTCAGCGTGCCGTGCCGGAACTACACTAGGGCCTGAAGCAATCCTGCGGTGTTGCGGACAGCTCACAAGAAAGCGAGTTGAAGAAACGAGCTCAGGGGCACTGTAATTCACAAACCTACAGAGTTATAAATGACAGCTATCGTCCAAAAATATATTGAAGTAAGGCTGCCAAGAGGACTTGAAAGCGGGGCAGAATTGCAGGAAACCGATTTCAGGAGGTAGACGGGAATTACATGTAAAGCATAGGAAAAGAGGCAGAACGTCCACAATGATGCACTTGGCCAAAAAGGGCGTATGCGTTTTTTCCTGAATATATTCAGGAAAAAACGCATACGCCCTTTTTGGCCAACCAAGAAAGCTTGCAAAGGAAATCTGCACTACAATGAAGTCTCACTGCCCCCCGGTCAAAAGGGCCATCTGAAAAAAGTGTAAAATCCAGAAAAGCAGGACAGGCCATGGAGAACTGGGAGCCTTGTTATGCTGGTGGGCGGGATGTAAATTGCCAACAGCCACTCTGGAGAAGTGTATGGTGTTTCCTGAAACATCTAAAAAACAAAGCAACAGAGCCTAGGGCACTTCCACTTATGGTCCTATAGCTTAGGGAAATTAAAATCAAAAAGACACAGCCACCCCAAAGTTTGGGACGGCTCTGTTTACAAGAACCTCGTTTACGGTACAAGTTCAATATCACAGAAAGCGAAAAATGGATAAAGAAGTTGTGGTACTTACGTACAATGCAATATCACTCAGCAATGAAATCTATGTCATCAGGCCCGTAGCAGCATAATGAGTGGATTCAGGTATGATGATTCTAAGTGAAATAAGTCACACAGAAAAAGAAACACCATAAGATATCACTACTACACGGAAGGTAAACTTGGCTACACAAGAACTGAATTACAAAACAGAACAGGGTCTCAAATGTAGAAAACCAACTTATGCTTGCTTGAGGGGAAAGGTGAGTTGGGGTGCTGCATGAAACCAGAGATTGAAATTAGCACAGATACCGTTCCATAAGCCAAATATGTAATAGACAAGAGCTACTCCTTGCTCAACGAAGTGGACTCAACACCCCATATTAAACGCCTAAGAATATACCTGACTAGAAATAATCTTAAAACCTACGGATTTATATGTCTCCGAAAGAGAATCAAGCGTGTGTACAGCGGCATAAACGCAGCAGTGATAGGATTGGTGAGGTTCGGTGAGCAAATGCAGACCCTTTGAAGTCATACTGCATGGTCCCCATTCCATAGGTCTCAACTCTCCAGGTTTAAGGGATTCTTCCTTCAGCTGAAACATGCATGTGGAACACAGAGTATGATCCACCGTGTGATCGGGAAACGTGTTCAAATGTGTCTCGTTTTCGTCCCTGGTACTCGGGTGCAACATTCCAGATGCTTTACTAACACTCTCCCCACTTGGAGAGTCAGTGCCTTTAACCTCCTGTTTGGCCCAGTTTGTAATTTCTGTGAAAAATGAACAGGAATAGGGAGAAAGAAAGAGAGACTATCTGGAGGTGTCTGGACGGGCAAATTTAACTCTCATTTCCCACCAGGAAGAGGAATTAACCAAAGGCTCAGCGTGCCGTGCCGGAACTACACTAGGGCCTGAAGCAATCCTGCGGTGTTGCGGCCAGCTCACAAGAAAGCGAGTTGAAGAAACGAGCTCAGGGGCACTGTAATTCACAAACCTGCAGAGTTATAAATGACAGCTATCGTCCAAAAATATATTGAAGTAAGGCTGCCAAGAGGACTTGAAAGCGGGGCAGAATTGCAGGAAATCGATTTCAGGGGGTACACTGGAATTGCATGTAAAGCATAGGAAAAGAGGCAGAACGTCCACAATGATGCACTTGGCCAAAAAGGGCGTATGCGTTTTTTCCTGAATATATTCAGGAAAAAACGCATACGCCCTTTTTGGCCAACCAAGCAAGCTTGCAAAGGAAATCTGCACTACAATGAAGTCTCACTGCCCCCTGGTCAAAAGGGCCATTTGAAAAAAGTGTAAAATCCAGAAAGGCAGGACAGGCCATGGAGAACTGGGAGCCTTGTTATGCTGGTGGGCGGGATGTAAATTGCCAACAGCCACTCTGGAGAAGTGTATGGTGTTTCCTGAAACATCTAAAAAACAAAGCAACAGAGCCTAGGGCACTTCCACTTATGGTCCTATAGCTTAGGGAAATTAAAATCAAAAAGACACAGCCACCCCAAAGTTTGGGACGGCTCTGTTTACAAGAACCTCGTTTACGGTACAAGTTCAATATCACAGAAAGCGAAAAATGGATAAAGAAGTTGTGGTACTTACGTACAATGCAATATCACTCAGCAATGAAATCTATGTCATCAGGCCCGTAGCAGCATAATGAGTGGATTCAGGTATGATGATTCTAAGTGAAATAAGTCACACAGGAAAAGAAACACCATAAGATATCACTACTACACGGAAGGTAAACTTGGCTACACAAGAACTGAATTACAAAACAGAACAGGGTCTCAAATGTAGAAAACCAACTTATGCTTGCTTAAGGGGAAAGGTGAGTTGGGGTGCTGCATGAAACCAGAGATTGAAATTAGCACAGATACCGTTCCATAAGCCAAATATGTAATAGACAAGAGCTACTCCTTGCTCAACGAAGTGGACTCAACACCCCATATTAAACGCTTAAGAATACACCTGACTAGAAATAATCTTAAAAACTACGGATTTATATGTCTCCGAAAGAGAATCAAGCGTGTGTACAGTGGCATAAACGCAGCAGTGATAGGATTGGTGAGGTTCGGTGAGCAAATGCAGACCCTTTGAAGTCATATTGCATGGTACCCATTCCATGGGTCTCAACTCTCCAAGTTTAAGGGATTCTTCCTTCAGCTAAAACATGCATGTGGAACACAGATTATGATCCACCGTGTGATCAGGAAACGTGTTCAAATGTGTCTCAGTTTTCGTCCCCTCGTACTCGGGTGCAACACTCCAGACGCTTTACTAACACTCTCCCCACTTGGAGAGTCAGTGCCTTTAACCTCCTGTATGGCCCAGTTTGCAATTTCTGCGGAAAATGTACAGGAATAGGGAGAACCAATGAGAAACTAGCGGAGGTGTCTGGACGGGCAAATTTAACTCTCATTTCCCACCAGAAAGAGGAATTAACCAAAGGCTCAGCGTGCCGTGCCGGAACCACACTAGGGCCTGAAGCAATCCTGCGGTGTTGCGGCCAGCTCACAAGAAAGCGAGTTGAAGAAAGGAGCTCAGGGGCACTGTAATTCACAAACCTGCAGAGTTATAAATGACAGCTATCGTCCAAAAATATATTGAAGTAAGGCTGCCAAGAGGACTTGAAAGCGGGGCAGAATTGCAGGAAACCGATTTCAGGAGGTAGACGGGAATTGCATGTAAAGCATAGGAAAAGAGGCAGAACGTCCACAATGATGCACTTGGCCAAAAAGGGCGTATGCGTTTTTTCCTGAATATATTCAGGAAAAAACGCATACGCCCTTTTTGGCCAACCAAGAAAGCTTGCAAAGGAAATCTGCACTACAATGAAGTCTCACTGCCCCCCGGTCAAAAGGGCCATCTGAAAAAAGTGTAAAATCCAGAAAGGCAGGACAGGCCATGGAGAACTGGGAGCCTTGTTATGCTGGTGGGCGGGATGTAAATTGCCAACAGCCACTCTGGAGAAGTGTATGGTGTTTCCTGAAACATCTAAAAAACAAAGCAACAGAGCCTAGGGCACTTCCACTTATGGTCCTATAGCTTAGGGAAATTAAAATCAAAAAGACACAGCCACCCCAAAGTTTGGGACGGCTCTGTTTACAAGAACCTCGTTTACGGTACAAGTTCAATATCACAGAAAGCGAAAAATGGATAAAGAAGTTGTGGTACTTACGTACAATGCAATATCACTCAGCAATGAAATCTATGTCATCAGGCCCGTAGCAGCATAATGAGTGGATTCAGGTATGATGATTCTAAGTGAAATAAGTCACACAGAAAAAGAAACACCATAAGATATCACTACTACACGGAATGTAAACTTGGCTACACAAGAACTGAATTACAAAACAGAACAGGGTCTCAAATGTAGAAAACCAACTTATGCTTGCTTGAGGGGAAAGGTGAGTTGGGGTGCTGCATGAAACCAGAGATTGAAATTAGCACAGATACCGTGCCATAAGCCAAATATGTAATAGACAAGAGCTACTCCTTGCTAAACGAAGTGTACTCAACACCCCATATTAAACGCCTAAGAATACACCTGACTAGTAAGAATCTTAAAACCTGTGGATTTATATGTCTCTGAAAGAGAATCAAGCGTGTGTACAGCGGCATAAACGCAGCAGTGATAGGATTTGTGAGGTTCGGTGAGCAAATGCAGACCCTTTGAAGTCATACTGCATGGTACCCATTCCATGGGTCTCAACTCTCCAGGTTTAAGGGATAATTCCTTCAGCTGAAACATGCATGTGGAACACAGAGTATGATCCACCGTGTGATCAGGAAACGTGTTCAAATGTGTCTCAGTTTTCATCCCCTGGTACTCGGGTGCAACATTCAAGACGCTTTACTAACTCTCTCCCCACTTGGAGAGTCAGTGTCTTTAAACTCCTGTTTGGCCCAGTTTGCAATTTCTGCGGAAAATTTACAGGAATAGGGAGAACCAATGAGAAACTAGCTGGAGGTGTCTGGACGGGCAAATTTAACTCTCATTTCCCACCAGAAAGAGGAATTAACCAAAGGCTCAGCATGCCGTGCCGGAACCACACTAGGGCCTGAAGCAATCCTGCGGTGTTGCGGCCAGCTCACAAGAAAGCGAGTTGAAGAAAGGAGCTCAGGGGCACTGTAATTCACAAACCAGCAGAGTTATAAATGACAGCTATCGTCCAAAAATATATTGAAGTAAGGCTGCCAAGAGGACATGAAAGCGGGGCAGGATTGCAGGAAACCGATTTCAGGAGGTAGACAGGAATTGCATGTAAAGCATAGGAAAAGAGGCAGAACGTCCACAATGATGCACTTGGCCAAAAAGGGCGTATGCGTTTTTTCCTGAATATATTCAGGAAAAAACGCATACGCCCTTTTTGGCCAACCAAGCAAGCTTGCAAAGGAAATCTGCACTACAATGAAGTCTCACTGCCCCCCGGTCAAAAGGGCCATCTGAAAAAAGTGTAAAATCCAGAAAGGCAGGACAGGCCATGCAGAACTGGGAGCCTTGATATGCTGATGGGCGGGATGTAAATTGCCAACAGCCACTCTGGGGAAGTGTATGGTGTTTCCTGAAACATCTAAAAAACTAAGCAACAGAGCCTAGGGCACTTCCACTTATGGTCCTATAGCTTAGGGAAATTAAAATCAAAAAGACACAGCCACCCCAAAGTTTGGGACGGCTCTGTTGACAAGAACCTCGTTTACGGTACAAGTTCAATATCACAGAAAGCGAAAAATGGATAAAGAAGTTGTGGTACTTACGTACAATGCAATATCACTCAGCAATGAAATCTATGTCATCAGGCCCGTAGCAGCATAATGAGTGGATTCAGGTATGATGATTCTAAGTGAAATAAGTCACACAGAAAAAGAAACACCATAAGATATCACTACTACAAGGAAGGTAAACTTGGCTACACAAGAACTGAATTACAAAACAGAACAGGGTCTCAAATGTAGAAAACCAACTTATGCTTGCTTGAGGGGAAAGGTGAGTTGGGGTGCTGCATGAAACCAGAGATTGAAATTAGCACAGATACCGTTCCATAAGCCAAATATGTAATAGACAAGAGCTACTCCTTGCTCAACGAAGTGGACTCAACACCCCATATTAAATGCCTAAGAATATACCTGACTAGTAAGAATATTAAAACCTACCGATTTATATGTCTCCGAAAGAGAATCAAGCGTGTGTACGGCGGCATAAACGCAGCAGTGATAGGATTGGTGAGGTTCGGTGAGCAAATGCAGACCCTTTGAAGTCATATTGCATGGTACCCATTCCATGGGTCTCAACTCTCCAGGTTTAAGGGATTCTTCCTTCAGCTGAAACATGCATGTGGAACACAGAGTATGATCCACCGTGTGATCAGGAAACGTGTTCAAATGTGTCTCAGTTTTCATCCCCTGGTACTCGGGTGCAACATACAAGACGCTTTACTAACTCTCTCCCCACTTGGAGAGTCAGTGTCTTTAAATTCCTGTTTGGCCCAGTTTGCAATTTCTGCGTAAAATGTACAGGAATAGGGAGAACCAATGAGAAACTAGCTGGAGGTGTCTGGACGGGCAAATTTAACTCTCATTTCCCACCAGGAAGAGGAATTAACCAAAGGCTCAGCGTGCCGTACCGGAACCACACTCGGGCCTGAAGCAATCCTGCGGTGTTGCGGCCAGCTCACAAGAAAGCGAGTTGAAGAAAGGAGCTCAGGGGCACTGTAATTCACAAACCTGCAGAGTTATAAAGGACAGCTATCGTCCAAAAATATATTGAAGTAAGGCTGCCAAGAGGACTTGAAAGCGGGGCAGAATTGCAGGAAACCGATTTCAGGAGGTAGACGGGAATTGCATGTACAGCATAGGAAAAGAGGCAGAACGTCCACAATGATGCACTTGGTCAAAAAGGGCGTATGCGTTTTTCCCTGAATATATTCAGGAAAAAACGCATACGCCCTTTTTGGCCAACCAAGCAAGCTTGCAAAGGAAATCTGCACTACAATGAAGTCTCACTGCCCCACGGTCAAAAGGGCCATCAGAAAAAAGTGTAAAATCCGGAAGGCACGACAGGCCATGGAGAACTGGGAGCCTTGTTATGCTGGTGGGCGGGATGTAAATTGCCAACAGCCACTCTGGAGAAGTGTACGGTGTTTCCTGAAACATCTAAAAAACAAAGCAACAGAGCCTAGGGCACTTGAACTTATGGTCCTATAGCTTAGGGAAATTAAAATCAGAAAGACACAGCCACCCAAAAGTTTGGGCCGGCTCTGTTGACAAGAACCTCGTTTACGGTACAAGTTCAATATCACAGAAAGCGAAAAATGGATAAAGAAGTTGTGGTACTTACGTACAATGCAATATCACTCAGCAATGAAATCAATGTCATCAGGCCCGTAGCAGCATAATGAGTGGATGCAGGTACGATGATTCTAAGTGAAATAAATCACACAGAAAAAGAAACATCATAAGGTATCACTACTACACGGAATGTAAACTTGGCTACACAGGAACTGAATTACAAAACAGAACAGGGTCTCAAATGTAGAAAACCAACTTATGCTTGCTTAAGGGGAAAGGTGAGTTGGGGTGCTGCATGAAACCAGAGATTGAAATTAGCACAGATACCGTTCCATAAGCCAAATATGCAATAGACAAGAGCTACTCCTTGCTGAACGAAGTGGACTCAACACCCCATATTAAACGCCTAAGAATATACCTGACTAGAAATAATCTTAAAACCTATGGATTTATATGTCTCCGAAAGAGAATCAAGCGTGTGTACGGCGGCATAAACGCAGCAGTGATAGGATTGGTGAGGTTCGGTGAGCAAATGTAGACCCTTTGAAGTCATACTGCATGGTACCCATTCCATGGGTCTCAACTCTCCAGGTTTAAGGGATTCTTCCTTCAGCTGAAACATGCATGTGGAACACAGAGTATGATCCACCGTGTGATCAGGAAACGTGTTCAAATGTGTCTCAGTTTTCGTCCCCTGGTACTCGGGTGCAACATTCAAGACGCTTTACTAGCACTCTCCCCATTTGGAGAGTCAGTGCCTTTAACCTCCTGTTTGGCCCAGTTTGCAATTTCTGCGTAGGATGAACAGGAATAGGGAGAACCAATGAGAGACTAGCTGGAGCTGTGAGGACGGGCAAATTTAACTCTCATTTCCAACCAGGAAGAGGAATTAACCAAAGGCTCAGCATGCAATGCCGGAACCAAACTAGGGCCTGAAGCAATCCTGCGGTGTTGCGGCCAGCTCACAAGAAAGCGAGTTGAAGAAAGTAGCTCAGGGGCACTGTAATTCACAATCCTGCAGAGTTATAAATGACAGCTATCTTCCAAAAATATATTGAAGTAAGGCTGCCAAGAGGACTTGAAAGCGGGGCAGAATTGCAGGAAACCGATTTCAGGAGGTAGACTGGAATTGCATGTAAAGCATAGGAAAAGAGGCAGAACGTCCACAATGATGCACTTGGCCAAAAAGTGCATATGCGTTTTTTCCTGAATATATACAGGAAAAAACGCATACGCCCGTTTTGGCCAACCAAGCAAGTTTGCAAAGGAAATCTGCACTACAATGAAGTCTCACTGCCCCCCCGGTCAAAAGGGCTATCTGAAAAAAGTGTAAAATCCAGAAAGGCAGGACAGGCCATGGAGAACTGGGAACCTTGTTATGCTGATGGGCGGGATGTAAATTGCCAACAGCCACTCTGGAGAAGTGTATTGTGTTTCCTGAAACATCTAAAAAACAAAGCAACAGAGCCTACGGCACTTCCACTTATGGTCCTATAGCTTAGGGAAATTAAAATCAAAAAGACACAGCCACCCCAAAGTTTGGGCCGGCTCTGTTTACAAGAACCTCGTTTACGGTACAAGTTCAATATCACAGAAAGCGAAAAATGGATAAGGAAGTTGTGGGAATTACGTACAATGCAATATCACTCAGCAATGAAATCTATGTCATCAGGCCCGTAGCAGCATAATGAGTGGATTCAGGTAGGATGATTCTAAGTGAAATCAGTCACACAGAAAAAGAAACATCATAAGATATCACTACTACACGGAATGTAAACTTGGCTACACAGGAACTGAATTACAAAACAGAACAGGGTCTCAAATGTAGAAAACCAACTTATGCTTGCTTAAGGGGAAAGGTGAGTTGGGGTGCGGCATAAAACCAGAGATTGAAATTAGCACAGATACCGTTCCATAAGCCAAATATGTAATAGACAAGAGCTACTCCTTGCTCAACGAAGTGGACTCAACACCCCATATTAAACGCCTAACAATATACCTGACTAGTAAGAATCTTAAAACCTATGGATTTATATGTCTCCGAAAGAGAATCTAGCGTGTGTACAGTGGCATAAACGCAGCAGTGATAGGATTGGTGAGGTTCGGTGAGCAAATGCAGACTCTTTGAAGTCATATTGCATGGTACCCATTCCATGGGTCTCAACTCTCCAGGTTTAAGGGATTCTTCCTTCAGCTAAAACATGCATGTGGAACCCAGAGTATGATCCACCGTGTGATCGGGAAACGTTTTCAAATGTGTCTCAGTTTTCATTCCCTGGTACTCGGGTGCAACATTCCAGACGCTTTACTAACACTCTCCCCACTTGGAGAGTCAGTGCCTTTAACCTCCTGTTTGGCCCAGTTTGCAATTTCTGCGTAAGATGAACAGGATTAAGGAGAACCAATGAGAGACTAGCTGGAGCTGTGAGGACGGGCAAATTTAACTCTCATTTCCCACCAGGAAGAGGAATTAACGAAAGGATCAGCATGCCATGCCGGAACCAAACTAGGGCCTGAAGCAATCCTGCGGTGTTGCGGCCAGCTCACAAGAAAGCGAGTTGAAGAAAGGAGCTCAGGGGCACTGTAATTCACAATCCTGCAGAGTTATAAATGACAGCTATCGTCCAAAAATATATTGAAGGAAGGCTGCCAAGAGGAGTTGAAAGCGGGGCAGAATTGCAGAAAACCGATTTCAGGAGGTAGACTGGAATTGCATGTAAAGCATAGGAAAAGAGGCAGAACGTCCACAATGATGCACTTGGCCAAAAAGGGCGTATGCGTTTTTCCCTGAATATATTCAGGAAAAACCGCATACGCCCTTTTTGGCCAACCAAGCAAGCTTGCAAAGGAAATCTGCACTACAGTGAAGTCTCACTGCCCCCGGTCAAAAGGGCTATCTGAAAAAAGTGTAAAATCCAGAAAGGCAGGACAGACCATAGAGAACTGGGAGCCTTGTTAAGCTGATGGGCGGGATATAAATTGCCAACAGCCACTCTGAACAAGTGTATGGTGTTTCCTGAAACATCAAAAAAACAAAGCAACAGAGCCTAGGGCACTTCCACTTATGGTCCTATAGCTTAGGGAAATTAAAATCAAAAAGACTCAGCCACCCCAAAGTTTCGGCCGGCTCTGTTTACAAGAACCTCATTTACGGTACAAGTTCAATATCACAGAAAGCGAAAAATGGATAAAGAAGTTGTGGTACTTACGTACAATGCAATATCACTCAGCAATGAAATCTATGTCATCAGGCCCGTAGCAGCATAATGAGTGGATTCAGGTACGATGATTCTAAGTGACATAAGTCACACAGAAAAAGAAACATCATAAGATATCACTACTACACGGAATGTAAACTTGGCTACACAAGAACTGAATTACAAAACAGAACAGGGTGTCAAATGTAGAAAACCAACTTATGCTTGCTTAAGTGGAAAGGTTAGTTGGGGTGCTGCATAAAACCAGAGATTGAAATTAGCACAGATACCGTTCCATAAGCCAAATATGTAATAGACAAGAGCTACTCCTTGCTCAACGAAGTGGACTCAACACCCCACATTAAACGCCTAAGAATATACCTGACTAGTAATAATCTTAATACCTAAGGATTTATATGTCTCCGAAAGAGAATCAAGCGTGTGTACAGCGGCATAAACGCAGCAGTGATAGGATTGGTGAAGTTTGGTGAGCAAATGCAGACCCTTTGAAGTCATATTGCATGGTACCCATTCCATGGGTCTCAACTCTCCAGGTTTAAGGGATTCTTCCTTCAGCTAAAACATGCATGTGGAACCCAGAGTATGATCCACCATGTGATCGGGAAACGTGTTCAAATGTGTCTCAGTTTTCGTCCCCTGGTACTCGGGTTCAACATTCAAGACGCTTTACTAACACTCTGCCCACTTGGAGAGTCAGTGCCTTTAACCTCCTGTTTGGCCCAGTTTGCAATCTCTGTGGAAAATGAACAGGAATAGGGAGAACCAATGAGAGACTAGGTGGAGGTGTCTGGACGGGCAAATTTAACTCTCATTTCCCACCAGGAAGAGGAATTAACCAAAGGATCAGCATGCCATGCCGGAACCAAACTAGGGCCCGAAGCAATCCTGCGGTGTTGCGGCCAGCTCACAAGAAAGCGAGTTGAAGAAAGGAGCTCAGGGGCACTGTAATTCACAAACCTGCAGAGTTATAAATGACAGCTATCGTCCAAAAATATATTGAAGGAAGGCTGACAAGAGGACTTGAAAGCGGGGCAGAATTGCAGGAAACCGATTTCAGGAGGTAGACTGGAATTGCATGTAAAGCATAGGAAAAGAGGCAGAACGTCCACAATGATGCACTTGGCCAAAAAGGGCGTATGCGTTTTTTCCTGAATATATTCAGGAAAAAACGCATACGCCCTTTTTGGCCAACCAAGCAAGTTTGCAAAGGAAATCTGCACTACAATGAAGTCTCACTGCCCCCCAGTCAAAAGGGCCATCTGAAAAAAGTGTAAAATCCAGAAAGGCAGGATAGGTCATGGAGAACTGGGAGCCTTGTTATGCTGATGGGCGGGATGTAAATTGCCAGCAGCCACTCTGGAGAAGTGTATGGTGTTTCCTGAAACATCTAAAAAACAAAGCAACAGAGCCTAGGGCACTTCCACTTATGGTCCTATAGCTTAGGGAAATTAAAATCAAAAAGACACAGCCACCCCAAAGTTTGGGCCGGCTCTGTTTACAAGAACCTCGTTTACGGTACAAGTTCAATATCACAGAAAGCGAAAAATGGATAAAGAAGTTGTGGTAATTACGTACAATGCAATATCACTCAGCAATGAAATCTATGTCATCAGGCCCGTAGCAGCATAATGAGTGGATTCAGGTACGATGATTATAAGTGAAATAAGTCACACAGAAAAAGAAACATCATAAGATATCACTACTACATGGAATGTAAACTTGGCTACACAGGAACTGAATTACAAAACAGAACAGGGTGTCAAATGTAGAAAACCAACTTATACTTGCTTAAGGGGAAAGGTGAGTTGGGGTGCTGCATAAAACCAGAGATTGAAATTAGCACAGATACCGTTCCATAAGCCAAATATGTAATAGACAAGAGCTACTCCTTGCTCAACGAAGTGGACTCAACACCCCATATTAAACGCCTAACAATATACCTGACTAGTAAGAATCTTAAAACCTATGGATTTATATGTCTCCGGAAGAGAATGAAGCGTGTGTACAGTGGCATAAACGCAGCAGTGATAGGATTGGTGAGGTTTGGTGAGCAAATGCAGACCCTTTGAAGTCATATTGCATGGTACCCATTCCATGGGTCTCAACTCTCCATGTTTAAGGGATTCTTCCTTCAGCTGAAACATGCATGTGGAACCAAGAGTATGATCCACCGTGTGATCGGGAAACGTGTTCAAATGTGTCTCAGTTTTCGTCCCCTGGTACTCGGGTGCAACATTCAAGACGCTTTACTAACACTCTCCCCACTTGGAGAGTCAGTGTCTTTAAACTCCTGTTTGGCCCAGTTTGCAATTTCTGCGGAAAATGTACAGGAATAGGGAGAACCAATGAGAGACTAGCTGGAGGTGTGTGGACGGGCAAATTTAACTCTCATTTCCCACCAGGAAGAGGAATTAACCAAAGGCTCAGCGTGCCGTGCCGGAACCACACTAGGGCCTGAAGCAATCCTGCGGTGTTGCGGCCAGCTCACAAGAAAGCGAGTTGAAGAAAGGAGCTCAGGGGCACTGTAATTCACAAACCTGCAGAGTTATAAAGGACAGCTATCGTCCAAAAATATATTGAAGTAAGGCTGCCAAGAGGACTTGAAAGCGGGGCAGAATTGCAGGAAACCGATTTCAGGAGGTAGACGGGAATTGCATGTACAGCATAGGAAAAGAGGCAGAACGTCCACAATGATGCACTTGGCCAAAAAGGGCGTATGCGTTTTTTCCTGAATATATTCAGGAAAAAACGCATACGCCCTTTTTGGCCAATCAAGCAAGCTTGCAAAGGAAATCTGCACTACAATGAAGTCTCACTGCCCCACGGTCAAAAGGGCCATCTGAAAAAAGTGTAAAATCAAGAAAGGCAGGACAGGCCATGGAGAACTGGGAGCCTTGTTATGCCGGTGGGCGGGATGTAAATTGCCAACAGCCACTCTGGAGAAGTGTATGGTGTTTCCTGAAACATCTAAAAAACAAAGCAACAGAGCTTAGGGCACTTCCACTTATGGTCCTATAGCTTAGGGAAATTAAAATCAGAAAGACACAGCCACCCCAAAGTTTGGGCCGGCTCTGTTTACAAGAACCTCGTTTACGGTACAAGTTCAATATCACAGAAAGCGAAAAATGGATAAAGAAGTTGTGGTACTTACGTACAATGCAATATCACTCAGCAATGAAATCTATGTCATCAGGCCCGTCGCAGCATAATGAGTGGATTTAGGTACGATGATTCTAAGTGAAATAAGTCACACAGAAAAAGAAAGATCATAAGATATCACTACTACACGGAATGTAAACTTGGCTACACAGGAACTGAATTACAAAACAGAACAGGGTCTCAAATGTAGAAAACCAACTTATGCTTGCTTAAGGGGAAAGGTGAGTTGGGGTGCTGCATGAAACCAGAGATTGAAATTAGCACAGATACCGTGCCATAAGCCAAATATGTAATAGACAAGAGCTACTCCTTGCTAAACGAAGTGTACTCAACACCCCATATTAAACGCCTAAGAATACACCTGACTAGTAAGAATCTTAAAACCTGTGGATTTATATGTCTCCGAAAGAGAATCAAACGTGTGTACGGCGGCATAAACGCAGCATTGATAGGATTGGTGAGGTTCGGTGAGCAAATGCAGACCCTTTGAAGTCACATTGCATGGTACCCATTCCATGGGTCTCAACTCTCCAGGTTTAAGGGATTCTTCCTTCAGCTAAAACACGCATGTGGTACCCAGAGTATGATCCACCGTGTGATCGGGAAACGTGTTCAAATGTGTCTCAGTTTTCGTCCCCTGGTACTCGGGTGCAACATTCAAGACGCTTTACTAACACTCTCCCCACTTGGAGAGTCAGTGCCTTTAAACTCCTGTTTGGCCCAGTTTGCAATTTCTGCGGAAAATGTACAGGAATAGGGAGAACCAATGAGAGACTAGCTGGAGGTGTCTGGACGGGCAAATTTAACTCTCATTTCCCACCAGGAAGAGGAATTAACCAAAGGTTCAGCGTGCCGTGCCGGAACCACACTAGGGCCTGAAGCAATCCTGCGGTGTTGCGGACAGCTCACAAGAAAGCGAGTTGAAGAAAGGAGCTCAGGGGCACTGTAATTCACAAACCTGCAGAGTTATAAATGACAGCTATCGTCCAAAAATATATTGAAGTAAGGCTGCCAAGAGAACTTGAAAGCGGGGCAGAATTGCAGGAAACCGATTTCAGGAGGTAGACGGGAATTGCATGTAAAGCATAGGAAAAGAGGCAGAACGTCCACAATGATGCACTTGGCCAAAAAGGGCGTATGCGTTTTTTCCTGAATTTCAGGAAAAAACGCATACGCCCTTTTTGGCCAACCAAGCAAGCTTGCAAAGGAAATCTGCACTACAATGAAGTCTCACTGCCCCCCGGTCAAAAGGGCCATCTGAAAAAAGTGTAAAATCCAGAAAGGCAGGACAGGCCATGGAGAACTGGGAGTCTTGTTATGCTGGTGGGCGGGATGTAAATTGCCAACAGCCACTCTGGAGAAGTGTATGGTGTTTCCTGAAACATCTAAAAAACTAAGCAACAGAGCCTAGGGCACTTCCACTTATGGTCCTATAGATTAGGGAAATTAAAATCAAAAACACAAAGCCACCCCAAAGTTTGGGACGGCTCTGTTTACAAGAACTTCGTTTACGGTACAAGTTCAATATCACAGAAAGCAAAAAATGGATAAAGAAGTTGTGGTACTTACGTACAATGCAATATCACTCAGCAATGAAATCTATGTCATCAGGCCCGTAGCAGATAATGAGTGGATTCAGGTATGATGATTCTAAGTGAAATAAGTCACACAGAAAAAGAAACACCAGAAGATATCACTACTACACGGAAGGTAAACTTGGCTACACAAGAACTGAATTACAAAACAGAACAGGGTCTCAAATGTAGAAAACCAACTTATGCTTGATTGAGGGGAAAGGTGAGTTGGGGTGCTGCATGAAACCAGAGATTGAAATTAGCACAGATACCGTTCCATAAGCCAAATATGTAATAGACAAGAGCTACTCCTTGCTCAACGCAGTGGACTCAACACCCCATATTAAACGCCTAAGAATATACCTGACTAGAAATAATCTTAAAACCTACGGATTTATGTCTCCAAAAGAGAATCAAGCCTGTGTACGGCTGCTTAAACGCAGCAGTGATAGGATTGGTGAGGTTCGGTGAGCAAATGCAGACCCTTTGAAGTCATACTGCATGGTACCCATTCCATGGGTCTCAACTCTCCAGGTTTAAGGGATTCTTCCTTCAGCTGAAACATGCATGTGGAACACAGAGTATGATCCACCGTGTGATCAGGAAACGTGTTCAAATGTGTCTCAGTTTTCGTCCCCTGGTACTCGGGTGCAACATTCAAGACGCTTTACTAACACTCTCCCCACTTGGAGAGTCAGTGCCTTTAAACTCCTGTTTGGCCCAGTTTGCAATTTCTGCGGAAAATGTGCAGGAATAGGGAGAACCAATGAGAGACTAGCTGGAGGTGTGTGGACGGGCAAATTTAACTCTCATTTCCCACCAGGAAGAGGAATTAACCAAAGGCTCAGCGTGCCGTGCCGGAACCACACTAGGGCTTGAAGCAATCCTGCGGTGTTGCGGCCAGCTCACAAGAAAGCGAGTTGAAGAAAGGAGCTCAGGGGCACTGTAATTCACAAACCTGCAGAGTTATAAATGACAGCTATCGTCCAAAAATATATTGAAGTAAGGCTGCCAAGAGGACTTGAAAGCGGGGCAGAATTGCAGGAAACCGATTTCAGGAGGTAGACGGGAATTGCATGTAAAGCATAGGAAAAGAGGCAAAACGTCCACAATGATGCACTTGGCCAAAAAGGGCGTATGCGTTTTTTCCTGAATATATTCAGGAAAAAACGCATACGCCCTTTTTGGCCAACCAAGCAAGCTTGCAAAGGAAATCTGCACTACAATGAAGTCTCACTGCCCCCCGGTCAAAAGGGCCATCTGAAAAAAGTGTAAAATCCAGAAAGGCAGGACAGGCCATGCAGAACTGGGAGCCTTGTTATGCTGGTGGGCGGGATGTAAACTGCCAACAGCCACTCTGGAGAAGTGTATGGTGTTTCCTGAAACATCTAAAAAACAAAGCAACAGAGCCTAGGGCACTTCCACTTATGGTCCTATAGCTTAGGGAAATTAAAATCAAAAAGACACAGCCACCCCAAAGTTTGGGCTGGCTCTGTTTACAAGAACCTCGTTTACGGTACAAGTTCAATATCACAGAAAGCGAAAAATGGATAAAGAAGTTGTGGTACTTACGTACAATGCAATATCACTCAGCAATGAAATCTATGTCATCAGGCCCGTAGCAGCATAATGAGTGGATGCAGGTACGATGATTCTAAGTGAAATAAGTCACACAGAAAAAGAAACATCATAAGGTATCACTACTACACGGAATGTAAACTTGGCTACACAGGAACTGAATTACAAAACAGAACAGGGTCTCAAATGTAGAAAACCAACTTATGCTTGCTTAAGGGGAAAGGTGAGTTGGGGTGCTGCATAAAACCAGAGATTGAAATTAGCACAGATACCGTTCCATAAGCCAAATATGTAATAGACAAGAGCTACTCCTTGCTCAACGCAGTGGACTCAACACCCCATATTAAACGCCTAAGTATATACCTGACTAGAAATAATCTTAAAACCTATGGATTTATATGTCTCCGAAAGAGAATCAAGCGTGTGTACGGCGGCATAAACGCAGCAGTGATAGGATTGGTGAGGTTCGGTGAGCAAATGCAGACCCTTTGAAGTCATACTGCATGGTACCCATTCCATGGGTCGCAACTCTCCAGGTTTAAGGGATTCTTTCTTCAGCTGAAACATGCATGTGGAACACAGTGTATGATCCACCGTGTGATCAGGAAACGTGTTCAAATGTGTCTCAGTTTTCGTCCCCTGGTACTCGGGTGCAACATTCAAGACGCTTTACTAACACTCTCCCCACTTGGAGAGTCAGTGCCTTTAAACTCCTGTTTGGCCCACTTTGCAATTTCTGCGGAAAATGTACAGGAATAGGGAGAACCAATGAGAGACTAGCTGGAGGTGTGTGGACGGGCAAATTTAACTCTCATTTCCCACCAGGAAGAGGAATTAACCAAAGGCTCAGCGTGCCGTGCCAGAACCACACTAGGGCCTGAAGCAATCCTGCGGTGTTGCGGCCAGCTCACAAGAAAGCGAGTTGAAGAAAGGAGCTCAGGGGCACTGTAATTCACAAACCTGCAGAGTTATAAATGACAGCTATCGTCCAAAAATATATTGAAGTAAGGCTGCCAAGAGGACTTGAAAGCGGGGCAGAATTGCAGGAAACCGATTTCAGGAGGTAGACAGGAATTGCATGTAAAGCATAGGAAAAGAGGCAGAACGTCCACAATGATGCACTTGGCCAAAAAGGGCGTATGCGTTTTTTCCTGAATATATTCAGGAAAAAACGCATACGCCCTTTTTGGCCAACCAAGCAAGCTTGCAAAGGAAATCTGCACTACAATGAAGTCTCACTGCCCCCCGGTCAAAAGGGCCATCTGAAAAAAGTGTAAAATCCAGAAAGGCAGGACAGGCCATGGAAAACTGGGAGCCTTGTTATGCTGATGGGCGGGATGTAAATTGCCAACAGCCACTCTGGAGAAGTGTATGGTGTTTCCTGAAACATCTAAAAAACAAGCAACAGAGCCTAGGGCACATCCACTTATGGTCCTATAGCTTAGGGAAATTAAAATCAAAAAGACACAGCCACCCCAAAGTTTGGGACGGCTGTGTTTACAAGAATCTTGTTTACGGTACAAGTTCAATATCACAAAACCGAAAAATGGATAAAGAAGTTGTGGTACTTACGTACAATGCAATATCACTCAGCAATGAAATCTTGTCATCAGGCCCGTCGCAGCATAATGAGTGGATTCAGGTACGATGATTCTAAGTGAAATAAGTCACACAGAAAAAGAAACATCATAAGATTTCACTACTACACGGAATATAAACTTGGCTACACAGGAACTGAATTACAAAACAGAACAGGTTCTCAAATGTAGAACACCAACTTATGCTTGCTTAAGGGGAAAGGTGAGTTGGGGTGCTGCATGAAACCAGAGATTGAAAATAGCACAGATACCGTTCCATAAGCCAAATATGCAATAGACAAGAGCTACTCCTTGCTGAACGAAGTGGACTCAACACCCCATATTAAACGCCTAAGAATATACCTGACTAGAAATAATCTTAAAACCTACGGATTTATATGTCTCCGAAAGAGAATCAAGCGTGTGTACGGTGGCATAAACGCAGCAGTGATAGGATTGGTGAGGTTCGGTGAGCAAATGCAGACCCTTTGAAGTCATATTGCATGGTACCCTTTCCATGGGTCTCAACTCTCCAGGTTTAAGGGATTCTTCCTTCAGCTGAAACATGCATGTGGAACACAGAGTATGATCCACCGTGTGATCAGGAAACGTGTTCAAATGTGTCTCAGTTTTCGTCCCCTGGTACTCGGGTGCAACATTCAAGACGCTTTACTAACACTCTCCCCACTTGGAGAGTCAGTGCCTTTAAACTCCTGTTTGGCCCAGTTTGCAATTTCTGCGGAAAATGTACAGGAATAGGGAGAACCAATGAGAGACTAGCTGGAGGTGTGTGGACGGGCAAATTTAACTCTCATTTCCCACCAGGAAGAGGAATTAACCAAAGGCTCAGCGTGCCGTGCCGGAACCACACTAGGGCCTGAAGCAATCCTGCGGTGTTGCGGCCAGCTCACAAGAAAGCGAGTTGAAGAAAGGAGCTCAGGGGCACTGTAATTCACAAACCTGCAGAGTTATAAATGACAGCTATCGTCCAAAAATATATTGAAGTAAGGCTGCCAAGAGGACTTGAAAGCGGGGCAGAATTGCAGGAAACCGATTTCAGGAGGTAGACGGGAATTGCATGTAAAGCATAGGAAAAGAGGCAGAACGTCCACAATGATGCACTTGGCCAAAAAGGGCGTATGCGTTTTTCCCTGAATATATTCAGGAAAAAACGCATATGCCCTTTTTGGCCAACCAAGAAAGCTTGCAAAGGAAATCTGCACTACAATGAAGTCTCACTGCCCCCGGTCAAAAGGGCCATCTGAAAAAGTGTAAAATCCAGAAAGGCAGGACAGGCCATGGAGAACTGGGACCTTTGTTATGCTGATGGGCGGGATGTAAATTGCCAACAGCCACTCTGGAGAAGTGTATGGTGTTTCCTGAAACATCTAAAAAACAAAGCAACAGAGCCTAGGGCACTTCCACTTATGGTCCTATAGCTTAGGGAAATTAAAATCAAAAAGACACAGCCACCCCAAAGTTTGGGACGGCTCTGTTTACAAGAACCTCGTTTACGGTACAAGTTCAATATCACAGAAAGCGAAAAATGGATAAAGAAGTTTTGGTACTTACGTACAATGCAATATCACTCAGCAATGAAATCTATGTCATCAGGCCCGTCGCAGCATAATGAGTGGATTTAGGTACAATGATTCTAAGTGAAATAAGTCACACAGAAAAAGAAAGATCATAAGATATCACTACTACACGGAATGTAAACTTGGCTACACAGGAACTGAATTACAAAACAGAACAGGGTCTCAAATGTAGAAAACCAACTTATGCTTGTTTAAGGGGAAAGGTGAGTTGGGGTGCTGCATGAAACCAGAGATTGAAATTAGCACAGATACCGTGCCATAAGCCAAATATGTAATAGACAAGAGCTACTCCTTGCTGAACGAAGTGTACTCAACACCCCATATTAAACGCCTAAGAATACACCTGACTAGTAAGAATCTTAAAACCTGTGGATATATATGTCTCCGAAAGAGAATCAAGCGTGTGTACAGCGGCATAAACGCAGCAGTGATAGGATTTGTGAGGTTCGGTGAGCAAATGCAGACCCTTTGAAGTCATACTGCATGGTACCCATTCCATGGGTCTCAAATCTCCAGGTTTAAGGGATAATTCCTTCAGCTGAAACATGCATGTGGAACACAGAGTATGATCCACCGTGTGATCAGGAAACGTGTTCAAATGTGTCTCAGTTTTCATCCCCTGGTACTCGGGTGCAACATTCAAGACGCTTTACTAACTCTCTCCCCACTTGGAGAGTCAGTGTCTTTAAACTCCTGTTTGGCCCAGTTTGCAATTTCTGCGGAAAATGTACAGGAATAGGGAGAACCAATGAGAAACTAGCTGGAGGTGTCTGGACGGGCAAATTTAACTCTCATTTCCCACCAGAAAGAGGAATTAACCAAAGGCTCAGCATGCCGTGCCGGAACCACACTAGGGCCTGAAGCAATCCTGCGGTTTTGCGGCCAGCTCACAAGAAAGCGAGTTGAAGAAAGGAGCTCAGGGGCACTGTAATTCACAAACCTGCAGAGTTATAAATGACAGCTATCGTCCAAAAATATATTGAAGTAGGGCTGCCAAGAGGACATGAAAGCTGGGCAGGATTGCAGGAAACCGATTTCAGGAGGTAGACAGGAATTGCATGTAAAGCATAGGAAAAGAGGCAGAACGTCCACAATGATGCACTTGGCCAAAAAGGGCGTATGCGTTTTTTCCTGAATATATTCAGGAAAAAACGCATACGCCCTTTTTGGCCAACCAAGCAAGCTTGCAAAGGATATCTGCACTACAATGAAGTCTCACTGCCCCCCGGTCAAAAGGGCCATCTGAAAAAAGTGTAAAATCCAGAAAGGCAGGACAGGCCATGCAGAACTGGGAACCTTGATATGCTGATGGGCGGGATGTAAATTGCCAACAGCCACTCTGGGGAAGTGTATGGTGTTTCCTGAAACATCAAAAAAACAAAGCAACAGAGCCTAGGGCACTTCCACTTATGGTCCTATAGCTTAGGGAAATTAAAATCAAAAAGACTCAGCCACCCCAAAGTTTCGGCCGGCTCTGTTTACAAGAACCTTCGTTTACGGTACAAGTTCAATATCACAGAAAGCGAAAAATGGATAAAGAAGTTGTGGTACTTACGTACAATGCAATATCACTCAGCAATGAAATCTATGTCATCAGGCCCGTAGCAGCATAATGAGTGGATTCAGGTACGATGATTCTAAGTGAAATCAGTCACACAGAAAAAGAAACATCATAAGGTATCACTACTACACGGAATGTAAACTTGGCTACACAGGAACTGAATTACAAAACAGAACAGGGTCTCAAATGTAGAAAACCAACTTATGCTTGCTTAAGGGGAAAGGTGAGTTGGGGTGCTGCATAAAACCAGAGATTGAAATTAGCACAGATACCGTTCCATAAGCCAAATATGTAATAGACAAGAGCTACTCCTTGCTCAACGAAGTGGACTCAACACCCCACATTAAACGCCTAAGAATATACCTGACTAGTAATAATCTTAATACCTAAGGATTTATATGTCTCCGAAAGAGAATCAAGCGTGTGTACAGCGGCATAAACGCAGCAGTGATAGGATTGGTGAAGTTTGGTGAGCAAATGCAGACCCTTTGAAGTCATATTGCATGGTACCCATTCCATGGGTCTCAACTCTCCAGGTTTAAGGGATTCTTCCTTCAGCTAAAACATGCATGTGGAACCCAGAGTATGATCCACCATGTGATCGGGAAACGTGTTCAAATGTGTCTCAGTTTTCGTCCCCTGGTACTCGGGTGCAACATTCCAGACGCTTTACTAACACTCTGCCCACTTGGAGAGTCAGTGCCTTTAACCTCCTGTTTGGCCCAGTTTGCAATCTCTGTGGAAAATGAACAGGAATAGGGAGAACCAATGAGAGACTAGGTGGAGGTGTCTGGACGGGCAAATTTAACTCTCATTTCCCACCAGGAAGAGGAATTAACCAAAGGATCAGCATGCCATGCCGGAACCAAACTAGGGCCCGAAGCAATCCTGCGGTGTTGCGGCCAGCTCACGAGAAAGCGAGTTGAAGAAAGGAGCTCAGGGGCACTGTAATTCACAAACCTGCAGAGTTATAAATGACAGCTATCGTCCAAAAATATATTGAAGGAAGGCTGACAAGAGGACTTGAAAGCGGGGCAGAATTGCAGGAAACCGATTTCAGGAGGTAGACTGGAATTGCATGTAAAGCATAGGAAAAGAGGCAGAACGTCCACAATGATGCACTTGGCCAAAAAGGGCGTATGCGTTTTTTCCTGAATATATTCAGGAAAAAACGCATACGCACTTTTTGGCCAACCAAGCAAGTTTGCAAAGGAAATCTGCACTACAATGAAGTCTCACTGCCCCCCAGTCAAAAGGGCCATCTGAAAAAAGTGTAAAATCCAGAAAGGCAGGATAGGTCATGGAGAACTGGGAGCCTTGTTATGCTGATGGGCGGGATGTAAATTGCCAGCAGCCACTCTTGAGAAGTGTATGGTGTTTCCTGAAACATCTAAAAAACAAAGCAACAGAGCCTAGGGCACTTCCACTTATGGTCCTATAGCTTAGGGAAATTAAAATCAAAAAGACACAGCCACCCCAAAGTTTGGGCCGGCTCTGTTTACAAGAACCTCGTTTACGGTACAAGTTCAATATCACAGAAAGCGAAAAATGGATAAAGAAGTTGTGGTAATTACGTACAATGCAATATCACTCAGCAATGAAATCTATGTCATCAGGCCCGTAGCAGCATAATGAGTGGATTCAGGTACGATGATTATAAGTGAAATAAGTCACACAGAAAAAGAAACATCATAAGATATCACTACTACATGGAATGTAAACTTGGCTACACAGGAACTGAATTACAAAACAGAACAGGGTGTCAAATGTAGAAAACCAACTTATACTTGCTTAAGGGGAAAGGTGAGTTGGGGTGCTGCATAAAACCAGAGATTGAAATTAGCACAGATACCGTTCCATAAGCCAAATATGTAATAGACAAGAGCTACTCCTTGCTCAACGAAGTGGACTCAACACCCCATATTAAACGCCTAACAATATACCTGACTAGTAAGAATCTTAAAACCTATGGATTTATATGTCTCCGGAAGAGAATGAAGCGTGTGTACAGTGGCATAAACGCAGCAGTGATAGGATTGGTGAGGTTTGGTGAGCAAATGCAGACCCTTTGAAGTCATATTGCATGGTACCCATTCCATGGGTCTCAACTCTCCATGTTTAAGGGATTCTTCCTTCAGCTAAAACATGCATGTGGAACCAAGAGTATGATCCACCGTGTGATCGGGAAACGTGTTCAAATGTGTCTCAGTTTTCGTCCCCTGGTACTCGGGTGCAACATTCCAGACGCTTTACTAACACTCTCCCCACTTGGAGAGTCAGTGCCTTTAACCTCCTGTTTGGCCCTGTTTGCAATTTCTTCGGAAGATGAACAGGAATAAGGAGAAGCAATGGGAGACTATCTGTAGGTGTCTGGACGGGCAAATTTAAGTCTCATTTCCCACCAGGAAGATAAATGAACCAAAGGCTCTGCGTGCCATGCTGGAACTAGATTAGGGCCTGAGGAGATCCTGCGGTGTTGCGGCCAGCTCACAAGAAAGCGAGTTGAAGAAAGGAGCTCAGGGGCACTGTAATTCAGAAACCTGCGGAGTTATAAATGACAGCTATCATCCAAAATTATACTGAAGTAAGGCTGCGATGAGGACTTGAATGCCGGGCAGAATTGCTGGAAACTGATTTCAGAACGTACACGGGAGTAGTTCTTAAAGCATAGGAAAAGAGACAGAACTTGGAAAATAATGCACTTGGCAAAAAAGGGCATATGTGTTTTATCCAGAGCTCTCATAACTGAGGGGAGGAGATTCCCAGCAGGCTCCAACTGCCACCTGAGGGCTCACATTGCCAAGGCAACGTGAGCATGCCAGGCAGGAGTTACCTCACAGCAGAGGTCCCACCTCACAGAAGGGTGAGAAACCCAGCCAACATCAGACTCTCACCAGAGGGCCCACATCACCAAGGGGATGGGAACCAGGCAGGAGTGTCTTCACATCAGTGGGGCCACATCATCGAAAGCTGAGGTACTCAGCACATGTGTCCTCAAACCAGAGGACCCACATCACCAAGGACCTCGGAGTGAGGCAGGCAGGAGTAACCTCACAACACTGGGCACATAGAATAAAAAAGTGAGGAATCCAGCAGTTGGAACCTCCCAGCAGGCGGCCCAGAGCACCGAGGCTATGGGATCCAGGCCACAGTGAACTCACAGAAGAGGGCCCATGTCATGAAACTGAGCAAACCAGCCATTGGGACCTCAGAGCAGGAGGCCCACATCCCCATGGGGATGGAATTCTGGTAGGAGTGTCCTCGCACCACTGAGAACGTATCAGAAAATTTTGGGCGACCAGCAGTTAGGGCCTGACGCCAGAGGACCCTCATCACCAAGGGAAGGAGGCTCCCAGCAGGCTCCAACTGCCACCAGAGGGCTGACGTCGCCAAGGCGATGTGTGCCAACCAGGCACGAATGACCTCACAGCAGAGGGCCCACCTCAGAGAAGTGTGACGAACCCAGTCAGGATCAGACTCGCACCAGAGGGCCCACATCACCAAATGGATTGGAACCAGGCAGGAGTGTCCTCACATGAGTAGGGCCACATCATCTAAAGGTGAGGAACCCAGAACATGTGGCTTCAAACCATAGGACACCCATCACCAAGGGGCTGGGAGTGAGGCAGGCAGGAGGAGCCTCATAACAGAGGGCCCAAAAATAAGAAAGGTGAGGAATCCAGCAGTTGGAACCTCCCAGCAGGCGGCCCAGAGCACAGAGGCTAGAGGAACCAGGCCAGAGTGAACTAACACCAGACAGCCCACATCATGAAACTGTGAGCAACCCAGACATTGGGACCTCAGAGCAGAAGGCCCACATCCCCATGGTGATGGGAACATGACAGGAGTGTCCTGGCATCACTGGGCTCACATCAGAAAACGTGGGGTGCTCAGAAGTTAGGGCCTGACGCTAGAGGGCACTCATCACCGAGAGGAGGAGGCTCCCAGCAGGCTCCAGCTGCCACCAGAGGGCCAACGTCGCCAAGGCGATGTGTGCCAGTCTGGCAGGAGTGACCTCACAGCAGAGGGCCCACCTCACAGAAGGGTGAGGAACACAGCCAGGATCAGACTCTCACCAGAGGGCCCACATCACCAAGGGGATGGGAACCAGGCAGGAGTGTCCCCACACCAGTGGGACAACATCATCGAAAGGTGAGGATCCCAGCACATGTGTCCTCAAACCAGAGGAACCACATCACCAAGGGGTTCGGAATGAGGCTGGCAGGACTGGCCTCACAACACAGGGTCCATAGAATATAAAAGTTGAGGAATCCAGCAGTTGGAACCTCCCAGCAAGTGGCCCAGAGCACCGAGGCTATGGGATCCAGGCCGCAGTGAACTCACAGCAGAGGGCCCACATCATGAACCTGTGAGCAGCCCAGCTGTTGGGACCTCAGAACAGAAGGCCCACATCCCCATTGGGATGGGAACCTGGCAGGAGTGGCTTTGCACCACTTAGCACATATCAGAAAAAGTTAGGAGCCCAGCAGTTAGGGCCTGACGCCAGGGGGCCCTCATAACTGAGGTGAGGAGACTCCCAGCAGGTTCCAACTGCCAACAGAGGGCCCACATCTACAAGGTGGCATGCGCCAGCCAGGCAGTAGTGACCTCACAGCAGAGGGCCTATCTCACAGAAGGGTGAGGAACCGAGGCAGGATGAGACTCTCACCAGAGGGCCCACAACACCAAGGGGATGGGAACCAGTCAGGACTGTCCTCCCACCAGTGGGGCCACATCATCGAAAGGTGAGGAACCCAGCACATGTGGCCTCATATCAGAGGACATACATCACAAAGGGGATGGGAGTGAGGCAGGTAGGAGTAGCCTAAAAACAGAGGGCCCAAAGAATAAAAAAAGTGAGGAATCCAGCATTTGGAACCTCCCAGCAGGCGGCCGAGAGCACAGAAGCTATGGGATGCAGGCAGGAGTTAACTAACACCAGAGAGCCCACATCATGAAACTGTGAGCAACCCAGGCATTGGGACCTCAGAGCAGAAAGCCCACATCCCCATGGGGATGGGAACCTGACAGGAGTGTCCTGGCATCACTGGGCTCACATCAGAAAACGTGGGGAGCCCAGCAGTTAGAGCCTGATGCTAGAGGGCCATCATCACCGAGGGCAGGAGGCTCCCAGCAGGTTCCATGTGCCAACAGAGGGCCCACGTCGCCAAGGTGATGTGTGCAAGTCAGGCAGGATTGACCTCACAGCAGAGGGCCTACCTCACAGAAGAGTGAGGAACCCAGCCAGGATAAGACTGTCACCAGAAGGCCCACATCACCAAGGGGATGGGAACCAGGCAGGAGTGTCCTCACACCAGTGGGGCCACATCATTGAAAGTTGCCTAACCCAGCACATGTGGCCTCAAACCAGAAGACCCACATCACGAAGGGGTTGCGAGTGAGGCAGGCAGGAGGAGCATCACAACACAGGACCCATAGAATACAAAAGTTGAGGAATCGAGCAGTTGGAACCTCCCAGCAGGCAGCCAAGACCACAGAGGCTATGGGATCCAGGCCACAGTGAACTAACACCAGAGAGCCCACATCATGAAATTGTGATCAACCCAGCCGTTGGAACCTCAGAGCAGAAGGCCCACATCCCCATGGGGATGGGAACCTAAGAGGAGTGCTTGAGCAACACTGGGCTCACTAAGAAAAGTTGGGGAGCCCAGCAGTTAGGGCCTGACGTCAGAGGGCCCTCATCACAGAGCTGAGGAGGCTCCCAGCAGGGTCCAATTGCCACCAGAGGGCCCATGTCAACAAGGCGAGGTGAGCAACCCAGGCAAGAGTTACCTGATAGTAGAGGGCCCACCTCACAGATGGGTGAGGAACCCAGCCAGGATCAGACTCTCACCAGAGGGCCCACATCACAAAGGGGATGGGACCCAGTCAGGATTATCCTCACACCAGTGGGGCCTCATCATCTTAAGGTGAGGAACCCAGCACATGTGTCCTCAAACCAGAGGACCCACATCACCAAGGGCCTTGGAGTGAGGCAGGCAGGAGTAGCCTCACAACACAGGGCACATAATATAAAAAACGTGAGAATTCCAGCATTTAGACCTTCCAGCAGGCGGCCCAGAACACCGAGGCTATGGGATCCAGGCCACAGTGAACTCACAGCAGAGGGCCCACATCACAAAACTGTGAGCAACCCAGGAGTTGAGACCTCAGCGCAGAAGGCCCACATCCCCATGGGAATGGGAACCTGGCTGGAGTGTCCTCGCACCACTGGGCGCACATCAGAAAATGTGGGGAGCCCACCATTTAGGGCCTGACGCCAGAGGGCCGTCATCACCGAGAGGAGGAGGTGCCCTGCACGCTCCAACTGCCACCAGAGGGCTCACGTCTCCAAGGTGACGTGTGCCAGCCAGGCAGGAGTGACCTCACAGAAGAGGGCCTACCTCACAGAACGTTGAGGAACCCAGCCAGGATTAGACTCTCGCCAGAGGGCCCACCTCACCAAGGGGATGGGAACCAGGCAGGAGTGTCCTCACACGAGTGGGGTCACATCATCGAAAGGTGAGGAACGCAGCACATGTGGCCTCAAGCCATAGGACAGTCATCACCAAGGGGCTGGCAGTGAGGCAGGCAGGAGGAGCCTCACAACAGAGGGCACATAGAATAAAAAAGTTGAGGAATCCAGCAGTTGGAACCTCCCAGCAGGCGGCTCAGAGCACCGATGATAAGGGATCCTTGCCGGAGTGAACTCACAGCAGAGGGCCCACATCATGGTACTGTGAGCAAGCCAGCCGTTTTGACCTCAGAGCAGAAGGCCCATATCGCCATGGGGATGGGAACCTGGCAAGAGTCTCCTCACTCACTTGGCGCACATCAGAAAATGTGGGGAGCCCTGCAGTTATGGCCTAAGGCAAGAGGGCCCTCATCACTGAGGGAAGGAGGATCCCAGCACACTCCAACTGCCACCAGAGGGCCCACGTCGCCAAGGTGACCTGTGCCAGACAGGCATGATTGACCTCACAGCAGAGGGCCCACCTCACAGAAGGGTGAGGAACCCAGCCAGGATCAGACTCTCACCTGAGGGCCCACATCAGCAAGGGGATGGGAACCAGTCAGGACTGTCTTCCCTCCAGTGGGGTCACATCATCGAAAGGTGCGGAACCCAGCACATGTGGCCTCAAATCAGAGGACACATATCACAAAGGGAATGGGAGTGAGGCAGGCAGGAGTAGCCTAAAATCAGAGGGCCCAAAGAATAAGAAAGGTGAGGAATCCAGCAGTTGGAACCTCCCAGCAGGCGGCCCAGAGCACAGAAGCTATGGGATGCAGGCAGGAGTGAACTAATACCAGAGAGCCCACATCATGAAACTGTGAGCAACCCAGGCTTTGGGACCTCAGAGCAGAAGGCCCACATCCCAATGGGGATGTGAACCTGGCTGGAGTGTCCTCGCACCACTGGGCGCACATCACAAAATGTGGGGAGCCCAGCAGTTAAGGCCTGATGCCAGAGGGCCCTCATCACCGAGGAGAGGAGGCTCCCAGCAGGCTCCAAGTGCCACCAGAGGGCTCATGTCCACAAGGCGAGGTGAGCAAGCCAGGCAGGAGTGACCTCACATCAGACGGCCCACCTCACAGATGGGTGAGGAACCCAGCCAGGATCAGACTCTCAACAGAGGGCCCACATCACCAAGGGGATGTGAACCAGGCAGGAGTCTCCTAAGACCATTGGTCCCACATCATCGAAAGGTGAGGAACCCAGCACATGTGGCCTCAAACCAGACGACACACATCACGAAGGGGATGGGAGTGAGGCAGGCAGGAGGATCCTCACAACAGAGGGCCCAAAAAATTAAAAAAGTGAGGAATCCAGCAGTTGGAACCTCCCAGCAGGCGGCCAAGAGCACAGAGGCTATGGGATCCAGGCTTCTGTGAACACCAGAGAGCCCACATCATGAAAATGTGAACAACCCAGCCGTTGGGACCTCAGAGCAGAAGGCCCACAACCCCATGGAGATGGGATCCTAAGAGGAGTGCCAAAGCATCACCGGGCTCCCTAAGAAAAGTTGGTGAGTCCAGCAGTTAGGGCCTGACGCAAGAGGGTCCTCATCACCGGGGGGAGGAGATTCCCAGCACGCTCCAACTGCCACCACACGGCTGACTTCACCAAGGCAATGTGTGCCAGCCATGCAGGAGTGACCTATCAGCAGAGGGTCTCCCTCACAGGTGGGTGAGGAACAAAGCCAGGAACAGACTCTCACCAGGGGGTCCACATAACCACGTGGATGAGAACCAAGCAGGAGTGTCCTCACACTAGTGGGGCCACATCATCGAAAGGTGAGGAACCCAGCAAAGGTGGCCACAAACCAGAGGACCCACATCACCAAGGGGTTGAGAGTGAGGTAGGTGTCTGGACGGGTATATTTAACACTCATTTCCCACCAGGAAGAGAAATTAACCAAAGGCTCAGCGTGCCCTGCCAGAAGCAGATTAGGGCCTGAAGCAGTCTTGCGGGTTTGCGGCCAGCTCACAAGAAAGCGAGTTGAAGAAAGGAGCTCAGGGGCCCTGTAATTCACAAACCTGGAGAGTTATAAATAACAGATAACGTCCAAAAATATATTGAAGTAAGGCTGCGAAGAGGACTTGAAAGCGGGGCAGAATTTCAGGAAACCGATTTCAGGAGGTAGACTGGAATTGCATTTAAAGCATAGGAAAAGAGGCAGAACATCGACAATGATGCACTTGGCAACAAAGGGCGTATGAGTTTGTTCCTGAATATATTCAGGAAAAAACACATATGCCCTTTTTGGCAAACCAAGCAAGCTTGCAATGGAAATCCGAACTACTATGAAGTGTCACTTCCCCCCGGTCTAAAGGGCCATCTGAGAAAAGTGTAAAATCCAGAAAGGCAAGACAGGCCATGGGGAAAAAGGAGCCTTGTTATGCTGATGGGCGGGATGTAAATTGCCAACAGCCACTCTGGAGAAGTGTATGGTGTTTCCTGATACATCTGAAAAACAAAGCAACAGAGTCTAGGGCATTTCCACTTATGGTCCTATAGCTTAGGGAAATTAAAATCAAAAAGACACAGCCACCCCAAAATTTGGGACGGCTCTGTTTACAGGAACCTCTTCTACAGTACGAGTTAAATATCCCAGAGAACAAATAATTGATAAAGAAGTTGCGGTACTTATGTACAACAGAATACCACTCAGCAATGAAATCTGTGTCACCAGGCCTGTACCAGCATAATGAGTGGATTGAGGCATGATGATTCTAAGTGAAATAAGTCACACAGAAAAAGAAACATCATAAGGTATCACTAATGCACGGAATGTAAACTTGGCTACACATGAACTGAATTACAAAACAGAACAGGGTCTCAAGATTAGAAAACCAACTTATGCTTGCTTAAAGGGAAAGGTGAGTTAAGGGGGTGCTGCATAAAACCAGAGATTGAAATTAGCACAGATACCGTTCCATAAGCCAAATATGTAATAGACAAGACCTACCCCCTGCTCAACGAAATGGACTCAACAATGAGGTATCACCTCACACCTGTTAGAATGGGCATCATCTGAAAATCTACAAACAACAAATGCTGGAAAGGGTGTGGAGAAAAGGAACCCTCTTCCACTATTGTTGGGAATATAAGTTGATACAGTCACTATGGAGAACAATATGGAGTTTCTTAAGAAACTAATAATAGAATTACCATATGATACAGCGATCCCAGGACTGGACATATACCCAGACAAAACCATAAATCAAAAAGAGACATTCACCGCAATGTTCATTGCATCACTATTTACAATATCGAGGTAATGGAAGCAACCTAAATGCCCACAGACAGACGAATGCATAAAGATGTGGTACATATATAAAATGGAATATTACTAAGCCATGAAAGGAATGAAATTGGGTCATTTGTAGAGACGTCGATGGATCTAGAGACTGTCATACAGAGTGAAGTAAGTCAGAAAGAGAAAAACAAATCTTGTATATTCATGCATATATGTGGAACCTAGAAAAACTGTACAGATTAACCGTTTTGCAAGGCATAAATAGAGCAACAGATGTAGACAACAATCGTATGGACAACAAGGGGGGAAAGCTCTTGGAGGGGTGGTGGTGGGAGGAGTTGAGAGATTGGGATTGGCATGTAAACATTTATATGTATAAAATAGATAACCAATGAGAACCTGCTGTATAAAAATATAAAATAAAATTCAAAATTAAAAAGAAATAAAATTTAAAAAATAAAACAGAAAAAACAATTATTCCCTTCACATACATTTATATGAATAAATTATTTCCATGCTTATATCTGTAAATACAAAAAAGAGGAATAAAATCTACCTTGAACCAAAAACGAAAAAGAGAAAAAAAAAAACAGAACCCACCAGTTACTCAGAGGAAAACCGTATCAGGGCACTTGCTCCAGTTGTAAACAATTCTGAAGTTGGTCAGTGGTGGGGAATCGTCTCCCATTCAGCCAGCAGCCCCCACACAACAAGCGTCCTCATTGCAAAGCTGGGGCACCGTGCCGAGGCATCTGTGAGTAAACGTGAGCTGAGCCCCAGGCCAGTTGCTGCTGAACTGTTCCCGCCCTTCCCAGGTAAAACACCTGAATATATACAAGGACTTGAAAGCCTAGAGGAAGGGCCATGGAGCCACACGAGTGACAGCATGCCAGCTGACTTGGTGCCTGCAGGCCAGCCAGGATGGTCCTGGCCCTGGGTGCTCTTCTGGAAGATTTCCATTTCCCTGCCTGAGATACCCGTCCTGTCCCTGCCCCCACTGCTTTTTTCCTTCCTCACCTCTGCCCAGGGAGAAATTCCAGCAGCAGGTATGGGTGACACATCCTCTTCTTTAGCAGGTGGCAGCCTGGCAACTGCTGCAGAAAGTCCAGCAGAGCCCCACTCACACTGGGCCACCCACAAAGCCGTGGCCTCTCACTCCCTCCCACCAGCCCAGCCCCGAGACTGCTGACAGGGCAGAGAAAATGGCGTCAGGCACAGCTGCAGGGGCTTTTGCTGCCTGGAGTGGTATTTATATTGATCTCAACCCAGGCACACCTGGGGAGGGCTGGCCGGCATGGTAAGGTTGCCCAGGTCAGCCAATCATCACCCCTCAGGGGCTCACAGTTGCAGAAAATGGAACTTGCTGAACCGGCCAGGTCCAAGGAACAGGTGTGGGCTCCTGAGAGTCAGGATAGACAAGGGGCTGCAGCTTTGGCTTGTTTTCTAATCATTTTATCTGGCCCATGAGTGGGAGACAACTTCAAGAAAACCCTCTCCTAATGAGAGGAACCCAGGAGTCAGGGAGAGGAGGGGTGGGTGGTGGTTGGAGACAGAGGCCTGGTGCCCTGGGTGCAGTGGAAGTCTCTGGAAGACCAGGTGGAGGGAGGCCACACAGAGTGATGCCCAGGGTCACAGACCTGTCGGAGCTGCTGTTTGTTAGTTCAAGTCCTGCTCTGAGGTGCTCTGTGTCAGCTCTGAGCGACAGGTGAGCTGGGGGTGCTCTTCAATGAGGGCTATGTGCACGGTTCCTGTGTGCCCAGCCCTGCCACGGTACCTGCAAGGGTAGCTCTGTATCCTGGGAGGGGCCTGACCATGAGAGCCCCGTGGGCTGGGTTGGGGGTGGGGTACCTGCCCAGGAGAGCTCCATATCCTGGGATTGGCCTGACCACGAGAGCCCCATGGGCTGCTGGGGACCTGGTAAAGGATGTCAGGACAGTCAGTGAAGCCACCGAGGATATACCTCCAGTTGCTCCTGATTCCTACACCCTGCTGGTCATTCTACCAACCACCAGGACATGGTATTCTGTATTAGTCTTCAATGATGCCTTCTTTTGTATTCCATTAGTCCCAGAGTCACAAGAAATTTTGGCTTGTGAGTGGCAGGACTCAACATACAACTAAAACAATACTTCCGGGCCGTCTTGCCCCAAGGGTTCAAAAATTCCCACACCATCTTTGGGGAAAGCTTAGCTAAAGACCGAAAAGTTCTACCTCTGGAAAAGGAAACCCTCCTTCAATATGCAGACGACATTCTGATCGCCAGCCCTACTAAGGAGGCCTCTGAACTACCAAGCCAATAAAGGATAGAAGTTGTCCAAGAAAAAGCTCAAATATCACAGACTGCAGTGACCTGCCTGGGCTTCATTCTCACACAAGGTCAGAGAAGCCCATCCCAGGAAAGGGAAGAAACCATTTGCAGCCTTACCCCTTTCTAAAACTAGAAGACAGCTTAGGGGTTCCTGGGGAGGCCAGGGTTTGCTGCTTCTGGATCCCTAACTACAGTCTACTAGCTGGGCCTCTATATGAAACACTGAAAGGAAAAGATGATGATCCTTTTGAACAGAATCCAGAAGTGGCCTTTCAAGAATGGAAAGAGCAGTCAATTCAGACCCTTGCCCTGGAACTCCCTAATTGAGCTAAACCCTTTGACCTTTCCATTCCCGGTGAAAGGTGAATCGCCATTGGAGAATTAGTGCAAAAACTGGGACCACTTGAAATGGAACAACGCAAGAATGCCATCCAGGTAGGATAAACTACAGTCACCAAGGGGCTTGGCCCACTGCCACATCTGGCCAAGATACTGGCGGTATCTAAAAACCTGGAAATCAGCAGCCCAAAAGGCCACCTCCCTCCTAAGGGAAAAGGACCCCACGTGGTGATCCTAATCACCAACCATGCCCTGAAGTTGCAGGGTTCGCTCCGTGGGCACACCGACCTCGAGTGAGGAGGCCCTCCAACTCCAACATCCAGAGAGATAACCGGGGGCAACAGGGCACCATGACGACTCGTGTGAACATCACTTGACCTGGAGTTTCTCTCATAAAACAACAATAGTGTGTCCCGAAGGAGTAGACTACTGCTTGCAGGACTTCCTGCACCCGGAGGGGAGCTAATAATCTTGGCGGGGGAACCGTATATCACACTGTCACCATAGAAAAGCCTACAGACACCGTGATGATGGTGGCCAATAAGACCGGCTGGACTCCTGTTTACTTCAAAAGGCTGTTGACTCAGTGGCCATCATGGTCCTTGATCACCACTGACCCTGGACTGTCTGGGAGTTGAGCGGGCAGGGCTCTGACACCTGGTGCTGTTTTTACGTTAATTCAGGGGCCTAATTGAAGAAAGAGCAGACTACTGGTCAGAGCATCTAGGCTGGCAGAAACGGTCAGCCTAAGGTGGCCGAACAAATGTGGGGCGGGGTGAAACCGGCCCCCACAGCGTCTCTGCACATCTCTTTCCTGGACCCTTAAAGGTCATTAGAATCTATAACACTTCCAATGCTGGTGCTCAGGCGGACGAGCAGGGAGGCAGGGGTCCTGGGGCCAATCAACGTCACCTGGAGGCTGCTGGGGAGAAGTTCTGACCCTCGTCCCCTGGTATGAGGGCTCCCAACTCAGCACTCAGCAGTTACAGAAGAAGGGTCTGCACCCTCAGCACTCCAAGAATGAGGAACGGGACAAAAGGCAGAGGAGGGGTTTGTCCCCAGCAAAGCCCATTAAAAATCCCTGGGAGATAAAAATAGAATGTGGGCAATAAAGTCAAGTCTGACCTTTTTTATCCTTTGTGCTTTGTCTAATTTCACGTGCTCCTAGGGTCCCGCATGCAGAGGTTCCACACCCGGCACTTCAGACCAGATTTCCTGGTGCAGAATGGCTGGGTCGACACCTCAGCTCCTGGGGCCCAGTGCAGACTCCGAGATATAGAGCCTGAGCTGCAGCCAACCCGGCCCTTGAGAGCTCCGCCCCCTCCCTCTCACTGACTCTGACAGGATCTCTACACAGCAGCCCAGCCCACAGCCCACGGGGTAGTGCATGCTCTCACCTCTCCATTCTCTGATGAAAATATAAAGTTTCCTTTGCTTGGGAACCAAACTCAGTCTCGATCTGTTGGCCCCAATGACACTGGGCAGGGGGACCCTTGTTGGGGTCCACTCTGGAGGATCAGTAACAGAAATTGAGACTATTGTAACTTCAATGAACAGATGTGTGAGCCAAACTGTAGTTAACATAGAACAGTTTATAAGGCTCGGGTAAAATAAGATGTTTCTAACACTTCCATTTGATATTTCCATCACTTTATTATAAGCAAGTTCAGTGAAAAGGTTTGTCTTATTTGTCAGGTCAATATTAGAGAAATGAAGTGATTTCTTTCCAAGGATGTACATCTAATAATCTTGGTTAAAGCTTCAATCTTGTTTTAAATGCTTTTCCATTGAAAATGATACCTCTCTTTCAGCTCCCCCATTTCTGAGAAGTATAAAATCTTATAATTTATTATTACCAAAGGGGAAAGGTGGGAGGAGGGATAAATTAACAGTTTGGAATTAACACATACACACTGCTATGTATAAAATAGATCATCAACAAGGAACTACTGTATAGCACAGGGAACTACACTCAATATTGTGCAATAACCTATAAGGGGAAATAATCGGAAAAAGAATAGATATTTTTATTGACATCATCTATCAATGACAGTTAAAGTGTAACCTAAGGGAAGCCGGTGGTGAGTGCTTCTGACCCTGAAGACTTCAGTCATCTAAAGTTTGGACTCTGCCTACTTCCCAAGGCCCTTAATGAACATATGTGTAGCCGTAGCTTAAAAAACTCCCCAGTTTGGGTTTCGGGGAGACACTGATTTTGAAAAAGCCCTGGTGTTCTCCTTACATGAATGGGACTCTTCCTACTGCTAAAACATGTCTGTCACACCCAGAGGATGGTATACCGTCTGATCGGGAAGAGTTTGGAAAAGGCATCTCATCTCCTCATCTCCTGGTGCTCGGGTTCACCCCTCCAGCGTCTTTACTAACAGTCTCCCCACTTGGAGATGTCAACACTGTCAACATCCTGTTGCGTACAGTTTGGAATTTGTCCAGAGGATGAAGCGGAAGGATGAGGAACAATGAGAGACAAGTCCTAGGTGTTCAGACAGGCACATGTCACTCTAATTTCCAATCAGGAAGATGAATTGACCAAAGGCTAGGGTTGCCCATGGAAACAGTATAGGGCTTGAGGAAATCCCACTGCTTTGTGGCCAGTTCCCATAAACACAAGTTGAACAATGGAACTCAGGGGCAGTAAAATTCACAAAACTGCAGAGTTGAAAATATCTATCACTGAAAAATGTCTTGAGGAAAGTCAAAGAAAAGGATTGGCAAGCAAGGGAGAATGGCAGGAAAGGGATTTGAGGAGGTAGAAAGGATTCGCCATTAAGCACAAGAAAAGGGGCTGAACATTTCCGACATTGCAGTTGGCCAAAAAGGCTGTATGCGTTTTTTTCTGTATATATTCAAGAAAAGGGCATACACTTTTTTAGCCAACCAAACAGGTGGGCACTGGAAATCAATACTACAAAAGATATCACTTCGCATCAGTCAGAAGAGCCATCCTCATAAAGTGTAAACGCCAGAAATGCAGGACAGGGCAAGGAGAAGAGGGAGCCCTGTGAGGCTTATAGTGGAAATGTATATTGCCAACGGCCATTCTGGAGAAGTGTATTGTGTTTACTAAAGCATCTAAAAAATGAGCTACAGAGCATAGGGCACTTGCACTCATGGGCGTATATCTTGGGAAAAACAAAAATCGAGAGGACACAGGCACCCCAATGTTTACTGCCTCTCTGTTTAAAAGATCCTCGACTAGGATATAACTTAAATGTCTCTGGAGGGAAAAAATGGATAGAGATGTGGTACTTATGTAGAGTGGAATATTACTCAGCCTGGAAATCAATGAAATATGGCCAGTTGTAACAACTCCGGAGGAGTTACGTATGATCATTCTAAGTGACATAATTCAAAAAGAAAAAGACACATATCATAAGATATCACTTAAAGGTGGAATCCAAAATGGCTACACATGAAATAAATTACAAAACAAAAACATAGTCAAATATGTAGAAAACACGCGTAAGGCTGCTAAACGGGAAAGGTGGGGAGGGGTGAGGCATCATCCAGGAGGTTGAAATTAGCAAAGATACCATTCCAAATACCAAACTGATAATCAACAAGGCCTACACGGTAGCTAAAAGAACTGCACTCAGCACACTCAAGTCACCGGAAAAGAATATCTATGACTGGTAAGAATCTGAAAAAGAATTTATTGATGTCTCTCTGTACGTGAATCAAGTGGATGTACAGCAGCAAGAAACAGAGCTTTGAAAATCAGCTGTAACCAATATAGTAATAAATTGAAAAAAATAAACGACAGAGAGACAGAGAAAACCTCTTACAACTTTTCCTCAGGGACGGTGATGCAACATGGATTGAACACATCTAGACCCACAGCAGGATGAGACATAAGGCTGGAAACTGTTCGCGCTAAGAGAAATGTGAGGTTGGGTGAGGAAATGCACACCCTTTAAAGTAATACTACCTGGTACCCATTCAATGGGTCCCAAATCTGCAGGTTCAAGGAATCTTCCTACAGCTAAAACATGCATGGAAAACCCAGAGGACTGTACACCATGTGATCGGGAGATGTGTCTAAAATGCACCTCATTTATCCTCTCCTGGTGCTCCTGTTCATCATTCCAGCCACGTTACTTAGAATCTCCCCACTTAGAGAATCAGCACATTTAAACTTCTGTTTCACACATTTTGCAAATTGTGAGGAGGATGAACGGGAAGAGGGGGAAACAATGAGAGAATAGTTGTAGGGGTTTGGACGGGCACATGTCACTCTAATTTCCCATTAAGAATAAGAATTAAAAAAAGGCTCAGCCCGCCTCGCCGGAGCCAAAATAGGGCCTGAAGCAATCCTGCGGTTTTGAGGCCAGCTCACAAAAGAGCAACTTAAAAAATGGAGCTCAGGGTCACTGCAATTCACAAACCTGCAGAGTTATAAATGAAAACTAACGTCCAAAAATATGTTGAGGTAAGGCAAAGAAGAGGATCTGAATGCAAGACAGAATTGCAAGAAACAGATTTCAAGAGATAGATTGGACTCGCCTTTAAAGCACATGAAAAGCGGCAGAATTTCGACAATGATGCAGTTGGCCCAAAAGGGAGTATGCGTTATTTCCTGAATATATCCAGGAAAAAACGCATACGCACTTTATGGGCAACCAAGCAAGCAAGCAATGCAAATGTGCACAACAAAGAAGTCTCATTTCCCACCGGTCAAAAGGGCCATCCGAAAAAATTGTAAACACCAGAAATGCAGGACAGGCCATGGAGAACAGGGAGCCTTTATACGCTGATGGACAGTGTGTGAACTGCCGAGAGCCACTCTGGAGAAGTGTATGGTGGTTCCTAAATCATCTAAAAAACAGAGCGACAGAGCATAGGGCACTTCCAATCACGGGAGTATATCTAGGGAAGTCTAAAAATCAACAAGACACAAGCACACCACAGTTTAGGGCTACTCTGTTTACAAGAACCTCAACTTCAGTACACCTTAAATATCCCAGGAAAGAGAACAATGGATAAAGAAAATGTGGTACTTATGTACAATGGAATATCTCTTCACCATGAAATCAATGTAATAAGGCTAGTAGAAGGATAAAGAGTGGATTGAGGTCCGATAATACTACTTGAAATAAGTCAAACAGAAAAAGAAACATATCATAAGATATCACTTATAGAGGGAGGATAAATATGGCTGCACAAAAAATGAATTACAAAACAGAACAGTGTCTCACATTTAGAAAACACACTTATGTCAGCTTAAGGGGAAAGGAGAGGTGGGGTGATGCATAAAACCAGAGTTTGAAATTAGCACAGATACCGTTCAATAAACCAAATAGGTATCAGACAAGATCTACACCTCGCTCAATGAACTGGCCTCAACACACCCTATACACCGCAGAGAAATATATCTGAGTAATAAGAATCTTAAAACCCATGTATTGATATATCTCCATAAGGGAATCAAGTGTGCGCAGAGCGGCACAAACACAGCAGTGAAAATGAGCTAAACCCCATTATAGAAATAAATTTTAAAACCAAAACGCAGAAACAATGAAAGAGAGAAAAATTCTTACAAAATTCGCTCAGGGGCTGTGATGCAACCTGGAATGACCACATATAAACCCACAGCTGGATAAGACATAAGGCTGGACACTTGGGGCTGAAAGGATTGGAGAGCTTTGGTGAGCAACTGCCGAAAGTTTAATGCAATACTTCATGCTACTTATTCCAAGGGTCCCAACACTCCAAGTTGAAGGGAATCTTCCTACAGCTAAACCATGCATGGGAAATCCAGCGGATGGTATACCATATGATCGGGAAAGGTTTCTAAAATGCACATCATTTTCCTCTCCTGGGGCTCCGGATCAACATTCCAGCCACTTTACTAACAACATCTCCACATGGAGAGTCAATGCCTTTAAGTTCCGGTATCGCACAGTCTGCAGTTAGTGCGGAGGATGAATGGGAATAGGGGGAACCAGTGAGAAAATAGCTGTAGCGGTTTCAATGGGCACATGTCACTCTAATTTCACATCAGGAAGAAGAATTAACCAAAGGCAGAGCAAGGCACCCCAGAAGAAGAATAGGGCCTGAAGAAATCCTGTGGATATGAGGCAAGATCACAAAAATAAGAGCTGAAAAATGGAGCTAAGGGCCACTGCAATTCAAAAACCTGCAGAGTTATAAAGGCCAACTATTCTCCAAAAGTATATTGAGGTAAGGCTATGAAGAGGCACTGAGAGCAAGGCAGAACTGCAGGAAACCGATTTCAGGAGGTAGACAGGAATTGCACTGAAAACATATGAAAACACTCAGAACGTCGACAATGATGCACTTGGCCAAAAAGGGCGTATGCGTTTTTTCCTGAATATATTCAGGAAGAAACGCATACGCCCTTTCTGGCCAACCAAGCAAGCTCTCAAAGGAAATCTGCACTACAATGAAGTCTCACTTCACCCCGGTCAAAGGGCCATCTGAAAAAAGTGTAAAATCCAGAAAGGCAGGACAGGCCATGGAGAACTGGGAGCCTTGTTATGCTGATGGGCGGGATGTAAATTGCCAGCAGCCACTCTGGAGAAGTGTATGGTGTTTCCTGAAACATCTAAAAAACAAAGCAACAGAGCCTAGGGCACTTCCACTTATGGTCCTATAGCTTAGGGAAATTAAAATCAAAAAGACACAGCCACCCCAAAGTTTGGGACGGCTCTGTTTACAAGAACCTCGTTTATGGTACAAGTTCAATATCACAGAAAGCGAAAAATGGATAAAAAAGTTGTGGTACTTACGTACAATGCAATATCACTCAGCAATGAAATCTATGTCATCAGGCCCGTAGCAGCATAATGAGTGGATTCAGGTACGATGATTCTAAGTGAAATAAGTCACACAGAAAAAGAAACATCATAAGATATCACCAATACACGGAATGTAAACTTGGCTACAAAGGAACTGAATTACAAAACAGAACAGGGTCTCAAATGTAGAAAACCAACTTATGCTTGCTTAAGGGGAAAGGTGAGTTGGGGTGCTGCATGAAACCAGAGATTGAAATTAGCACAGATACCGTTCCATAAGCCAAATATGCAATAGACAAGAGCTACTCCTTGCTGAACGAAGTGGACTCAACACCCCATATTAAACGCCTAAGAATATACCTGACTAGAAATAATCTTAAAACCTACGGATTTATTTGTCTCCGAAAGAGAATCAAGCGTGTGTACAGCGGCATAAACGCAGCAGTGATAGGATTGGTGAGGTTCGGTGAGCAAATGCAGACCCTTTGAAGTCATATTGCATGGTACCCATTCCATGGGTCTCAACTCTCCAGGTTTAAGGGATTCTTCCTTCAGCTAAAACATGCATGTGGAACCCAGAGTATGATCCACCGTGTGATCGGGAAACGTGTTCAAATGTGTCTCGTTTTCGTCCCCTGGTACTCGGGTGCAACATTCCAGATGCTTTACTAACACTCTCCCCACTTGGAGAGTCAGTGCCTTTAACCTCCTGTTTGGCCCAGTTTGTAATTTCTGTGGAAAATGAACAGGAATAGGGAGAACGAAAGAGAGACTAGCTGGAGGTGTCTGGACGGGCAAATTTAACTCTCATTTCCCACCAGAAAGAGGAATTAACCAAAGGCTCAGCATGCCGTGCCGGAACCACACTAGGGCCTGAAGCAATCCTGCGGTGTTGCGGCCAGCTCACAAGAAAGCGAGTTGAAGAAAGGAGCTCAGGGGCACTGTAATTCACAAACCTGCAGAGTTATAAATGACAGCTATCGTCCAAAAATATATTGAAGTAAGGCTGCCAAGAGGACTTGAAAGCGGGGCAGAATTGCAGGAAACCGATTTCAGGAGGTAGACGGGAATTGCATGTAAAGCATAGGAAAAGAGGCAGAACGTCCACAATGATGCACTTGGCCAAAAAGGGCGTATGTGTTCTTTCCTGAATATATTCAGGAAAAAACGCATACGCCCTTTTTCGCCAAACAAGCAGGCTTGCAAAGGAAATCTACACTACAATGAAGTCTCACTGCCCCCCGGTCAAAAGGGCCATCTGAAGAAAGTGTAATATCCAGAAAGGCAGGACTTGGCATGGAGAACTGGGAGCCTTGTTATGCTGATGGGCGGAATGTAAATTGCCAACAGCCACTCTGGAGAAGTGTATGGTGTTTCCTGAAACATCTAAAAAACAAAGCAACAGAGCCTAGGGCACTTGCACTTATGGTCCTATAGCTTAGGGAAATTAAAATCAAAAAGACACAGCCTCCCCAAACTTTGGGACGGCTCTGTTTACAAGAACCTCGTTTACTGTACAAGTTCAATATCACAGAAAGTGAAAAATTGATACAGAAGTTGTGGTACTTACGTACAATGCAATATCACTCAGCAATGAAATTTATGTCATCAGGCCCGTAGCAGCATAATGAGTGGATTCAGCTATGATGATTCTAAGTGAAATAAGTCACACAGGAAAAGAAACACCATAAGATATCACTACTACACGGAAGGAAAACTTGGCTACACAAGAACTGAATTACAAAACAGAACAGGGTCTCAAATGTAGAAAACCAACTTATGCTTGCTTCAGGGAAAAGGTGAGTTGGGGTGCTGCATGAAACCAGAGATTGAAATTAGCACAGATACCGTTCCATAAGCCAAATATGTAATAGAAAAGAGCTACTCCTTGCTCAACGAAGTGGACTCAACACCCCATATTAAACGCTTAAGAATACACCTGACTAGAAATAATCTTAAAAACTACGGATTTATATGTCTCCGAAAGAGAATCAAGCGTGTGTACAGCGGCATAAACGCAGCAGTGATAGGATTGGTGAGGTTTGGGGAGCAAATGCAGACCCTTTGAAGTCATATTGCATGGTACCCATTCCATGGGTCTCAACTCTCCAGGTTTAAGGGATTCTTCCTTCAGCTAAAACATGCATGTGGAACCCAGAGTATGATCCACCGTGTGATCGGTAAACGTGTTCAAATGTGTCTCGTTTTCGTCCCTGGTACTCGGGTGCAAAATTCCAGATGCTTTACTAACACTCTCCCCACTTGGAGAGTCAGTGCCTTTAACCTCCTGTTTCGCCCAGTTTGTAATTTCTGTGGAAAATGAACAGGAATAGGGAGAACGAAAGAGAGACTAGCTGGAGGTGTCTGGACGGGCAAATTTAACTCTCATTTCCCACCAGGAAGAGGAATTAACCAAAGGCTCAGCGTGCCGTGCCGGAACTACACTAGGGCCTGAAGCAATCCTGCGGTGTTGCGGACAGCTCACAAGAAAGCGAGTTGAAGAAACGAGCTCAGGGGCACTGTAATTCACAAACCTACAGAGTTATAAATGACAGCTATCGTCCAAAAATATATTGAAGTAAGGCTGCCAAGAGGACTTGAAAGCGGGGCAGAATTGCAGGAAACCGATTTCAGGAGGTAGACGGGAATTGCATGTAAAGCATAGGAAAAGAGGCAGAACGTCCACAATGATGCACTTGGCCAAAAAGGGCGTATGCGTTTTTTCCTGAATATATTCAGGAAAAAACGCATACGCCCTTTTTGGCCAACCAAGAAAGCTTGCAAAGGAAATCTGCACTACAATGAAGTCTCACTGCCCCCCGGTCAAAAGGGCCATCTGAAAAAAGTGTAAAATCCAGAAAAGCAGGACAGGCCATGGAGAACTGGGAGCCTTGTTATGCTGGTGGGCGGGATGTAAATTGCCAACAGCCACTCTGGAGAAGTGTATGGTGTTTCCTGAAACATCTAAAAAACAAAGCAACAGAGCCTAGGGCACTTCCACTTATGGTCCTATAGCTTAGGGAAATTAAAATCAAAAAGACACAGCCACCCCAAAGTTTGGGACGGCTCTGTTTACAAGAACCTCGTTTACGGTACAAGTTCAATATCACAGAAAGCGAAAAATGGATAAAGAAGTTGTGGTACTTACGTACAATGCAATATCACTCAGCAATGAAATCTATGTCATCAGGCCCGTAGCAGCATAATGAGTGGATTCAGGTATGATGATTCTAAGTGAAATAAGTCACACAGAAAAAGAAACACCATAAGATATCACTACTACACGGAAGGTAAACTTGGCTACACAAGAACTGAATTACAAAACAGAACAGGGTCTCAAATGTAGAAAACCAACTTATGCTTGCTTGAGGGGAAAGGTGAGTTGGGGTGCTGCATGAAACCAGAGATTGAAATTAGCACAGATACCGTTCCATAAGCCAAATATGTAATAGACAAGAGCTACTCCTTGCTCAACGAAGTGGACTCAACACCCCATATTAAACGCCTAAGAATATACCTGACTAGAAATAATCTTAAAACCTACGGATTTATATGTCTCCGAAAGAGAATCAAGCGTGTGTACAGCGGCATAAACGCAGCAGTGATAGGATTGGTGAGGTTCGGTGAGCAAATGCAGACCCTTTGAAGTCATACTGCATGGTCCCCATTCCATGGGTCTCAACTCTCCAGGTTTAAGGGATTCTTCCTTCAGCTGAAACATGCATGTGGAACACAGAGTATGATCCACCGTGTGATCGGGAAACGTGTTCAAATGTGTCTCGTTTTCGTCCCTGGTACTCGGGTGCAACATTCCAGATGCTTTACTAACACTCTCCCCACTTGGAGAGTCAGTGCCTTTAACCTCCTGTTTGGCCCAGTTTGTAATTTCTGTGAAAAATGAACAGGAATAGGGAGAAAGAAAGAGAGACTATCTGGAGGTGTCTGGACGGGCAAATTTAACTCTCATTTCCCACCAGGAAGAGGAATTAACCAAAGGCTCAGCGTGCCGTGCCGGAACTACACTAGGGCCTGAAGCAATCCTGCGGTGTTGCGGCCAGCTCACAAGAAAGCGAGTTGAAGAAACGAGCTCAGGGGCACTGTAATTCACAAACCTGCAGAGTTATAAATGACAGCTATCGTCCAAAAATATATTGAAGTAAGGCTGCCAAGAGGACTTGAAAGCGGGGCAGAATTGCAGGAAATCGATTTCAGGGGGTACACTGGAATTGCATGTAAAGCATAGGAAAAGAGGCAGAACGTCCACAATGATGCACTTGGCCAAAAAGGGCGTATGCGTTTTTTCCTGAATATATTCAGGAAAAAACGCATACGCCCTTTTTGGCCAACCAAGCAAGCTTGCAAAGGAAATCTGCACTACAATGAAGTCTCACTGCCCCCCGGTCAAAAGGGCCATTTGAAAAAAGTGTAAAATCCAGAAAGGCAGGACAGGCCATGGAGAACTGGGAGCCTTGTTATGCTGGTGGGCGGGATGTAAATTGCCAACAGCCACTCTGGAGAAGTGTATGGTGTTTCCTGAAACATCTAAAAAACAAAGCAACAGAGCCTAGGGCACTTCCACTTATGGTCCTATAGCTTAGGGAAATTAAAATAAAAAAGACACAGCCACCCCAAAGTTTGGGACGGCTCTGTTTACAAGAACCTCGTTTACGGTACAAGTTCAATATCACAGAAAGCGAAAAATGGATAAAGAAGTTGTGGTACTTACGTACAATGCAATATCACTCAGCAATGAAATCTATGTCATCAGGCCCGTAGCAGCATAATGAGTGGATTCAGGTATGATGATTCTAAGTGAAATAAGTCACACAGGAAAAGAAACACCATAAGATATCACTACTACACGGAAGGTAAACTTGGCTACACAAGAACTGAATTACAAAACAGAACAGGGTCTCAAATGTAGAAAACCAACTTATGCTTGCTTAAGGGGAAAGGTGAGTTGGGGTGCTGCATGAAACCAGAGATTGAAATTAGCACAGATACCGTTCCATAAGCCAAATATGTAATAGACAAGAGCTACTCCTTGCTCAACGAAGTGGACTCAACACCCCATATTAAACGCTTAAGAATACACCTGACTAGAAATAATCTTAAAAACTACGGATTTATATGTCTCCGAAAGAGAATCAAGCGTGTGTACAGCGGCATAAACGCAGCAGTGATAGGATTGGTGAGGTTCGGTGAGCAAATGCAGACCCTTTGAAGTCATATTGCATGGTACCCATTCCATGGGTCTCAACTCTCCAAGTTTAAGGGATTCTTCCTTCAGCTAAAACATGCATGTGGAACACAGATTATGATCCACCGTGTGATCAGGAAACGTGTTCAAATGTGTCTCAGTTTTCGTCCCCTCGTACTCGGGTGCAACACTCCAGACGCTTTACTAACACTCTCCCCACTTGGAGAGTCAGTGCCTTTAACCTCCTGTATGGCCCAGTTTGCAATTTCTGCGGAAAATGTACAGGAATAGGGAGAACCAATGAGAAACTAGCGGAGGTGTCTGGACGGGCAAATTTAACTCTCATTTCCCACCAGAAAGAGGAATTAACCAAAGGCTCAGCGTGCCGTGCCGGAACCACACTAGGGCCTGAAGCAATCCTGCGGTGTTGCGGCCAGCTCACAAGAAAGCGAGTTGAAGAAAGGAGCTCAGGGGCACTGTAATTCACAAACCTGCAGAGTTATAAATGACAGCTATCGTCCAAAAATATATTGAAGTAAGGCTGCCAAGAGGACTTGAAAGCGGGGCAGAATTGCAGGAAACCGATTTCAGGAGGTAGACGGGAATTGCATGTAAAGCATAGGAAAAGAGGCAGAACGTCCACAATGATGCACTTGGCCAAAAAGGGCGTATGCGTTTTTTCCTGAATATATTCAGGAAAAAACGCATACGCCCTTTTTGGCCAACCAAGAAAGCTTGCAAAGGAAATCTGCACTACAATGAAGTCTCACTGCCCCCCGGTCAAAAGGGCCATCTGAAAAAAGTGTAAAATCCAGAAAGGCAGGACAGGCCATGGAGAACTGGGAGCCTTGTTATGCTGGTGGGCGGGATGTAAATTGCCAACAGCCACTCTGGAGAAGTGTATGGTGTTTCCTGAAACATCTAAAAAACAAAGCAACAGAGCCTAGGGCACTTCCACTTATGGTCCTATAGCTTAGGGAAATTAAAATCAAAAAGACACAGCCACCCCAAAGTTTGGGACGGCTCTGTTTACAAGAACCTCGTTTACGGTACAAGTTCAATATCACAGAAAGCGAAAAATGGATAAAGAAGTTGTGGTACTTACGTACAATGCAATATCACTCAGCAATGAAATCTATGTCATCAGGCCCGTAGCAGCATAATGAGTGGATTCAGGTATGATGATTCTAAGTGAAATAAGTCACACAGAAAAAGAAACACCATAAGATATCACTACTACACGGAATGTAAACTTGGCTACACAAGAACTGAATTACAAAACAGAACAGGGTCTCAAATGTAGAAAACCAACTTATGCTTGCTTGAGGGGAAAGGTGAGTTGGGGTGCTGCATGAAACCAGAGATTGAAATTAGCACAGATACCGTGCCATAAGCCAAATATGTAATAGACAAGAGCTACTCCTTGCTAAACGAAGTGTACTCAACACCCCATATTAAACGCCTAAGAATACACCTGACTAGTAAGAATCTTAAAACCTGTGGATTTATATGTCTCCGAAAGAGAATCAAGCGTGTGTACAGCGGCATAAACGCAGCAGTGATAGGATTTGTGAGGTTCGGTGAGCAAATGCAGACCCTTTGAAGTCATACTGCATGGTACCCATTCCATGGGTCTCAACTCTCCAGGTTTAAGGGATAATTCCTTCAGCTGAAACATGCATGTGGAACACAGAGTATGATCCACCGTGTGATCAGGAAACGTGTTCAAATGTGTCTCAGTTTTCATCCCCTGGTACTCGGGTGCAACATTCAAGACGCTTTACTAACTCTCTCCCCACTTGGAGAGTCAGTGTCTTTAAACTCCTGTTTGGCCCAGTTTGCAATTTCTGCGGAAAATTTACAGGAATAGGGAGAACCAATGAGAAACTAGCTGGAGGTGTCTGGACGGGCAAATTTAACTCTCATTTCCCACCAGAAAGAGGAATTAACCAAAGGCTCAGCATGCCGTGCCGGAACCACACTAGGGCCTGAAGCAATCCTGCGGTGTTGCGGCCAGCTCACAAGAAAGCGAGTTGAAGAAAGGAGCTCAGGGGCACTGTAATTCACAAACCAGCAGAGTTATAAATGACAGCTATCGTCCAAAAATATATTGAAGTAAGGCTGCCAAGAGGACATGAAAGCGGGGCAGGATTGCAGGAAACCGATTTCAGGAGGTAGACAGGAATTGCATGTAAAGCATAGGAAAAGAGGCAGAACGTCCACAATGATGCACTTGGCCAAAAAGGGCGTATGCGTTTTTTCCTGAATATATTCAGGAAAAAACGCATACGCCCTTTTTGGCCAACCAAGCAAGCTTGCAAAGGAAATCTGCACTACAATGAAGTCTCACTGCCCCCCGGTCAAAAGGGCCATCTGAAAAAAGTGTAAAATCCAGAAAGGCAGGACAGGCCATGCAGAACTGGGAGCCTTGATATGCTGATGGGCGGGATGTAAATTGCCAACAGCCACTCTGGGGAAGTGTATGGTGTTTCCTGAAACATCTAAAAAACTAAGCAACAGAGCCTAGGGCACTTCCACTTATGGTCCTATAGCTTAGGGAAATTAAAATCAAAAAGACACAGCCACCCCAAAGTTTGGGACGGCTCTGTTGACAAGAACCTCGTTTACGGTACAAGTTCAATATCACAGAAAGCGAAAAATGGATAAAGAAGTTGTGGTACTTACGTACAATGCAATATCACTCAGCAATGAAATCTATGTCATCAGGCCCGTAGCAGCATAATGAGTGGATTCAGGTATGATGATTCTAAGTGAAATAAGTCACACAGAAAAAGAAACACCATAAGATATCACTACTACAAGGAAGGTAAACTTGGCTACACAAGAACTGAATTACAAAACAGAACAGGGTCTCAAATGTAGAAAACCAACTTATGCTTGCTTGAGGGGAAAGGTGAGTTGGGGTGCTGCATGAAACCAGAGATTGAAATTAGCACAGATACCGTTCCATAAGCCAAATATGTAATAGACAAGAGCTACTCCTTGCTCAACGAAGTGGACTCAACACCCCATATTAAATGCCTAAGAATATACCTGACTAGTAAGAATATTAAAACCTACCGATTTATATGTCTCCGAAAGAGAATCAAGCGTGTGTACGGCGGCATAAACGCAGCAGTGATAGGATTGGTGAGGTTTGGTGAGCAAATGCAGACCCTTTGAAGTCATATTGCATGGTACCCATTCCATGGGTCTCAACTCTCCAGGTTTAAGGGATTCTTCCTTCAGCTGAAACATGCATGTGGAACACAGAGTATGATCCACCGTGTGATCAGGAAACGTGTTCAAATGTGTCTCAGTTTTCATCCCCTGGTACTCGGGTGCAACATACAAGACGCTTTACTAACTCTCTCCCCACTTGGAGAGTCAGTGTCTTTAAATTCCTGTTTGGCCCAGTTTGCAATTTCTGCGTAAAATGTACAGGAATAGGGAGAACCAATGAGAAACTAGCTGGAGGTGTCTGGACGGGCAAATTTAACTCTCATTTCCCACCAGGAAGAGGAATTAACCAAAGGCTCAGCGTGCCGTACCGGAACCACACTCGGGCCTGAAGCAATCCTGCGGTGTTGCGGCCAGCTCACAAGAAAGCGAGTTGAAGAAAGGAGCTCAGGGGCACTGTAATTCACAAACCTGCAGAGTTATAAAGGACAGCTATCGTCCAAAAATATATTGAAGTAAGGCTGCCAAGAGGACTTGAAAGCGGGGCAGAATTGCAGGAAACCGATTTCAGGAGGTAGACGGGAATTGCATGTACAGCATAGGAAAAGAGGCAGAACGTCCACAATGATGCACTTGGCCAAAAAGGGCGTATGCGTTTTTCCCTGAATATATTCAGGAAAAAACGCATACGCCCTTTTTGGCCAACCAAGCAAGCTTGCAAAGGAAATCTGCACTACAATGAAGTCTCACTGCCCCACGGTCAAAAGGGCCATCAGAAAAAAGTGTAAAATCCGGAAGGCACGACAGGCCATGGAGAACTGGGAGCCTTGTTATGCTGGTGGGCGGGATGTAAATTGCCAACAGCCACTCTGGAGAAGTGTACGGTGTTTCCTGAAACATCTAAAAAACAAAGCAACAGAGCCTAAGGCACTTGAACTTATGGTCCTATAGCTTAGGGAAATTAAAATCAGAAAGACACAGCCACCCAAAAGTTTGGGCCGGCTCTGTTGACAAGAACCTCGTTTACGGTACAAGTTCAATATCACAGAAAGCGAAAAATGGATAAAGAAGTTGTGGTACTTACGTACAATGCAATATCACTCAGCAATGAAATCAATGTCATCAGGCCCGTAGCAGCATAATGAGTGGATGCAGGTACGATGATTCTAAGTGAAATAAATCACACAGAAAAAGAAACATCATAAGGTATCACTACTACACGGAATGTAAACTTGGCTACACAGGAACTGAATTACAAAACAGAACAGGGTCTCAAATGTAGAAAACCAACTTATGCTTGCTTAAGGGGAAAGGTGAGTTGGGGTGCTGCATGAAACCAGAGATTGAAATTAGCACAGATACCGTTCCATAAGCCAAATATGTAATAGACAAGAGCTACTCCTTGCTCAACGCAGTGGACTCAACACCCCATATTAAACGCCTAAGAATATACCTGACTAGAAATAATCTTAAAACCTACGGATTTATATGTCTCCGAAAGAGAATCAAGCGTGTGTACAGCGGCATAAACGCAGCAGTGATAGGATTGGTGAGGTTCGGTGAGCAAATGCAGAACCTTTGAAGTCATACTGCATGGTACCCATTCCATGGGTCTCAACTCTCCAGGTTTAAGGGATTCTTCCTTCAGCTGAAACATGCATGTGGAACACAGAGTATGATCCACCGTGTGATCAGGAAACGTGTTCAAATGTGTCTCAGTTTTCATCCCCTCGTACTCGGGTGCAACATTCAAGACGCTTTACTAACACTCTCCCCACTTGGAGAGTCAGTGTCTTTAAACTACTGTTTGGCCAAGTTTGCAATTTCTGCGGAAAATGTACAGGAATAGGGAGAACCAATGAGAAACTAGCTGGAGGTGTCGGGACGGGCAAATTTAACTCTCATTTCCCACCAGAAAGAGGAATTAACCAAAGGCTCAGCATGCCGTGCCGGAACCACACTAGGGCCTGAAGCAATCCTGCGGTGTTGCGGCCAGCTCACAAGAAAGCGAGTTGAAGAAAGGAGCTCAGGGGCACTGTAATTCACAAACCTGCAGAGTTATAAATGACAGCTATCGTCCAAAAATATATTGAAGTAAGGCTGCCAAGAGGACTTGAAAGCGGGGCAGAATTGCAGGAAACCGATTTCAGGAGGTAGACGGGAATTGCATGTAAAGCATAGGAAAAGAGGCAGAACGTCCACAATGATGCACTTGGCCAAAAAGGGCGTATGTGTTCTTTCCTGAATATATTCAGGAAAAAACGCATACGCCCTTTTTCGCCAACCAAGCAGGCTTGCAAAGGAAATCTACACTACAATGAAGTCTCACTGCCCCCCGGTCAAAAGGGCCATCTGAAGAAAGTGTAATATCCAGAAAGGCAGGACTTGGCATGGAGAACTGGGAGCCTTGTTATGCTGATGGGCGGGATGTAAATTGCCAACAGCCACTCTGGAGAAGTGTATGGTGTTTCCTGAAACATCTAAAAAACAAAGCAACAGAGCCTAGGGCACTTGCACTTATGGTCCTATAGCTTAGGGAAATTAAAATCAAAAAGACACAGCCTCCCCAAACTTTGGGACGGCTCTGTTTACAAGAACCTCGTTTACTGTACAAGTTCAATATCACAGAAAGTGAAAAATGGATACAGAAGTTGTGGTACTTACGTACAATGCAATATCACTCAGCAATGAAATTTATGTCATCAGGCCCGTAGCAGCATAATGAGTGGATTCAGGTATGATGATTCTAAGTGAAATAAGTCACACAGGAAAAGAAACACCATAAGATATCACTACTACACGGAAGGAAAACTTGGCTACACAAGAACTGAATTACAAAACAGAACAGGGTCTCAAATGTAGAAAACCAACTTATGCTTGCTTCAGGGAAAAGGTGAGTTGGGGTGCTGCATGAAACCAGAGATTGAAATTAGCACAGATACCGTTCCATAAGCCAAATATGTAATAGAAAAGAGCTACTCCTTGCTCAACGAAGTGGACTCAACACCCCATATTAAACGCTTAAGAATACACCTGACTAGAAATAATCTTAAAAACTACGGATTTATATGTCTCCGAAAGAGAATCAAGCGTGTGTACAGCGGCATAAACGCAGCAGTGATAGGATTGGTGAGGTTCGGTGAGCAAATGCAGACCCTTTGAAGTCATATTGCATGGTACCCATTCCATGGGTCTCAACTCTCCAGGTTTAAGGGATTCTTCCTTCAGCTAAAACATGCATGTGGAACCCAGAGTATGATCCACCGTGTGATCGGGAAACGTGTTCAAATGTGTCTCGTTTTCGTCCCTGGTACTCGGGTGCAAAATTCCAGATGCTTTACTAACACTCTCCCCACTTGGAGAGTCAGTGCCTTTAACCTCCTGTTTCGCCCAGTTTGTAATTTCTGTGGAAAATGAACAGGAATAGGGAGAACGAAAGAGAGACTAGCTGGAGGTGTCTGGACGGGCAAATTTAACTCTCATTTCCCACCAGGAAGAGGAATTAACCAAAGGCTCAGCGTGCCGTGCCGGAACTACACTAGGGCCTGAAGCAATCCTGTGGTGTTGCGGACAGCTCACAAGAAAGCGAGTTGAAGAAACGAGCTCAGGGGCACTGTAATTCACAAACCTACAGAGTTATAAATGACAGCTATCGTCCAAAAATATATTGAAGTAAGGCTGCCAAGAGGACTTGAAAGCGGGGCAGAATTGCAGGAAACCGATTTCAGGAGGTAGACGGGAATTGCATGTAAAGCATAGGAAAAGAGGCAGAACGTCCACAATGATGCACTTGGCCAAAAAGGGCGTATGCGTTTTTTCCTGAATATATTCAGGAAAAAACGCATACGCCCTTTTTGGCCAACCAAGAAAGCTTGCAAAGGAAATCTGCACTACAATGAAGTCTCACTGCCCCCCGGTCAAAAGGGTCATCTGAAAAAAGTGTAAAATCCAGAAAAGCAGGACAGGCCATGGAGAACTGGGAGCCTTGTTATGCTGGTGGGCGGGATGTAAATTGCCAACAGCCACTCTGGAGAAGTGTATGGTGTTTCCTGAAACATCTAAAAAACAAAGCAACAGAGCCTAGGGCACTTCCACTTATGGTCCTATAGCTTAGGGAAATTAAAATCAAAAAGACACAGCCACCCCAAAGTTTGGGACGGCTCTGTTTACAAGAACCTCGTTTACGGTACAAGTTCAATATCACAGAAAGCGAAAAATGGATAAAGAAGTTGTGGTACTTACGTACAATGCAATATCACTCAGCAATGAAATCTATGTCATCAGGCCCGTAGCAGCATAATGAGTGGATTCAGGTATGATGATTCTAAGTGAAATAAGTCACACAGAAAAAGAAACACCATAAGATATCACTACTACACGGAAGGTAAACTTGGCTACACAAGAACTGAATTACAAAACAGAACAGGGTCTCAAATGTAGAAAACCAACTTATGCTTGCTTCAGGGGAAAGGTGAGTTGGGGTGCTGCATGAAACCAGAGATTGAAATTAGCACAGATACCGTTCCATAAGCCAAATATGTAATAGACAAGAGCTACTCCTTGCTCAACGAAGTGGACTCAACACCCCATATTAAACGCCTAAGAATATACCTGACTAGAAATAATCTTAAAACCTACGGATTTATATGTCTCCGAAAGAGAATCAAGCGTGTGTACAGCGGCATAAACGCAGCAGTGATAGGATTGGTGAGGTTCGGTGAGCAAATGCAGACCCTTTGAAGTCATACTGCATGGTCCCCATTCCATGGGTCTCAACTCTCCAGGTTTAAGGGATTCTTCCTTCAGCTGAAACATGCATGTGGAACACAGAGTATGATCCACCGTGTGATCGGGAAACGTGTTCAAATGTGTCTCGTTTTCGTCCCTGGTACTCGGGTGCAACATTCCAGATGCTTTACTAACACTCTCCCCACTTGGAGAGTCAGTGCCTTTAACCTCCTGTTTGGCCCAGTTTGTAATTTCTGTGAAAAATGAACAGGAATAGGGAGAAAGAAAGAGAGACTATCTGGAGGTGTCTGGACGGGCAAATTTAACTCTCATTTCCCACCAGGAAGAGGAATTAACCAAAGGCTCAGCGTGCCGTGCCGGAACTACACTAGGGCCTGAAGCAATCCTGCGGTGTTGCGGCCAGCTCACAAGAAAGCGAGTTGAAGAAACGAGCTCAGGGGCACTGTAATTCACAAACCTGCAGAGTTATAAATGACAGCTATCGTCCAAAAATATATTGAAGTAAGGCTGCCAAGAGGACTTGAAAGCGGGGCAGAATTGCAGGAAATCGATTTCAGGGGGTACACTGGAATTGCATGTAAAGCATAGGAAAATAGGCAGAACGTCCACAATGATGCACTTGGCCAAAAAGGGCGTATGCGTTTTTTCCTGAATATATTCAGGAAAAAACGCATACGCCCTTTTTGGCCAACCAAGCAAGCTTGCAAAGGAAATCTGCACTACAATGAAGTCTCACTGCCCCCCGGTCAAAAGGGCCATTTGAAAAAAGTGTAAAATCCAGAAAGGCAGGACAGGCCATGGAGAACTGGGAGCCTTGTTATGCTGATGGGCGGGATGTAAATTGCCAACAGCCACTCTGGAGAAGTGTATGGTGTTTCCTGAAACATCTAAAAAACAAAGCAACAGAGCCTAGGGCACTTCCACTTATGGTCCTATAGCTTAGGGAAATTAAAATCAAAAAGACACAGCCACCCCAAAGTTTGGGACGGCTCTGTTTACAAGAACCTCGTTTACGGTACAAGTTCAATATCACAGAAAGCGAAAAATGGATAAAGAAGTTGTGGTACTTACGTACAATGCAATATCACTCAGCAATGAAATCTATGTCATCAGGCCCGTAGCAGCATAATGAGTGGATTCAGGTATGATGATTCTAAGTGAAATAAGTCACACAGGAAAAGAAACACCATAAGATATCACTACTACACGGAAGGTAAACTTGGCTACACAAGAACTGAATTACAAAACAGAACAGGGTCTCAAATGTAGAAAACCAACTTATGCTTGCTTAAGGGGAAAGGTGAGTTGGGGTGCTGCATGAAACCAGAGATTGAAATTAGCACAGATACCGTTCCATAAGCCAAATATGTAATAGACAAGAGCTACTCCTTGCTCAACGAAGTGGACTCAACACCCCATATTAAACGCTTAAGAATACACCTGACTAGAAATAACCTTAAAAACTACGGATTTATATGTCTCCGAAAGAGAATCAAGCGTGTGTACAGCGGCATAAACGCAGCAGTGATAGGATTGGTGAGGTTCGGTGAGCAAATGCAGACCCTTTGAAGTCATATTGCATGGTACCCATTCCATGGGTCTCAACTCTCCAATTTTAAGGGATTCTTCCTTCAGCTAAAACATGCATGTGGAACACAGATTATGATCCACCGTGTGATCAGGAAACGTGTTCAAATGTGTCTCAGTTTTCGTCCCCTCGTACTCGGGTGCAACACTCCAGACGCTTTACTAACACTCTCCCCACTTGGAGAGTCAGTGCCTTTAACCTCCTGTATGGCCCAGTTTGCAATTTCTGCGGAAAATGTACAGGAATAGGAAGAACCAATGAGAAACTAGCGGAGGTGTCTGGACGGGCAAATTTAACTCTCATTTCCCACCAGAAAGAGGAATTAACCAAAGGCTCAGCGTGCCGTGCCGGAACCACACTAGGGCCTGAAGCAATCCTGCGGTGTTGCGGCCAGCTCACAAGAAAGCGAGTTGAAGAAAGGAGCTCAGGGGCACTGTAATTCACAAACCTGCAGAGTTATAAATGACAGCTATCGTCCAAAAATATATTGAAGTAAGGCTGCCAAGAGGACTTGAAAGCGGGGCAGAATTGCAGGAAACCGATTTCAGGAGGTAGACGGGAATTGCATGTAAAGCATAGGAAAAGAGGCAGAACGTCCACAATGATGCACTTGGCCAAAAAGGGCGTATGCGTTTTTTCCTGAATATATTCAGGAAAAAACGCATACGCCCTTTTTGGCCAACCAAGAAAGCTTGCAAAGGAAATCTGCACTACAATGAAGTCTCACTGCCCCCCGGTCAAAAGGGCCATCTGAAAAAAGTGTAAAATCCAGAAAGGCAGGACAGGCCATGGAGAACTGGGAGCCTTGTTATGCTGGTGGGCGGGATGTAAATTGCCAACAGCCACTCTGGAGAAGTGTATGGTGTTTCCTGAAACATCTAAAAAACAAAGCAACAGAGCCTAGGGCACTTCCACTTATGGTCCTATAGCTTAGGGAAATTAAAATCAAAAAGACACAGCCACCCCAAAGTTTGGGACGGCTCTGTTTACAAGAACCTCGTTTACGGTACAAGTTCAATATCACAGAAAGCGAAAAATGGATAAAGAAGTTGTGGTACTTACGTACAATGCAATATCACTCAGCAATGAAATCTATGTCATCAGGCCCGTAGCAGCATAATGAGTGGATTCAGGTATGATGATTCTAAGTGAAATAAGTCACACAGAAAAAGAAACACCATAAGATATCACTACTACACGGAATGTAAACTTGGCTACACAAGAACTGAATTACAAAACAGAACAGGGTCTCAAATGTAGAAAACCAACTTATGCTTGCTTGAGGGGAAAGGTGAGTTGGGGTGCTGCATGAAACCAGAGATTGAAATTAGCACAGATACCGTTCCATAGGCCAAATATGTAATAGACAAGAGCTACTCCTTGCTCAACGAAGTGGACTCAACACCCCATATTAAACGCCTAAGAATATACCTGACTAGAAATAATCTTAAAACCTACGGATTTATATGTCTCCGAAAGAGAATCAAGCATGTGTACAGCGGCATAAACGCAGCAGTGATAGGATTGGTGAGGTTCGGTGAGCAAATGCAGACCCTTTGTAGTCATACTGCATGGTCCCCATTCCATGGGTCTCAACTCTCCAGGTTTAAGGGATTCTTCCTTCAGCTGAAACATGCATGTGGAACACAGAGTATGATCCACCGTGTGATCGGGAAACGTGTTCAAATGTGTCTCAGTTTTCGTCCCCTGGTACTCGGGTGCAACATTCAAGACGCTTTACTAACAGTCTCCCCACTTGGAGAGTCAGTGTCTTTAAACTCCTGTTTGGCCCAGTTTGCAATTTCTGCGGAAAATGTACAGGAATAGGGAGAACCAAAGAGATACTAGCTGGAGGTGTCTGGACGGGCAAATTTAACTCTCATTTCCCACCAGGAAGAGGAATTAACCAAAGGCTCAGCGTGCCGTGCCGGAACTACACTAGGGCCTGAAGCAATCCTGCGGTGTTGCGGACAGCACACAAGAAAGCGAGTTGAAGAAACGAGCTCAGGGGCACTGTAATTCACAAACCTGCAGAGTTATAAATGACAGCTATCGTCCAAAAATATATTGAAGTAAGGCTGCCAAGAGGACTTGAAAGCGGGGCAGAATTGCAGGAAATCGATTTCAGGAGGTACACTGGAATTGCAAGTAAAGCATAGGAAAAGAGGCAGAACGTCCACAATGATGCACTTGGCCAAAAAGGGCGTATGCGTTTTTTCCTGAATATATTCAGGAAAAAACGCATACGCCCTTTTTGGCCAACCAAGCAAGCTTGCAAAGGATATCTGCACTACAATGAAGTCTCACTGCCCCCCGGTCAAAAGGGCCATCTGAAAAAAGTGTAAAATCCAGAAACGCAGGACAGGCCATGGAGAACTGGGAGCCTTGTTATGCTGATGGGCGGGATGTAAATTGCCAACAGCCACTCTGGAGAAGTGTATGGTGTTTCCTGAAACATCTAAAAAACAAAGCAACAGAGCCTAGGGCACTTCCACTTATGGTCCTATAGCTTAGGGAAATTAAAATCAAAAAGACACAGTCACCCCAAAGTTTGGGACGGCTCTGTTTACAAGAACCTCGTTTACGGTACAAGTTCAGTAAAACAGAAAGCGAAAAATGGATAAAGAAGTTGTGGTACTTACGTACAATGCAATATCACTCAGCAATGAAATCTATGTCATCAGGCCTGTAGCAGCATAATGAGTGGATTCAGGTATGATGATTCTAAGTGAAATAAGTCACACAGGAAAAGAAACACCATAAGATATCACTACTACACGGAAGGTAAACTTGGCTACACAAGAACTGAATTACAAAACAGAACAGGGTCTCAAATGTAGAAAACCAACTTATGCTTGCTTAAGGGGAAAGGTGAGTTGGGGTGCTGCATGAAACCAGAGATTGAAATTAGCACAGATACCGTTCCATAAGCCAAATATGCAATAGACAAGAGCTACTCCTTGCTCAACGAAGTGGACTCAACACCCCATATTAAACGCCTAAGAATATACCTGACTAGAAATAATCTTAAAACCTACAGATTTATATGTCTCCGAAAGAGAATCAAGCGTGTGTACAGCGGCATAAACGCAGCAGTGATAGGATTGGTGAGGTTCGGTGAGCAAATGCAGACCCTTTGAAGTCATATTGCATGGTACCCATTCCATGGGTCTCAACTCTCCAGGTTTAAGGGATTCTTCCTTCAGCTAAAACATGCATGTGGAACCCAGAGTATGATCCACCGTGTGATCGGGAAACGTGTTCAAATGTGTCTCGTTTTCGTCCCTGGTACTCGGGTGCAACATTCCAGATGCTTTACTAACACTCTCCCCACTTGGAGAGTCAGTGCCTTTAACCTCCTGTTTGGCCCAGTTTGTAATTTCTGTGGAAAATGAACAGGAATAGGGAGAACAAAAGAGAGACTATCTGGAGGTGTCTGGACGGGCAAATTTAACTCTCATTTCCCACCAGGAAGAGGAATTAACCAAAGGCTCAGCGTGCCGTGCCGGAACTACACTAAGGCCTGAAGCAATCCTGCGGTGTTGCGGCCAGCTCACAAGAAAACGAGTTGAAGAAACGAGCTCAGGGGCACTGTAATTCACAAACCTGCAGAGTTATAAATGACAGCTATCGTCCAAAAATATATTGAAGTAAGGCTGCCAAGAGGACTTGAAAGCGGGGCAGAATTGCAGGAAATTGATTTCAGGGGTACACTGGAATTGCATGTAAAGCATAGGAAAAGAGGCAGAACGTCCACAATGATGCACTTGGCCAAAAAGGGCGTATGCGTTTTTTCCTGAATATATTCAGGAAAAAACGCATACGTCCTTTTTGGCCAACCAAGCAAGCTTGCAAAGGAAATCTGCACTACAATGAAGTCTCACTGCCCCCCGGTCAAAAGGGCCATCTGAAAAAAGTGTAGAATCCAGAAAGGCAGGACAGGCCATGGAGAACTGGGAGCCTTGTTATGCTGATGGGCGGGATGTAAATTGCCAACAGCCACTCTGGAGAAGTGTATGGTGTTTCCTGAAACATCTAAAAAACAAAGCAACAGAGCCTAGGGCACTTCCACTTATGGTCCTATAGCTTAGGGAAATTAAAATCAAAAAGACACAGCCACCCCAAAGGTTGGGACGGCTCTGTTTACAAGAACCTCGTTTACGGTACAAGTTCAATATCACAGAAAGCAAAAAATGGATAAAGAAGTTGTGGTACTTACGTACAATGCAATATCACTCAGCAATGAAATCTATGTCATCAGGCCCGTAGCAGCATAATGAGTGGATTCAGGTACGATGATTCTAAGTGAAATAAGTCACACAGAAAAAGAAACATCATAAGATATCACTACTACACGGAATGTAAACTTGGCTACACAGGAACTGAATTACAAAACAGAACAGGGTGTCAAATGTAGAAAACCAACTTATGCTTGCTTAAGGGGAAAGGTGAGTTGGGGTGCTGCATGAAACCAGAGATTGAAATTAGCACAGATACCGTTCCATAAGCCAAATATGCAATAGACAAGAGCTACTCCTTGCTGAACGAAGTGGACTCAACACCCCATATTAAACGCCTAAGAATATACCTGACTAGAAATAATCTTAAAACCTACGGATTTATATGTCTCCGAAAGAGAATCAAGCGTGTGTACAGCGGCATAAACGCAGCAGTGATAGGATTGGTGAGGTTCGGTGAGCAAATGCAGACCCTTTGAAGTCATATTGCATGGTACCCATTCCATGGGTCTCAACTCTCCAGGTTTAAGGGATTCTTCCTTCAGCTAAAACATGCATGTGGAACCCAGAGTATGATCCGTGTGATCGGGAAACGTGTTCAAATGTGTCTCGTTTTCGTCCCTGGTACTCGGGTGCAACATTCCAGATGCTTTACTAACACTCTCCCCACTTGGAGAGTCAGTGCCTTTAACCTCCTGTTTGGCCCAGTTTGTAATTTCTTTGAAAAATGAACAGGAATAGGGAGAACGAAAGAGAGACTATCTGTAGGTGTCTGGACGGGCAAATTTAACTCTCATTTCCCACCAGGAAGAGGAATTAACCAAAGGCTCAGCATGCCGTGCCGGAACTACACTAGGGCCTGAAGCAATCCTGCGGTGTTGCGGCCAGCTCACAAGAAAGCGAGTTGAAGAAAGGAGCTCAGGGGCACGGTAATTCACAAACCTGCAGAGTTATAAATGACAGCTATCGTCCAAAAATATATTGAAGTAAGGCTGCCAAGAGGACTTGAAAGCGGGGCAGAATTGCAGGAAATCGATTTCAGGGGGTACACTGGAATTGCATGTAAAGCATAGGAAAAGAGGCAGAACGTCCACAATGATGCACTTGGCCAAAAAGGGCGTATGCGTTTTTTCCTGAATATATTCAGGAAAAAACGCATACGCCCTTTTTGGCCAACCAAGCAAGCTTGCAAAGGAAATCTGCACTACAATGAAGTCTCACTGCCCCCCGGTCAAAAGGGCCATTTGAAAAAAGTGTAAAATCCAGAAAGGCAGGACAGGCCATGGAGAACTGGGAGCCTTGTTATGCTGGTGGGCGGGATGTAAATTGCCAACAGCCACTCTGGAGAAGTGTATGGTGTTTCCTGAAACATCTAAAAAACAAAGCAACAGAGCCTAGGGCACTTCCACTTATGGTCCTATAGCTTAGGGAAATTAAAATCAAAAAGACACAGCCACCCCAAAGTTTGGGACGGCTCTGTTTACAAGAACCTCGTTTACGGTACAAGTTCAATATCACAGAAAGCGAAAAATGGATAAAGAAGTTGTGGTACTTACGTACAATGCAATATCACTCAGCAATGAAATCTATGTCATCAGGCCCGTAGCAGCATAATGAGTGGATTCAGGTATGATGATTCTAAGTGAAATAAGTCACACAGGAAAAGAAACACCATAAGATATCACTACTACACGGAAGGTAAACTTGGCTACACAAGAACTGAATTACAAAACAGAACAGGGTCTCAAATGTAGAAAACCAACTTATGCTTGCTTAAGGGGAAAGGTGAGTTGGGGTGCTGCATGAAACCAGAGATTGAAATTAGCACAGATACCGTTCCATAAGCCAAATATGTAATAGACAAGAGCTACTCCTTGCTCAACGAAGTGGACTCAACACCCCATATTAAACGCTTAAGAATACACCTGACTAGAAATAATCTTAAAAACTACGGATTTATATGTCTCCGAAAGAGAATCAAGCGTGTGTACAGCGGCATAAACGCAGCAGTGATAGGATTGGTGAGGTTCGGTGAGCAAATGCAGACCCTTTGAAGTCATATTGCATGGTACCCATTCCATGGGTCTCAACTCTCCAAGTTTAAGGGATTCTTCCTTCAGCTAAAACATGCATGTGGAACACAGATTATGATCCACCGTGTGATCAGGAAACGTGTTCAAATGTGTCTCAGTTTTCGTCCCCTCGTACTCGGGTGCAACACTCCAGACGCTTTACTAACACTCTCCCCACTTGGAGAGTCAGTGCCTTTAACCTCCTGTATGGCCCAGTTTGCAATTTCTGCGGAAAATGTACAGGAATAGGGAGAACCAATGAGAAACTAGCGGAGGTGTCTGGACGGGCAAATTTAACTCTCATTTCCCACCAGAAAGAGGAATTAACCAAAGGCTCAGCGTGCCGTGCCGGAACCACACTAGGGCCTGAAGCAATCCTGCGGTGTTGCGGCCAGCTCACAAGAAAGCGAGTTGAAGAAAGGAGCTCAGGGGCACTGTAATTCACAAACCTGCAGAGTTATAAATGACAGCTATCGTCCAAAAATATATTGAAGTAAGGCTGCCAAGAGGACTTGAAAGCGGGGCAGAATTGCAGGAAACCGATTTCAGGAGGTAGACGGGAATTGCATGTAAAGCATAGGAAAAGAGGCAGAACGTCCACAATGATGCACTTGGCCAAAAAGGGCGTATGCGTTTTTTCCTGAATATATTCAGGAAAAAACGCATACGCCCTTTTTGGCCAACCAAGAAAGCTTGCAAAGGAAATCTGCACTACAATGAAGTCTCACTGCCCCCCGGTCAAAAGGGCCATCTGAAAAAAGTGTAAAATCCAGAAAGGCAGGACAGGCCATGGAGAACTGGGAGCCTTGTTATGCTGGTGGGCGGGATGTAAATTGCCAACAGCCACTCTGGAGAAGTGTATGGTGTTTCCTGAAACATCTAAAAAACAAAGCAACAGAGCCTAGGGCACTTCCACTTATGGTCCTATAGCTTAGGGAAATTAAAATCAAAAAGACACAGCCACCCCAAAGTTTGGGACGGCTCTGTTTACAAGAACCTCGTTTACGGTACAAGTTCAATATCACAGAAAGCGAAAAATGGATAAAGAAGTTGTGGTACTTACGTACAATGCAATATCACTCAGCAATGAAATCTATGTCATCAGGCCCGTAGCAGCATAATGAGTGGATTCAGGTATGATGATTCTAAGTGAAATAAGTCACACAGAAAAAGAAACACCATAAGATATCACTACTACACGGAATGTAAACTTGGCTATACAAGAACTGAATTACAAAACAGAACAGGGTCTCAAATGTAGAAAACCAACTTATGCTTGCTTGAGGGGAAAGGTGAGTTGGGGTGCTGCATGAAACCAGAGATTGAAATTAGCACAGATACCGTTCCATAGGCCAAATATGTAATAGACAAGAGCTACTCCTTGCTCAACGAAGTGGACTCAACACCCCATATTAAACGCCTAAGAATATACCTGACTAGAAATAATCTTAAAACCTACGGATTTATATGTCTCCGAAAGAGAATCAAGCGTGTGTACAGCGGCATAAACGCAGCAGTGATAGGATTGGTGAGGTTCGGTGAGCAAATGCAGACCCTTTGTAGTCATACTGCATGGTCCCCATTCCATGGGTCTCAACTCTCCAGGTTTAAGGGATTCTTCCTTCAGCTGAAACATGCATGTGGAACACAGAGTATGATCCACCGTGTGATCGGGAAACGTGTTCAAATGTGTCTCAGTTTTCGTCCCCTGGTACTCGGGTGCAACATTCAAGACGCTTTACTAACAGTCTCCCCACTTGGAGAGTCAGTGTCTTTAAACTCCTGTTTGGCCCAGTTTGCAATTTCTGCGGAAAATGTACAGGAATAGGGAGAACCAAAGAGATACTAGCTGGAGGTGTCTGGACGGGCAAATTTAACTCTCATTTCCCACCAGGAAGAGGAATTAACCAAAGGCTCAGCGTGCCGTGCCGGAACTACACTAGGGCCTGAAGCAATCCTGCGGTGTTGCGGACAGCACACAAGAAAGCGAGTTGAAGAAACGAGCTCAGGGGCACTGTAATTCACAAACCTGCAGAGTTATAAATGACAGCTATCGTCCAAAAATATATTGAAGTAAGGCTGCCAAGAGGACTTGAAAGCGGGGCAGAATTGCAGGAAATCGATTTCAGGAGGTACACTGGAATTGCAAGTAAAGCATAGGAAAAGAGGCAGAACGTCCACAATGATGCACTTGGCCAAAAAGGGCGTATGCGTTTTTTCCTGAATATATTCAGGAAAAAACGCATACGCCCTTTTTGGCCAACCAAGCAAGCTTGCAAAGGATATCTGCACTACAATGAAGTCTCACTGCCCCCCGGTCAAAAGGGCCATCTGAAAAAAGTGTAAAATCCAGAAAGGCAGGACAGGCCATGGAGAACTGGGAGCCTTGTTATGCTGATGGGCGGGATGTAAATTGCCAACAGCCACTCTGGAGAAGTGTATGGTGTTTCCTGAAACATCTAAAAAACAAAGCAACAGAGCCTAGGGCACTTCCACTTATGGTCCTATAGCTTAGGGAAATTAAAATCAAAAAGACACAGTCACCCCAAAGTTTGGGACGGCTCTGTTTACAAGAACCTCGTTTACGGTACAAGTTCAGTAAAACAGAAAGCGAAAAATGGATAAAGAAGTTGTGGTACTTACGTACAATGCAATATCACTCAGCAATGAAATCTATGTCATCAGGCCTGTAGCAGCATAATGAGTGGATTCAGGTATGATGATTCTAAGTGAAATAAGTCACACAGGAAAAGAAACACCATAAGATATCACTACTACACGGAAGGTAAACTTGGCTACACAAGAACTGAATTACAAAACAGAACAGGGTCTCAAATGTAGAAAACCAACTTATGCTTGCTTAAGGGGAAAGGTGAGTTGGGGTGCTGCATGAAACCAGAGATTGAAATTAGCACAGATACCGTTCCATAAGCCAAATATGCAATAGACAAGAGCTACTCCTTGCTCAACGAAGTGGACTCAACACCCCATATTAAACGCCTAAGAATATACCTGACTAGAAATAATCTTAAAACCTACAGATTTATATGTCTCCGAAAGAGAATCAAGCGTGTGTACAGCGGCATAAACGCAGCAGTGATAGGATTGGTGAGGTTCGGTGAGCAAATGCAGACCCTTTGAAGTCATATTGCATGGTACCCATTCCATGGGTCTCAACTCTCCAGGTTTAAGGGATTCTTCCTTCAGCTAAAACATGCATGTGGAACCCAGAGTATGATCCACCGTGTGATCGGGAAACGTGTTCAAATGTGTCTCGTTTTCGTCCCTGGTACTCGGGTGCAACATTCCAGATGCTTTACTAACACTCTCCCCACTTGGAGAGTCAGTGCCTTTAACCTCCTGTTTGGCCCAGTTTGTAATTTCTGTGGAAAATGAACAGGAATAGGGAAAACAAAAGAGAGACTATCTGGAGGTGTCTGGACGGGCAAATTTAACTCTCATTTCCCACCAGGAAGAGGAATTAACCAAAGGCTCAGCGTGCCGTGCCGGAACTACACTAGGGCCTGAAGCAATCCTGCGGTGTTGCGGCCAGCTCACAATGAAACGAGTTGAAGAAACGAGCTCAGGGGCACTGTAATTCACAAACCTGCAGAGTTATAAATGACAGCTATCGTCCAAAAATATATTGAAGTAAGGCTGCCAAGAGGACTTGAAAGCGGGGCAGAATTGCAGGAAATTGATTTCAGGGGTACACTGGAATTGCATGTAAAGCATAGGAAAAGAGGCAGAACGTCCACAATGATGCACTTGGCCAAAAAGGGCGTATGCGTTTTTTCCTGAATATATTCAGGAAAAAACGCATACGCCCTTTTTGGCCAACCAAGCAAGCTTGCAAAGGAAATCTGCACTACAATGAAGTCTCACTGCCCCCCGGTCAAAAGGGGCATCTGAAAAAAGTGTAGAATCCAGAAAGGCAGGACAGGCCATGGAGAACTGGGAGCCTTGTTATGCTGATGGGCGGGATGTAAATTGCCAACAGCCACTCTGGAGAAGTGTATGGTGTTTCCTGAAACATCTAAAAAACAAAGCAACAGAGCCTAGGGCACTTCCACTTATGGTCCTATAGCTTAGGGAAATTAAAATCAAAAAGACACAGCCACCCCAAAGGTTGGGACGGCTCTGTTTACAAGAACCTCGTTTACGGTACAAGTTCAATATCACAGAAAGCAAAAAATGGATAAAGAAGTTGTGGTACTTACGTACAATGCAATATCACTCAGCAATGAAATCTATGTCATCAGGCCCGTAGCAGCATAATGAGTGGATTCAGGTACGATGATTCTAAGTGAAATAAGTCACACAGAAAAAGAAACATCATAAGATATCACTACTACACGGAATGTAAACTTGGCTACACAGGAACTGAATTACAAAACAGAACAGGGTGTCAAATGTAGAAAACCAACTTATGCTTGCTTAAGGGGAAAGGTGAGTTGGGGTGCTGCATGAAACCAGAGATTGAAATTAGCACAGATACCGTTCCATAAGCCAAATATGCAATAGACAAGAGCTACTCCTTGCTGAACGAAGTGGACTCAACACCCCATATTAAACGCCTAAGAATATACCTGACTAGAAATAATCTTAAAACCTACGGATTTATATGTCTCCGAAAGAGAATCAAGCGTGTGTACAGCGGCATAAACGCAGCAGTTATAGGATTGGTGAGGTTCGGTGAGCAAATGCAGACCCTTTGAAGTCATATTGCATGGTACCCATTCCATGGGTCTCAACTCTCCAGGTTTAAGGGATTCTTCCTTCAGCTAAAACATGCATGTGGAACCCAGAGTATGATCCACCGTGTGATCGGGAAACGTGTTCAAATGTGTCTCGTTTTCGTCCCTGGTACTCGGGTGCAACATTCCAGATGCTTTACTAACACTCTCCCCACTTGGAGAGTCAGTGCCTTTAACCTCCTGTTTGGCCCAGTTTGTAATTTCTTTGAAAAATGAACAGGAATAGGGAGAACGAAAGAGAGACTATCTGGAGGTGTCTGGACGGGCAAATTTAACTCTCATTTCCCACCAGGAAGAGGAATTAACCAAAGGCTCAGCGTGCCGTGCCGGAACTACACTAGGGCCTGAAGCAATCCTGCGGTGTTGCGGCCAGCTCACAAGAAAGCGAGTTGAAGAAAGGAGCTCAGGGGCACGGTAATTCACAAACCTGCAGAGTTATAAATGACAGCTATCGTCCAAAAATATATTGAAGTAAGGCTGCCAAGAGGACTTGAAAGCGGGGCAGAATTGCAGGAAACCGATTTCAGGAGGTAGACAGGAATTGCATGTAAAGCATAGGAAAAGAGGCAGAACGTCCACAATGATGCACTTGGCCAAAAAGGGCGTATGTGTTCTTTCCTGAATATATTAAGGAAAAAACGCATACGCCCTTTTTCGCCAACCAAGCAGGCTTGCAAAGGAAATCTACACTACAATGAAGTCTCACTGCCCCCCGGTCAAAAGGGCCATCTGAAGAAAGTGTAATATCCAGAAAGGCAGGACTTGGCATGGAGAACTGGGAGCCTTGTTATGCTGATGGGCGGGATGTAAATTGCCAACAGCCACTCTGGAGAAGTGTATGGTGTTTCCTGAAACATCTAAAAAACAAAGCAACAGAGCCTAGGGCACTTCCACTTATGGTCCTATAGCTTAGGGAAATTAAAATAAAAAAGACACAGCCTCCCCAAACTTTGGGACGGCTCTGTTTACAAGAACCTCGTTTACTGTACAAGTTCAATATCACAGAAAGCGAAAAATGGATACAGAAGTTGTGGTACTTACGTACAATGCAATATCACTCAGCAATGAAATCTATGTCATCAGGCCCGTAGCAGCATAATGAGTGGATTCAGGTATGATGATTCTAAGTGAAATAAGTCACACAGAAAAAGAAACATCATAAGATATCACTACTACACGGAATGTAAACTTGGCTACAAAGGAACTGAATTACAAAACTGAACAGGGTGTCAAATGTAGAAAACCAACTTATGCTTGCTTAAGGGGAAAGGTGAGTTGGGGTGCTGCATGAAACCAGAGATTGAAATTAGCACTGATACCGCTCCATAAGCCACATATGTAATAGACAACAGCTACACCTTGCTCAACGAAGTGGACTCAACACCCCATATTAAACGCCTAAGAATATACCTGACTAGAAATAATCTTAAAACCTACGGATTTATATGTCTCCGAAAGAGAATCAAGCGTGTGTACAGCGGCATAAACGCAGCAGTGATAGGATTGGTGAGGTTCGGTGAGCAAATGCAGACCCTTTGAAGTCATATTGCATGGTACCCATTCCATGGGTCTCAACTCTCCAGGTTTAAGGGATTCTTCCTTCAGCTAAAACATGCATGTGGAACCCAGAGTATGATCCGTGTGATCGGGAAACGTGTTCAAATGTGTCTCGTTTTCGTCCCTGGTACTCGGGTGCAACATTCCAGATGCTTTACTAACACTCTCCCCACTTGGAGAGTCAGTGCCTTTAACCTCCTGTTTGGCCCAGTTTGTAATTTCTATGAAAAATGAACAGGAATAGGGAGAACGAAAGAGAGACTATCTGTAGGTGTCTGGACGGGCAAATTTAACTCTCATTTCCCACCAGGAAGAGGAATTAACCAAAGGCTCAGCATGCCGTGCCGGAACTACACTAGGGCCTGAAGCAATCCTGCGGTGTTGCGGCCAGCTCACAAGAAAGCGAGTTGAAGAAAGGAGCTCAGGGGCACGGTAATTCACAAACCTGCAGAGTTATAAATGACAGCTATCGTCCAAAAATATATTGAAGTAAGGCTGCCAAGAGGACTTGAAAGCGGGGCAGAATTGCAGGAAATCGATTTCAGGGGGTACACTGGAATTGCATGTAAAGCATAGGAAAAGAGGCAGAACGTCCACAATGATGCACTTGGCCAAAAAGGGCGTATGCGTTTTTTCCTGAATATATTCAGGAAAAAACGCATACGCCCTTTTTGGCCAACCAAGCAAGCTTGCAAAGGAAATCTGCACTACAATGAAGTCTCACTGCCCCCCGGTCAAAAGGGCCATTTGAAAAAAGTGTAAAATCCAGAAAGGCAGGACAGGCCATGGAGAACTGGGAGCCTTGTTATGCTGGTGGGCGGGATGTAAATTGCCAACAGCCACTCTGGAGAAGTGTATGGTGTTTCCTGAAACATCTAAAAAACAAAGCAACAGAGCCTAGGGCACTTCCACTTATGGTCCTATAGCTTAGGGAAATTAAAATCAAAAAGACACAGCCACCCCAAAGTTTGGGACGGCTCTGTTTACAAGAACCTCGTTTACGGTACAAGTTCAATATCACAGAAAGCGAAAAATGGATAAAGAAGTTGTGGTACTTACGTACAATGCAATATCACTCAGCAATGAAATCTATGTCATCAGGCCCGTAGCAGCATAATGAGTGGATTCAGGTATGATGATTCTAAGTGAAATAAGTCACACAGGAAAAGAAACACCATAAGATATCACTACTACACGGAAGGTAAACTTGGCTACACAAGAACTGAATTACAAAACAGAACAGGGTCTCAAATGTAGAAAACCAACTTATGCTTGCTTAAGGGGAAAGGTGAGTTGGGGTGCTGCATGAAACCAGAGATTGAAATTAGCACAGATACCGTTCCATAAGCCAAATATGTAATAGACAAGAGCTACTCCTTGCTCAACGAAGTGGACTCAACACCCCATATTAAACGCTTAAGAATACACCTGACTAGAAATAATCTTAAAAACTACGGATTTATATGTCTCCGAAAGAGAATCAAGCGTGTGTACAGCGGCATAAACGCAGCAGTGATAGGATTGGTGAGGTTCGGTGAGCAAATGCAGACCCTTTGAAGTCATATTGCATGGTACCCATTCCATGGGTCTCAACTCTCCAAGTTTAAGGGATTCTTCCTTCAGCTAAAACATGCATGTGGAACACAGATTATGATCCACCGTGTGATCAGGAAACGTGTTCAAATGTGTCTCAGTTTTCGTCCCCTCGTACTCGGGTGCAACACTCCAGACGCTTTACTAACACTCTCCCCACTTGGAGAGTCAGTGCCTTTAACCTCCTGTATGGCCCAGTTTGCAATTTCTGCGGAAAATGTACAGGAATAGGGAGAACCAATGAGAAACTAGCGGAGGTGTCTGGACGGGCAAATTTAACTCTCATTTCCCACCAGAAAGAGGAATTAACCAAAGGCTCAGCGTGCCGTGCCGGAACCACACTAGGGCCTGAAGCAATCCTGCGGTGTTGCGGCCAGCTCACAAGAAAGCGAGTTGAAGAAAGGAGCTCAGGGGCACTGTAATTCACAAACCTGCAGAGTTATAAATGACAGCTATCGTCCAAAAATATATTGAAGTAAGGCTGCCAAGAGGACTTGAAAGCGGGGCAGAATTGCAGGAAACCGATTTCAGGAGGTAGACGGGAATTGCATGTAAAGCATAGGAAAAGAGGCAGAACGTCCACAATGATGCACTTGGCCAAAAAGGGCGTATGCGTTTTTTCCTGAATATATTCAGGAAAAAACGCATACGCCCTTTTTGGCCAACCAAGAAAGCTTGCAAAGGAAATCTGCACTACAATGAAGTCTCACTGCCCCCCGGTCAAAAGGGCCATCTGAAAAAAGTGTAAAATCCAGAAAGGCAGGACAGGCCATGGAGAACTGGGAGCCTTGTTATGCTGGTGGGCGGGATGTAAATTGCCAACAGCCACTCTGGAGAAGTGTATGGTGTTTCCTGAAACATCTAAAAAACAAAGCAACAGAGCCTAGGGCACTTCCACTTATGGTCCTATAGCTTAGGGAAATTAAAATCAAAAAGACACAGCCACCCCAAAGTTTGGGACGGCTCTGTTTACAAGAACCTCGTTTACGGTACAAGTTCAATATCACAGAAAGCGAAAAATGGATAAAGAAGTTGTGGTACTTACGTACAATGCAATATCACTCAGCAATGAAATCTATGTCATCAGGCCCGTAGCAGCATAATGAGTGGATTCAGGTATGATGATTCTAAGTGAAATAAGTCACACAGAAAAAGAAACACCATAAGATATCACTACTACACGGAATGTAAACTTGGCTACACAAGAACTGAATTACAAAACAGAACAGGGTCTCAAATGTAGAAAACCAACTTATGCTTGCTTGAGGGGAAAGGTGAGTTGGGGTGCTGCATGAAACCAGAGATTGAAATTAGCACAGATACCGTTCCATAGGCCAAATATGTAATAGACAAGAGCTACTCCTTGCTCAACGAAGTGGACTCAACACCCCATATTAAACGCCTAAGAATATACCTGACTAGAAATAATCTTAAAACCTACGGATTTATATGTCTCCGAAAGAGAATCAAGCGTGTGTACAGCGGCATAAACGCAGCAGTGATAGGATTGGTGAGGTTCGGTGAGCAAATGCAGACCCTTTGTAGTCATACTGCATGGTCCCCATTCCATGGGTCTCAACTCTCCAGGTTTAAGGGATTCTTCCTTCAGCTGAAACATGCATGTGGAACACAGAGTATGATCCACCGTGTGATCGGGAAACGTGTTCAAATGTGTCTCAGTTTTCGTCCCCTGGTACTCGGGTGCAACATTCAAGACGCTTTACTAACAGTCTCCCCACTTGGAGAGTCAGTGTCTTTAAACTCCTGTTTGGCCCAGTTTGCAATTTCTGCGGAAAATGTACAGGAATAGGGAGAACCAAAGAGATACTAGCTGGAGGTGTCTGGACGGGCAAATTTAACTCTCATTTCCCACCAGGAAGAGGAATTAACCAAAGGCTCAGCGTGCCGTGCCGGAACTACACTAGGGCCTGAAGCAATCCTGCGGTGTTGCGGACAGCACACAAGAAAGCGAGTTGAAGAAACGAGCTCAGGGGCACTGTAATTCACAAACCTGCAGAGTTATAAATGACAGCTATCGTCCAAAAATATATTGAAGTAAGGCTGCCAAGAGGACTTGAAAGCGGGGCAGAATTGCAGGAAATCGATTTCAGGAGGTACACTGGAATTGCAAGTAAAGCATAGGAAAAGAGGCAGAACGTCCACAATGATGCACTTGGCCAAAAAGGGCGTATGCGTTTTTTCCTGAATATATTCAGGAAAAAACGCATACGCCCTTTTTGGCCAACCAAGCAAGCTTGCAAAGGATATCTGCACTACAATGAAGTCTCACTGCCCCCCGGTCAAAAGGGCCATCTGAAAAAAGTGTAAAATCCAGAAAGGCAGGACAGGCCATGGAGAACTGGGAGCCTTGTTATGCTGATGGGCGGGATGTAAATTGCCAACAGCCACTCTGGAGAAGTGTATGGTGTTTCCTGAAACATCTAAAAAACAAAGCAACAGAGCCTAGGGCACTTCCACTTATGGTCCTATAGCTTAGGGAAATTAAAATCAAAAAGACACAGTCACCCCAAAGTTTGGGACGGCTCTGTTTACAAGAACCTCGTTTACGGTACAAGTTCAGTAAAACAGAAAGCGAAAAATGGATAAAGAAGTTGTGGTACTTACGTACAATGCAATATCACTCAGCAATGAAATCTATGTCATCAGGCCTGTAGCAGCATAATGAGTGGATTCAGGTATGATGATTCTAAGTGAAATAAGTCACACAGGAAAAGAAACACCATAAGATATCACTACTACACGGAAGGTAAACTTGGCTACACAAGAACTGAATTACAAAACAGAACAGGGTCTCAAATGTAGAAAACCAACTTATGCTTGCTTAAGGGGAAAGGTGAGTTGGGGTGCTGCATGAAACCAGAGATTGAAATTAGCACAGATACCGTTCCATAAGCCAAATATGCAATAGACAAGAGCTACTCCTTGCTCAACGAAGTGGACTCAACACCCCATATTAAACGCCTAAGAATATACCTGACTAGAAATAATCTTAAAACCTACAGATTTATATGTCTCCGAAAGAGAATCAAGCGTGTGTACAGCGGCATAAACGCAGCAGTGATAGGATTGGTGAGGTTCGGTGAGCAAATGCAGACCCTTTGAAGTCATATTGCATGGTACCCATTCCATGGGTCTCAACTCTCCAGGTTTAAGGGATTCTTCCTTCAGCTAAAACATGCATGTGGAACCCAGAGTATGATCCACCGTGTGATCGGGAAACGTGTTCAAATGTGTCTCGTTTTCGTCCCTGGTACTCGGGTGCAACATTCCAGATGCTTTACTAACACTCTCCCCACTTGGAGAGTCAGTGCCTTTAACCTCCTGTTTGGCCCAGTTTGTAATTTCTGTGGAAAATGAACAGGAATAGGGAAAACAAAAGAGAGACTATCTGGAGGTGTCTGGACGGGCAAATTTAACTCTCATTTCCCACCAGGAAGAGGAATTAACCAAAGGCTCAGCGTGCCGTGCCGGAACTACACTAGGGCCTGAAGCAATCCTGCGGTGTTGCGGCCAGCTCACAATGAAACGAGTTGAAGAAACGAGCTCAGGGGCACTGTAATTCACAAACCTGCAGAGTTATAAATGACAGCTATCGTCCAAAAATATATTGAAGTAAGGCTGCCAAGAGGACTTGAAAGCGGGGCAGAATTGCAGGAAATTGATTTCAGGGGTACACTGGAATTGCATGTAAAGCATAGGAAAAGAGGCAGAACGTCCACAATGATGCACTTGGCCAAAAAGGGCGTATGCGTTTTTTCCTGAATATATTCAGGAAAAAACGCATACGCCCTTTTTGGCCAACCAAGCAAGCTTGCAAAGGAAATCTGCACTACAATGAAGTCTCACTGCCCCCCGGTCAAAAGGGGCATCTGAAAAAAGTGTAGAATCCAGAAAGGCAGGACAGGCCATGGAGAACTGGGAGCCTTGTTATGCTGATGGGCGGGATGTAAATTGCCAACAGCCACTCTGGAGAAGTGTATGGTGTTTCCTGAAACATCTAAAAAACAAAGCAACAGAGCCTAGGGCACTTCCACTTATGGTCCTATAGCTTAGGGAAATTAAAATCAAAAAGACACAGCCACCCCAAAGGTTGGGACGGCTCTGTTTACAAGAACCTCGTTTACGGTACAAGTTCAATATCACAGAAAGCAAAAAATGGATAAAGAAGTTGTGGTACTTACGTACAATGCAATATCACTCAGCAATGAAATCTATGTCATCAGGCCCGTAGCAGCATAATGAGTGGATTCAGGTACGATGATTCTAAGTGAAATAAGTCACACAGAAAAAGAAACATCATAAGATATCACTACTACACGGAATGTAAACTTGGCTACACAGGAACTGAATTACAAAACAGAACAGGGTGTCAAATGTAGAAAACCAACTTATGCTTGCTTAAGGGGAAAGGTGAGTTGGGGTGCTGCATGAAACCAGAGATTGAAATTAGCACAGATACCGTTCCATAAGCCAAATATGCAATAGACAAGAGCTACTCCTTGCTGAACGAAGTGGACTCAACACCCCATATTAAACGCCTAAGAATATACCTGACTAGAAATAATCTTAAAACCTACGGATTTATATGTCTCCGAAAGAGAATCAAGCGTGTGTACAGCGGCATAAACGCAGCAGTTATAGGATTGGTGAGGTTCGGTGAGCAAATGCAGACCCTTTGAAGTCATATTGCATGGTACCCATTCCATGGGTCTCAACTCTCCAGGTTTAAGGGATTCTTCCTTCAGCTAAAACATGCATGTGGAACCCAGAGTATGATCCACCGTGTGATCGGGAAACGTGTTCAAATGTGTCTCGTTTTCGTCCCTGGTACTCGGGTGCAACATTCCAGATGCTTTACTAACACTCTCCCCACTTGGAGAGTCAGTGCCTTTAACCTCCTGTTTGGCCCAGTTTGTAATTTCTTTGAAAAATGAACAGGAATAGGGAGAACGAAAGAGAGACTATCTGGAGGTGTCTGGACGGGCAAATTTAACTCTCATTTCCCACCAGGAAGAGGAATTAACCAAAGGCTCAGCGTGCCGTGCCGGAACTACACTAGGGCCTGAAGCAATCCTGCGGTGTTGCGGCCAGCTCACAAGAAAGCGAGTTGAAGAAAGGAGCTCAGGGGCACGGTAATTCACAAACCTGCAGAGTTATAAATGACAGCTATCGTCCAAAAATATATTGAAGTAAGGCTGCCAAGAGGACTTGAAAGCGGGGCAGAATTGCAGGAAACCGATTTCAGGAGGTAGACAGGAATTGCATGTAAAGCATAGGAAAAGAGGCAGAACGTCCACAATGATGCACTTGGCCAAAAAGGGCGTATGTGTTCTTTCCTGAATATATTAAGGAAAAAACGCATACGCCCTTTTTCGCCAACCAAGCAGGCTTGCAAAGGAAATCTACACTACAATGAAGTCTCACTGCCCCCCGGTCAAAAGGGCCATCTGAAGAAAGTGTAATATCCAGAAAGGCAGGACTTGGCATGGAGAACTGGGAGCCTTGTTATGCTGATGGGCGGGATGTAAATTGCCAACAGCCACTCTGGAGAAGTGTATGGTGTTTCCTGAAACATCTAAAAAACAAAGCAACAGAGCCTAGGGCACTTCCACTTATGGTCCTATAGCTTAGGGAAATTAAAATAAAAAAGACACAGCCTCCCCAAACTTTGGGACGGCTCTGTTTACAAGAACCTCGTTTACTGTACAAGTTCAATATCACAGAAAGCGAAAAATGGATACAGAAGTTGTGGTACTTACGTACAATGCAATATCACTCAGCAATGAAATCTATGTCATCAGGCCCGTAGCAGCATAATGAGTGGATTCAGGTATGATGATTCTAAGTGAAATAAGTCACACAGAAAAAGAAACATCATAAGATATCACTACTACACGGAATGTAAA